>NC_091064.1:210969822-211283988 GCF_000393655.2 Nicotiana sylvestris
ATATAACAACACTTTGCTATAACATTCAAATATTCAGAACAAACGAGACTGTTATAGAGAGATTTGACTGTAATTGATTGTCTGATATCACTGATAAAAGATTGAGGAAAGTCATGAACATATATATAAACAGGCAAAAGTGGGTGGGGTATTGGGACTGACGATTGTAAGTACAACTTCATTTCAAGTTTAACCTCATTTTATTGTAAAAAAATAAAAAGGCCACCGGCCACTTCTCCCAAGTACTAACATTTTGCCACAACATACATCAAACTTTGTTTTCTTGTTTGATGAATTACTCCTTGTATTATACACATAATCATCTATAATTTGTACAAGATTCAGCTTTATCAAGATTATACCAATTCTAAATAATTGTTGGATATGTACGGATTACTTAAATCATTCAAAGATAATTAAAGATTGTATTGGCAATACTAAGTCTTTCTAATTCTTGTTCACTGTGAGTTTTTTCTCTTTTCTTGGTATAAAACTAAGGACAAAGAATACAACAACAACAAACTTAGCATAATCACACAAAGTAGGGTGTGGGGTAGAGTGTATGTAAACCATACTCCTACCTTGTGAAGGTAAAGTGGATGTTTACAATAGACCCCGAGAAGATGGAGAATCAAGAACTTAATAACAAAACAAATAGGCAGAAAACGAAGGGACCCTTTTGGACAGATAAAGCAGGTGATCATTGTACTTGCTACTTTGTTACATTTAATGTAATTGTCTGAATAATGGATATATAAATCCTAAAGAGTAAAGAGCTACTCTATTATAAGTTGTTTAAAAATAAAGATTCTAGCTATATATACACATACAATTATGATAAAATTGTGGTGAAAAAACAAGAAGATGTAGATATAATTAATGTGTGTACCTGGAACTTGAGAATTCATAAAGCTTTCCTTTTGGAGAGAAAATAATAAGAGCAACTTCTGCATCACATAGAACTGAAAGCTCAAATGCTTTTTTAAGAAGTCCGCTTCTTCTTTTTGAGAAGGTAACTTGCCTACTTGTTGCATTTTCAATTCTTTTCATCTCAGTTTTTCCTCTCACCATCTTTTTTTCTTACTTTTAATTACTTCTTCTTCTCAGAAAAAATGGCAGATATTGTAGAGGATCTCAATTACTTTCAGATTAAGATACAAAATAATATTCAAGAAATCCTAACATATATATCCATGACAAGTTTCTATAGAAAGAAAGTTCCTTTTTTTTTTGGAGAAGATAAGAATTGATTTATACAATAGGAAGAAAACAAGACAAAAACCTATTAATGGGTGTCTCAGATCTGAAAGATGGAAGAATAAAAAAAAAAGAAATTTTTTTGTAAGTAAGACAGAAATGGAAAGGATCTGAAACCCTAATTAAGAAGACCAAGATGAGGACATATTTTTTCTGTTTTTCTATTTTTATCTTATGCCTTTTTGAGTTCACAACAACCAGAGAGAGGATATAAATAGAGAAATGATTAAGGAAAGACTTGTAAGAACCAAAACCTCATCTATTTTCTTCTTTTAGCAAACTTGTAAGAAGCACTAAATTAGACAAACAGATGCGCCCCCCCCCCCCCCCGCCCACCCACAAAAAAAAATATTAATTTTAGTGTAGTACATATATGGTAGGCTAAGGCAAACAAGTGGGGGAATTATTAATTTTGCGTTTTTAATAGAAAACAGTATAGGGACCATTGACGGCACATTCATGGTAACCTATTAGTAAATGGGGTATTATCACTCTTAATTCGCGCCGGAAAGTATTTATATTCGGTCGCCAAAAAATATATAAAATTTGTATAATTTTTGAATATAACATACAAAATATGTATATATACAAAAAAAATATACATTTTTCGACTATTATTTTGAGAGTAGATATACATTATTATTTCCCGTTAGTAAATTGGCGTGTTATATGGATTGGGAATATTATTTTTGTGCATCGATAGTGTGCTAATATTGTTTTACACTATTAAGTTATATTTCTTTTATAACTATATCTGATATTTGAAATTTTGCTGGTCGATTATTTCACATTAGCATCATGTCTAAAGGGGAAACGACTCCCTAGTCCCTACTATGGGTTTTCAATTCGAAGGGTTCGAACCGGGACCTTTAATTAAAAAATTTATCCATCTCACCACCAGGGGCGTATGTAGCCCGTAGTTGATGAGTGCAATGAAATTCATAATTTTTTATGCGGAGCATAAATTTATGTGTAAAAATCTATTAAAATTGCAACAAATAGTAAACTACAGAAACCCTAATATAATGGGTTCAATGCTAATAATATTAAATGTTGAATCCATAAAGTTTACCTAGATCCGCCTCTACTCACCACACCTTTAATAGCTATTATTAAATTACTTACAATAACATTCAATTTGTTATTATAATTTTTTATTTTACAACACAAAAAATATAATAAAAAGGTCAGTCCGGTACACTAAGTTCATGTTATGCGCAGGTTCAGGGAAGCGCCTGACACTAGAGTCTGTTGTACGCAGTCTTATTCTGTATTTCTGCAAGAGATTATTTCCACGGGTCAAACTAGTGACCTCCTAGTTAAATAACAACAACTTTACCCGTTAACACGAAAAATATAATAAAGAAATTATTATATAACATATTCAATTGTGGTGTTAAAACATATCGTACAGGCTATCAGTATGTGTATTTGAGTCCATAGGAGAAAACCCCCTGAATTGGAGTTCCTTTTTTATTTCCTTTTTCCGATACGAATCGCTGATTCGACTTTCCAAATATCATCCACACACTTAAAAGGAAACTCCATATAGAACTTGCTTTATTGTTTCTTTTGTTCAAGACAATTCTTACAGAAAATTAAAAATATGATATTTAATCTCACTCATATATTGCACATCAAATTTTATACATGACACACTTTTCTTAATAGACCGTTCTAAAAAGAATGATACATTTCTACAACTGAAAATAATTCAATTTTAAACTCTTTATTTTACTTATTTTACTCTTAGTGAGAAGCGTTTATAATAACACAAATGTCATGGCCCCACAAAGCTTTCGCCTTAAACTTTTAAGAACACAAGTTTCAAAAATCTTTTTTTTTTTCTTAAACTTCGAGCCGGATCAAACTATCTCATCTAAATTGAGACAGAGGGAGTACTCGTAGTTCATAATCTAAATGCCATAAACTCTTTATTTTGCTTTAAAAGTTCCCTCAAAGAAGCAAGTTTGGGCATGGCAAAAATTTGTGCGATCAACTTTCTTTTTGCTTGGAATTACTCTTTACCATCTAACTTATGAAGTTGGTGATTCACAATCTATGTTTTTTTTTCAACGAATAAAATTAGGTGGTTGTATCATGTATTACCAAAATCCGGAAACTTTCTTTTTTACAAATTGAAGGGTTAAAAATAATGATTTTGTGGTAAAAATAGCACGGTATAGCCAGTTTTCGAACTGGTCATTCAAAAATAGTCAGCGTTTACCAAGTCAATGAAAATTAGCCATTATTTTGCTGCAACAGAGACTGGTCCAGCATAATATACTGGAGTTCGGTGCACGTTTGTATGAACCGATATACTTTGCTAGCTCCAGTATAATATACTGGAGACTGGAGCACCGGTGCTCCAAACTTCAGTATATTATGCTAGACTGATATACTTGTTGGAACTCCAGTATATTATGTTGGAGTTCTAGTGTACTTATGCTGGAACTCCATCATATTATACTGGAGTTCCAGCATACTTATCCTGGAACAACAACAACAACAACAACAACAACCCAGTAATAATCCCACTTAGTGGGGTCTGGGGAGGGTAGTGTGTACGCAAACCTTACCCCTACCCTAGGGTAGAGAGACTGTTTCCAAATAGACCCCCGGCATCCTTCCCTCCAAGAACTTCCCACCTTGCTCTTGGGGAGACTCGAACTCACAACCTCTCGGTTGGAAGTGGGGGTTGCTTACCATCAGAGCAACCCCTCGGTTCCAGCATACTTATCCTGGAACTCCAGTATAATATGTTGGAGTTCAAGTATACTTATGCCGGAAATCCAACATAATATAATGGCGTATTTTCTGGGGTTTGAACAGTGTTTTCGTTCAAATTTATCTTTACATGAAAAATGTCTAAATTTCGATTACTTTTGAAACTGGACTATTTTTGACGACCCGTTGTAAATCTGGCTATTTTTGAATTTCTCCCGATTTTGTGGTATTAGATCCTCCGAAGTTTATTTTCTATTTTTGCACACCTAGCACTTATATCTATTTTCGGCTAAGCACTGCAATATAAAATTTTAAGATATTAGGAAGAGATCATCTCAAGATCGTTTATTAAAAACACTAATATAGAGGAATAAATGTATAATCGTGTGGTTTCCTTTTAAAAAACAAGTTTTTGAAATATCTGAAACAAAAAAAAAGGTTTGAATTAGATTCTATGAGTTAAAAATTCAATATGTTTTGGTTCTTCATTGCCTGAAAATAAATAGTACATGAGAATTGTTGGTGCCAAGCAAGAACCAAATGGACCTGTCAGTAGAAATCATTATTTAGACACATCATTGTACTTCTCAAAATAGTTTGAATATCTCTGACGCCATTTTTTTTTAATTTTTTTTTCTTAACTTCCATTAAGGTCTCATATTTCAAATAAATTTCTCCCTCCAGTTTTATGTCCAAAAAAACAATCTCATGGATACCTTTGATAGCTTAAGGATCTATCAAACAACCCCTCTTTTGTTTTATATTCTTATTTTTGTATCTGCATTGGGACATTGTTCTCTAGAACGATTAAGCTACTTAAAAAGTTACTTCCTCCCTCCCATTTTATGTAATAATGTTTGACAAAATATACCAATAATAACAAATCCAGTGTAATCTTATAAATGGGTCTGATGAGGGTACAGTGTACGCAAACTTTACCCCTACCTTGTGAGTGTATAGAGGTTGTTTTCGATGGACCCTCGGATCATGGAATGTTTGACAAATTACGAAGTTTAAAAATAAAATAAAGACTTTTAAAAGTAGTAGTATAAAATAAGTATAGATATTTGTATGCTATAAAGCATATCATTAAGAGTAAAATAAAAAAAAAGTTAAAAATAAATTATTTTTAGATATAGAAAAATATCATTTGCTCAGGATGGACTAACAAGAAAGAGTATGGGCAGAAAAAATAATTTTATTAATAATATTTCTATGTCACCAAGAAAAAAAGGAAAATATCTTAGTATATAAAGTTAGAGGAGAAATCTGGTTTTTTAAAGTCAAAGTTAAAATGAGAAAAACGATTTGCACCTGAAAAAGGAAAGAATAATATGCATTAAACACATATCACACCTTTTTTAGGTGAGGGTTGCCTAAAAAAGATTTTTGCACACAGTCTAATGGTCTATGTTCACAGAAGAGTTCAATTTCCGTACAACTATTTTTAAAACGTCAACATCGGTCCGTACAAGGTCCAATGTCATTGGCCATTCAGAAAGCGTCACGTAGTATTCATTAACGCTGCTTCACGTGGCTCGTCCTTCTGTGTGGCGTCTTTGGCTGGTTACTATTAACTTTTTCCTCTTTTTAATTCTTTTCTTCTTTTGTTGGCCCTTGGCCGTCCTTTTTTCTATTTCTTTATTTCTAACATTTAATACAAAAAATTACAAGACCTACAACTCAGGAATGGATGCATGGTCGAAGATATTAGTTGGGCAAAATCTAATAGCTTTAACTAAATTTTATATATGTGTTAGACAAATTTATTAGATATTTATTTAAGAGGGTTTTCAGAAATCACTATTGTTTAGTGGTTGTTAATTTCCTATAGCTACCAATATACTTCCTCGTTTCAATTTATGTGAACATTTTTAACTGGGCATGGAGTTTAAGAAAAAATGAAGACTTTTGGAATGTGTGGTTCTAAACAAGTCAAAAAGGGGCTCAGAGTAGTATTTGTGTGGTTATATATAAACTTCTCACTAATGGTAAATTGTAAGTTTAAGCCAAATTATTACATAATTTAGAAAGAGGTCATTCTTTTTTGCAAACAAACCAAAAAAAAAATAGGTTCATATAAACTGGAACAGAGGGAGTACATAATTACTTCCTATAGCTACTATTTAGTTGTTACGGTGTGTATTCGCGATATCTGCTATATTCATGAATACAACAGCAAAAAGTGCCTAAAAATCAGGGTAGTCCACCTATACGCGCATGTATTCACATGTATTCGCGCCATTTATTCATGAATACAGCAGTAAAAAATGCCTAAAATCAGGGCAATCTAGTTGTACGCGTATGTATTCACACGTATTCGCGTCATGTATTCATGAATACACCAGCAAAAGGAGCCTAAAATCAGGGCAGTCCAGCTATACACGCATGTGCTCACATGTATTCATGAATACAATAGTAAAAAGCACCTAAAATCATGGCAGTCCAACTGTACGCGCATGTATTCATATCTATTCGCGCCATGTATTCATGAATACAGTAACGACAATCACCTTAAAAATAGGTATGTCCAGCTGTTTAAGAGAGAGGAAAAACATAAATAGCATATTTCATGCCTTATTTTATGCTTCAATGGTAGTATATTGTCACGACCCGGATTTTTTCACCTCGGGAGTCGTGATGGCGCCTACTAGTGAAAGTTAGGCAAGCCAACAATTCTAATTTAATTACTCTTTTCAAGTCTTTAAGTCCTTATAATTTCAAAATAACATATCAAAACAGCGGAAATAATAATATCAAAAACAAAGCGGAAGACAAAATCTAATAATTTAACTTAATACAAACTACGAAAGTCTAAATACATCTCTATCCATAATTTGGTGTCACAATTTCACAGACTGTCTAAGAGTACTACAAATAAAGTCTAACTAGAAATACATGGATCTTCCTCTAAATAAGAAAAAAAAAATAGAAACAAATAATAGAAGGAGACGCCAAGGCCCCCGGACGTCTGCAGGACTACCTCGGGTCGCATGTTGGACTGAAGGCAGCAACCTCACTGCGGTTCAAATGCTCTGGTACCAGTATCTGCACATAGTGCAGAGTGTCGTATCAGCACAACCGACCCCATGTGTTGGTAAGTTCCTAGCGTAACCTCGGTGAAGTAGTGACGAGGCTAGGACCAGACTACCAAATAAATATATGCAGATAAATCATATACAGTGGGAAATAAAAGCAGATATTCACAGTTAAAGATGGGGAGGGGAAAGCATGCTACAGAGAGTATTGGATAACAACAAAATACCAAAAAGGAATGTAAAGAAACCAGAATTTAATTGCCAACAATAATGAGTAAAAACAAACAGAGTATTTACTTTAATTTCTTTCTTGTTGCAGGCGTGCAACCCGATCCCATTTCATATACCTCGTTGCAGGCGTGCAACCCGCTCCCATTTTATATATCTCGTTACAGGCGTGCAACCCGCTCTCATTCCATATATCTTGTTGCAGGCGTGCAACCCGATCCCATTTCATATATCTCGTTGCAGACGTGCAACCCGCTCCCATTTTATATATCTTGTTGCAGGAGTGCAACCCGTTCCCATTTCACATACCTTGTTGCAGGCGTGCAACCTACTCCCATTTCACATATCTTGTTGCAGGCGTGCAATCCGATCCCATTTCAAATCAACATCAATCACAAAAGAATCTCGGCAAGGGAACAAGAGTATAACAACAACATACCGGCAAGGGAGACAATATCATAAACAATAACATCCCGGCAAGGGAACCAACAATGATAATCAACATATTAAGCATGAATAAATCTCAACGGAGTCACAACAATTACAACACTAGACCCACGGGCATGCTTGACACCGACGTATAGACACTCGTCACCATGCCTATACATCGTACTCCACAATTAACACATAGCAATTAAGACACAAGTCTTAATCCCTCAAGCTAAGGTTAAACCAAACACTTACCTCAAACTTCCACGGCCAACTCAAGCCTCAAACACCACTTTTCCTTTAGAATTCGCCTCAAAATTACTTGTATCTAGTCCAAATTAATTTAACAACATTAATAAATGCTAAAGAATTCGTACTCAATGCTTAATTATAGGTTTTCCATCATTTTTTCCAAAATGTCAAAAATTGACCCTCGGGCCCACTTGATCGAAACTCGAGGTTCGGACCAAAACCCAATCACCCACGAGCCCAAATATGCAATTAGTTTCAAAATCCGACCCCAAAATAAGGTCTAAATTCCAGTTATTCAAAAAGTCCTAACTCTACCCAAATTCCTAATTTCTACCATAAAAATCCTAAATTTTTGGATAAAAATTGATGAAATGCAATGGGAATTTGAAAGAAAAAGGTTTAGAATCATATACCAATGCTTGGGGGAAGAACTTGTTCTTTGAAAATCGCCTCAATGTTGTCTAATTTTGAAAATATGAAGCTATGGACTCAATCCCGATTTTGCTACTGTTTTTAATTCACTAGACAAGCCTTATTCGCGTTCGCGAAGGGCCTGTCGCGTTCGTAAAGGGTCAGGACCAATTGCCTTCGCGTTCATGTTTAGTGCCTCACGTTCGCGGAGCTTTAGCTCCTCAAGCCATCGCGTTCGCGGGCCAGTGTCCGCGTTCGCATAGAACAAAAACCCATTTCCCCTGTCCCGGCCAAAAGGCCTTCGCGTTCGCGATAGCAAGTTCGCATTCGCAAAGGGTAGCACTCCCAAGGTTTCCCGTTCACGTAGAAGGAATTGTCCTTCAGCCTGACTTACCATTCGCGTTCGCAAGAGTCCTTCCGCGAACGCGAAGAACAAAACTCTAGAATACCAGAAACTGACAACCTGCAACTTTTCTAAGAGTAAAAACATTCTGAAACCTATCTGAAACTCACCCGAGCCCTCGGGGCTCCAAACCAAACATGCATACTAACTCAAAAACATCATATAGACTTATTCGTGCGATCAAATCGCCAAATTAACCGCTTTAACAACGAATTTAGCAACAAAATCAAAGAAAAATTTCAAGAACACTTAGGTTTCAAATTTCACAACTGAGGGTCTGATTCACGTCATTTCAAGTTCGTTTCTTACCAAATTTTACAGGCTCAATCTAAACACCATATAAGACTTGTACCAGGCTCCGGAGCTAAGTTACGGGCCCGATACCATCAATTTCAAATACATTCAAATTTCCAAAAACTCTTGGAATTTCAATTAAACAATTTTCTTCAAAAATTTATTTCTCGGGTTTGGGACCTCGAAATTCAATTTCGGGCATACGCCCAAGTTCTATATTTTCCTACATACCCTCTAGGACCGTCAAATCATGGGTACGGGTCCGTTTGCCCAAAATATTGACCGAAGTGAACTTAAATTCATTTTAAAAGCAAAATTCATCATTTTTCGCAGATTTTCATATAATTGCTTTCCGGATACACGCCTAGACTGTGCACACAAATCGAGGTGAGGAAAAAGGGAGGTTTTAAGGCCTCGAAACATAGAATTTATTTCTAAAACAAGTGATGACCTTTTGGGTCATCGTTCTCTAACTCTAAAACAATCGTTCATCCTCGAACGGACATAAGAAGAAAGTACCTGAGTTGGAGAAAAGATGGGGATAACTACTCTGTATATCGGACTCGGACTCCCAGGTCGATGCCTCAACAGGCTGACCTCTCCATTGAACATGAATAGAAGGGAAACTCTTCGATCTCAACTGACGAACTTGCCGGTCTAGAATAGCTACCAGCTTCTCTTTATAGGACAAGTCCTTGTCCAACTGGACAGTGCTGAAATCTAACACGTGGGATGGATCACCGTGATGCTTCCGAAGCATGGAGACATGAAACACTGAACGCACGGTCGATAAGCTCGGCGACAATGCAAGTCTGTAAACCACCTCTCCCACTCAATCAAGAATCTTAAACGGGCCAATGAACCTAAGGCTATGCTTGCCCTTCTTTCCAAATCTCACTACGCCCTTCATAGGCGGCACCCGAAGCAACACCCGCTCGCCGACCAAGAATGCCACATCACGAACCTTACGGTCGACATAACTCTTTT
This sequence comes from Nicotiana sylvestris, assembly GCF_000393655.2. Lineage (NCBI taxonomy): Eukaryota > Viridiplantae > Streptophyta > Magnoliopsida > Solanales > Solanaceae > Nicotiana > Nicotiana sylvestris. The sequence goes on from NC_091064.1 coordinate 210,979,849, forward strand.
ACCTGGACTGAGCTGTACGAAGCCTATCTTGAATGATTCTGACCTTGTCCAAGGAATCCTGCATTAGATCCGTACTCAACAACCGAGCCTCTCCCGGCTCAAACCATCCAACTGACGATCGACACCGCCTACCATATAGAGCCTCATAAGGAGCCATTTGGAAGCTCGACATGTAGCTGTTGTTGTAGGCAAACTCCACTAAAGGCAAGAACTGATCCCATGAGCCTCCAAAGTCAATGACACAAGCTCGGAGCATATCCTCCAAAATCTGAATAGTGCGCTTGGACTGCCCATTCGTTCGAGGATGAAATGATGTGCTCAACTCAGTCCGTGTGCCAAACTCCCCCTAAACTGCTCGCCAAAAATGTGAGGTTAACTATGTACCTTGGTCCGATAGAATAAATGTAATACTAAGCCTTCATTAAAGATAGAATAATTCTTCAGTTCTAAGCTAAGAAGAACAAAGCAAAAAAAACAAAAACAAAAGAGGGATTAAGCTATGATTAACAGACTAAAATCAAATTCCAAAATCCATCTTTACTTCACCATTCAAACCAAACATTCACATGATTCAAGTTTCGAGCATGTACCTGATTACAGCAGTAACAAAGAAATTATGAGCTTAGATGACAGTAGCAGCAGTAAACCAAAGCAGTAAACTCAACAGCAGCGAGAAAACCCCCAGATTCAACCAAATGCTCAGTAAAATCAACTTGAACACCAATGAAACATACCCTTGACCCAGAAATCAGTACTCAAACTTCAAAAGAAACAAGTTAAGCCATTTCTCACAATTAATGAAACTCAGATTGCTTTGCCAAATTGAAATTCACACGAAACCAGAATCGAGATCAATAGAACCGTCGAATTTTTTTTGCCTTTTGGTATTTTCTGGACTTTTTATCTCTTCAACCCCTTGCCTTCTAAGGCAAGAAAGAGTCACTTTATATGCAAGCCAATAGGGCAACAGTAAAAGAAACAGATTTGCCACTTTAGTCCTCTTTGAATTATTGTTTTAGCTTAGAAAATGCCTAAAATTCTGACTTCTTTTCCAAGTTACACTATCAAAAGTCTGAAATATCAAAAAAAAACCTCCCTAGAAATTTCTATTTCTGTTATCAGAAAGATTCCCCCCTTTAAACTCCCCAAAATACCCTCCAACTCCCCTGGATTTACCTCTAGTCTACCAAACAAGAGTCTGGGCCAAACGACCCAATTCAATGGGTCTGAATAGACCCAAGTGAATTTATTACTAGGCCTGCTAATTTTAAGGATTTAATCCAAACCAGCACAAATCCCCAATTTGGAGGATAGGCTAAAACTCCCAACAAAAGACTTAGGGGAACCAAAATAAACCGAGGGAGATCCAATTGATTGACTAAATAAAACCTAAAAATTATATAAACTAACTTCCAAATTAATCTAGCTAATGTGACATGAAAAACAGAAGAATAAAAATGAACACACATAATAAGAAAACATGTGAAACAGAACCAAAAAAACAAAGAAAACAGATTAAACTAACAAAGAGAAATACAAGGAGAAGAAGAACTTTGAATTAGTACCTAACATTCGATGAAATAATCCAGAAAACACCCCCGAGCCCTTGACTCTTTGATTTCTGACCTACTACGATATTAATCGTGTGTTCTTAATAAGAATACACGAGTAAAATTGAGATAGACCCAAATCTTCAACAGGATCGACTCTGAGACCCTTTTGGGAATTAGGGCATTTCTTTGATACGAGATTCGAACAGTTCCGGGGAGATTTGAGGGAAAAGAGGTGCGGATTTGGAAAGAGGAGAAAGAGGAGAAGCTAGGATGTAATTTTGGTGGCGATTGGAGACTCGTCGCCGCCGTAGGCGATTTCCGGCGGCGGCAGACGGTGGCTCAGGGTGGGGAATCGGTCTCTAGGGTCTGATAGAGAAGAGAGATGAGGGAGTGGGGGGGGGGGGGTCGTTAGGACACTTTTATATTCACACACCCCAGCTTCTCAGCCATTCGATCAAGGAACCTCGGCGGCTGGGATTTGTTACAAGCAAAACGGGGTTGTTTGGTTAATTAATGGAGATGAACCGGGTCGGGGAGTTGCTCTTCTTTTCCTTCTTTCTTTCTTTCATTTTTTTCTCTTTTTCTTTTCTTCTTCTTTTTTTTTCAAAATTTAATCAACAATCAAAATTAATTTCTAGAACTTAAAAAAAACTAATTAAACCTAAAATGATAATTAACACAATTAATTAAAAACAAATTAACATAAAAGATACTCAAAATCAAAGCTAAAATTAAAAGTGCAAATTAAACTATTTTCTTTGTGATTTTTCCCATTTTATAAAACAAATAATTTTGTAATTAATCCTAAAATGTAAAATTAAACCCTAAATGCAAATGCCAAGTATTGTTTGTATTTTTCATTAATTGAATAAAATAAACATGCACAGCCAAATGCAAACAATTAACGAAAAATGCCACCAAATTCCACAAAATTGCAAATACTGAAAGTAATTATTTTGTGCTGAATTTATGGGAGTAATTCATATAAGGCAAAAATCGCGTGCTCACAGCTGCCCCTCTTTTCCCGGAAACACGAAGAGTTTTCGTGCAAAGATAAAGTGAGCGGATACGAGCGATTTTTGCCCATTGAATACTCCGTGGGAAGTATTTTTTGAAAGAGGTGACCGCACCCTGCTTCTAAGGTTGACTACATATCCTTGGCTGAAAAGGAATCAGGTCAGTGTAGTTCGGAAAGTTTTGGTAGCTGGGACTACTATGAAGCTGTAATTTTACTACTGTTGCTACTGCTGTTACTGCTTACTGAGCTCCTTATTACACCATGATAAAATAAAAGAAACTAGACTAGACTATGATATATGCATTACAAAATCTTATCTATATCTTCAAACTTGCTCTTGTGGTTCTTGTTGACTTGTATTCTCTCGGTGGATGCCTGGCTGCCAACTACACTTGAGATGTTTTCTTTTCTCCATGTGGATGCTTGACTGCTGAACTTGAATGTATTCCCTGCTCTCCAGGCGGGCTCCTGATTTCAACAAAATAGACAAAAACAAAGAAAATTTTCTGCCCCCGTTTGGGTATCTGGGAATACATGTAAGTGTAAAACGAATTATATTACCAAATATCAATAAGAACTTGAAAGCTAAAACTTGAATTGTACTCCTTTGTTCTCCAGGCGGGCTCCTGATTACTAACTTGAAATGTATTTCTTGCTCTTCAAGCAGGCTCCTGACTGCTGACTTGAAATGTATTCCTTGCTCTCCAAGCGGGCTCCTGACTGCTGTCTTGAAATATATTCCCTGCTCTCTAGGCGGGCTCCTGACTGCAAAACTTGAATGTATTCCCTGCTCTCCAGGCGGGCTCCTGACTGCTGTCTTGAAATGTATCATCTGCTCTCCAGGCGGGCTCCTGACTGCTAAACTTGAATGTATTCCTTGCTCTTCAGGCGGGCTCCTGACTGCTGACTTGAAATATATTCCCTGCTCTCCAGGCAGGCTCCTGACTTCAACAAAATAGACAAAAATAAAGAAAATCTTTCTGCCCCAATTTGGTGGTTGGGCACAGATGTGAGTGTAAAACTAAGTCATATTACCAAGTATTACTAAGAATTTGAAAGCTAGGTCCCATTATCCAGAGGGTCCTAACAACTCTTAATTAAATGACAATTTTAAATCTACGTTATATCTTCTAAAGGTGTGACTTCTGCTAAATCTTGTTATCTAAGAGGGTCTTTAAACTACTCCCCATTATCCAGGAGGGTCCTGAAAATTAGAAGTCAAATTTTATCTTACGAGTGACAACTTTTATGGCTGAATTATACTACCCTACAACAGAATTTACGCTAAATGTTATTATCTAATCGAAATCTTAAGGCTAAGTTCCATTATTCAGGAGGGTCCTGGAAACTCCTAATTGAATCCTATCTCGAACATGCAAACTTCTAAACCAGCTTATATTCCTTTGGGATACATTTATGCTAGATTACGCTATTTCTAAACTAGGTCCCATTTTCCAGGAGGGCCCTGAAAATCAAAAATCAAACCTGTTTCGTGACTGCCTTTCTCCACGGAGGGTTTCTCCGAAACAACCAAAATTTCCTGCCCCTGTTTAATCAAAGAAAAATTCGTCAGTTTAAAATGTGGTGGTTAGTTGATGGCATTCTTTGCTGAAGGTCTCTCCGCTGCATTGTTTTGTTTTAACTGGCTTCCCCGAACTGGCCCTGAACCGCTTGACTTTCCGACTGACTTTCAATTTCCCACGACTTTAGATGACCCAAGTGTTCTATACCTGAACCGTTGTTTCACACCTCTGACCCATTTAACTGAATTGTTGTATCTCTCATGAAATTACTAAATCATTCTACCGACGGAACTTTTGCTGGCACTTTATTCCACTTTACATTATGCTGTCTTTGGTATGCTCTAACAACCATGTGCTTTGCAATCTTGAAGCTAGTAATGAGCTTTTAAATTCCTTCTTATTTGCTTAAACAAAACTGACATCGAGAACATCTTAGAGAAATAAACCCAAAAGAAAAGAAATGCAATGACTTTCAGAGTTAAGGATAAGAAAATCCAAAACTGAAAGACTATCTGAAGAGGAGAAGGAAAAGATACTTATCTGAGTGGAGCAGCTGACACCAATGATCATGACATGCATTTCGGATTAATCGGCCCAATCTGTCCAACCAATCAACCTTCAGTTGCCATACTTTTTTGCCTCGGAATTTCCATAACCTGATTTCTTCACCCAAATCCTGACTTTGTTCATCCTGCGGTGCCTTGAAAGGTTTTCACCAGCAGACCTCTCTCATTCGTTCATCCGTCAACTCACTTTCGCCTTAAGGTGCCCGCGAGGGTTTTCACCAATAAGACTCTCTCATTTTTATTTCTCTCTGCTCCCGTCGCCTTACAGTCCCGTGAGGGTTTTCACCAATAAGACTCTCTCATTTTTTATTTCTTTTCCCGTTTGGACCAGAGTGTTGCCCCTGATATAAATCACCTCTACCTGCTCGACTTGGCATTTCTCGAAGACTAATCGGAAGGTCTTTCTTTGGACCGTAATGTGGGCTTTTGGATGGGATTAAAAAGAAAGGGTATAAAAGGCTCAAAACAATTTGAATGGGTTCAAAATTACAACTTTCAGAATCAGATTTCTTACAACAACCACAACTTCTGCCCCAGTTCTTGTTTGGAGACTTTTGGAATTTTATTTTTATGAGACCGAACCATGAGGCTATCTACGTATCCTTAAAAGGAATCAGGTCGAATGTAGTTCATGTCATAGAAATTACTTTGCTATTGTGGTTTTCTCTTTTCTGTTTCTTTTCTTCATCTTTTGATTTCTTTTCTATTTTTGTTGTTTTTCTTCTTTCTTTTTTTTTTTTTTTTTTTTCTTTTCTCTCTTTTTTTCATTCTTTTCTTTCTCTTTTGTTTTTCTTTCTCTTTTTCTCTTCTTTCTTTACTTATCTTTCACGCTTGTGTTTCCGATATTTGCTACTCATTCCGAAAGAGGGGTATGAAAGAAAATAAATAGGCTCAAAGGAGGATAACAAAGGATAAAGTGTTTTAGATAGCAGAACAAAATGCCTTCGTCATTCCAAATCTTCAGAAATATGCCAAGTACAAACAAATATAAATTAACCAAAGAAAATCATACATAGTATCTCTTGACCGCATCGGAATTGACGGCCATTTCTACACACTTGCCTTCTATATCTATTAAATACAAAGCGCTATTTGACAATACTCTAGTTACGGTGAATGGCCCCTGCCAATTTGGGGTGAACTTGCCTTTTGCTTCGGCCTGATGAGGAAGGATACGTTTCAATACTAACTGACCCACTTTAAACTTTTGTGGATGCACCTTCTTGTTACATGCTCTTTCCATTCTTCGTTGATACAATTGGCCATGACACACTGCTGCCAGTCTTTTATCGTCGATCAAACTCAATTGTTCCAAGCGTGTTTTGACCCACTCATCATCATCGATCTCAGCCTCCGCGACAATTCGAAGGGATGGAATTTCCACTTCTGCAGGTATCACTGCTTCGGTGCCATACACCAACAAATAGGGAGTCGCCCCCACTGAAGTACGGACAGTAGTGCGATAACCCAGCAATGCAAACGACAGCTTTTCACGCCACTGCCTAGAACCCTCCACCATTTTTTGAAGTATCTTCTTTATGTTCTTGTTAGCTGCCTCGACTGCTCCATTCGCATTGGGACGATATAGGGTGGAATTGCGATGCGCAATCTTAAACTGTTGACATACCTCTTTCATCAAATGACTTTTGAGATTAGTACCGTTATATATGATGATTACCTTCAGTATCCCGAATCGGCAAATGATATTTGCGTGCACAAAATCAACCACCGCCTTCTTGGTTACAGCGTTGAATGTTTTAGCCTCAACCCACTTGGTGAAATAATTGTCACACCTCCTTTTTCCGCGCCCGCGAGGGTGCAAGGGAGTTTTTTCCAATTAAAGGACAGTCGAAACGGGATTTATTTCTTTATTTCAGAGTCGCCACTTGGGAGATTTAGGGTGTCCCAAGTCACCTATTTTAATCCCGAATCGAGGAAAAGAATGACTCTGTATTACAGTCTGCGCACCAGAAATCCGGATAAGGAATTCTGTTAACCCGGGAGAAGGTGTTAGGCATTCCCGAGTTCCGTGGTTCTAGCACGGTCGCTCAACTGTTATATTTGGCTTGATTATCTGATTTTATACAAATATGGACTCATGTGCAAGTTTTATCTTTTTACCGCTTTCATTATTATATTTTTTAAAGAATGTGAACATCGTTTAAAAACATGTCTTTGGATTGGGTCACATAAAATGCATCCACGATCCGGAACGTATTTTTATTCAATGTTTTGGGATTTGGATTTGGGTCGCATAAATGCATACCCGTGTTTAAGAATGTATTATTATTATATCGCGCCTAAAGCAATTAGCGATTTATTACTTTGGGGTAGGGCCGTGAAATTTGCTAAACGACTCCTCCTTAATTCTAAGCAATTAAATGTACATTTATTGAGGGCCCCGCAATCTATACATTTTATTAAGCGAGGCTCATCTCATTTATTTTCCTAAATGGATAAATCTTAAAGCGACTACATTTTGCTATTTAAAATTAGTCTCTAAAATGAATAAAGAAAATCCTAATTAATTACGTTTTTTTATTATTATTATTATTTAAGAAAACATGACACGCTAATTGCTTGATTCATACAAATATTGATGAAAAAGGAATTTTATTCTTAATTTCGAAAATTATAAATTAAATAAAAATTCAACAACTAATATTCAAAATAAACAAATATAGCTAGATTAAAACTCAGCATTGTTATTTTTTTAAAAAAATATTATTGAGATTAATTATTCACAATCATTTGAAACTAAATTTAACCATAATTACTAAAGCTTATTAGAAAGTTTATTAGACTTAAACGTTCTTCTAATCTTGCTTAAGCTCAAGTCATGCCTTAATGCCTAATTTACGATGTTTAATTTAAATTCGTGTCTTAGCTAAATTTAGCTACTTGTTCATGATCAACCTATAATCTTGAAGCCTTCATAACTAGTGAATTAACCTATTTTGCCGAACCGATTTATTACAGACTAACTTATGATATTATTTTCTTATTCCAGTCATTATTTAGTAATTCATGAAATAGCTTAAATACAATCAACAAAAGGAACAAAGAAAAAAAACGAAATTAAAACTTCAAATTTTCATTCTTCATATGTATTCACGCTTCATATTTCGGATTACAATAACCAGCTTTTCAGTTGTGTACCTGATATTGGAAGCAAAAGAAAATGAATATGAGAATCAGCAGCAGCAGTAAAATCAATACAACACAGCAACAATAGCCCAGCAACAGTAACAACCCAGTAACAGACTGGTGGAGTAGTAATCCCAAAAAAACAAAAGCTTCCAGCTTTGATGAAACAACAATTAATTCTAATTTCAAACAACAAAAGAAAGCAGAATGTTTTTTCTTAGGTTTTTATTTTATTTGAAAGCTTAAATATTTTTCGGAATTTTCTATCTCTTAAATGTTCAGCCCTTTTCTCTCTCTTATTTTCAGATTTGTTTCTCTCTCTCGTATCTGTGTATTTTTCTCTATCTCTCTCTATTTTTTTCTCTCTGTATTCTCTTGTCTTGTGTTCAAGACTTCATATATATAATCCCATCCCATAAATCTTTTAATCAATTAAATCAATACTTTTTCTCTACCCAACCCATTATCTTTCCACTCATCCCCATTACATTAAATAAACATATCACACCACCCCATTATATTTTGTCCCCCATGCTTCATTTAAAATAATGCAAGATTCCCCTTTAAATTAAATCTTGTCCCCCCTTTATATTAAATAATCATATCACAACCCACCCCATTTCATTTTGTCCCCCATGCTTCAAATAAACAATTACAAAATGTACAATTCCTAAACTACCCCTTCTGAGGCAGCAGCTCGGAGAAGATGAAGCTTTGACCAAACGACGACGAACTCGACGGAACGGAGCAGCGGCTCGGAGCAGATGAAGCTCGGAGAAAATGAAGCTCGCAGAACAGGAGCAGCTGGCCGCGACGGGGTTGTTTGGACGTGACTGAGTTTGGACAACGCAGCAGCGGCTGCTCGAGTTCCGACGAGGGTGAGAAAAATGAAGCGACGGGTTTGAGCCAACATTTTCGTGCAACTGGAGCTGGTTTTACGACTGGTTTATGGAGCTAGGAGGAGGAGCAGCGTCGACGAGCCTCGACAAGCGTCGACTGACCATGGCGAGTTGTGCGACGAGGAGGACGAAGAAGCAACAGCCATGGATGGGCTGTTGCGTGTGTGCGTGTTGTGTATGGGGAGGCATCCATGGTTGGCCAAGGCTTGGGATGAAGGTTTGGGAGAGGGGCAGCCATGGAGGGAGTGTCCGGGAGGGAGTCGGACTGGTGGTTTCGCGGTGGTCTCGTGATGGGTGGTGGACGACAGGCGAAGCTATGGGAGGCAGCCATGGATGGGGTGTGAGGAAAGCTTGGAGAAGAAGAAGCAAAGGGAGGGGGGGCGGATGTGTTTTTTAGGTTTTTTAGGGTTTTTGGTTTTTTTCTTTTGTTTTGTTTTGTTTTTGTTTTGTAAAAATGAAAAAATGAAAATGAAGAGGGGGAGTTGGGTTATGGACTGGGTCGACCCAGTTCGAAATGGACTGGGTCGTAGGGAAGATTGGGCCATTTTTTGGGCCTATGGCTTGAAATTGAAGAAGAGGCCTAATTCCGACTTTCTTTATATTTTCGCTCTCTTTTCTTCTTTTATTTTTTCTAAAACTAAATTATAAAAATACTTAAACTATTATTAAGAACTAAATTAAGTTATAAAAGCACAAATTAACTCCCAATAACAATTAACGCACAATTAAGTATTAATTAAGCATAAAATTGTATATTTGGACATTAAATGCTAAAAATGCAAACGATGCCTATTTTTGTAATTTTTAATTTTTGTAAAACAAATTTAATTACTAACAATTGTAGAATTAAATCCTATATGCAAAATGCGACATATTTTTGTATTTTTTATTAATTTAGCAAATAAACATGCACAGATAAATACAAATAATTATTCAAAATATCACAAAATTGCACACCAAAGAAAAATCATTTTATTTTTGAATTTTTTGGGAGTAATTCTCATATAGGGCAAAAATCACGTGCTTACAGCTGCCCCTCTTTGCCCGGAGACACGAAGGGTTTTCGTGCAAAGATAAAGCGAGCGATTTTTGCCCATCCGAGTACTCCGTTGAAGCATTTTTTTGAAAAAGATTTGACCGAACCTTTGCTTCAAAGGTTTCCTACATATCCTGGGCTAAACAGGAATCAGGTCAATGTAGTTCGAGAAATTTTGGTAGCTGGGACTACCGTTGGACTGCAATGTTACTGTTGTTGCATGCTATTACTACTGCTTACCGATCTCCTTGTTACACCGTGCTTAAAAAAACAAGAAGCTAGGCTAGAGTACAATTTGTTTTTATTGCCTTGCTTCCTTGTCTGCTTGCATTTCTTTCGGTGCTTTACTTCTTTTGACACATGTACTTGAGTTTGTACTGTGACCTCTTGTTGCAACCTTCTGTTTTCCGGTGCTGGGGATTTTTATTGTTTCCTGCTGGGGATTCCTATTGTAACCCTCTGTTTTATTGTCCACTGACTTGATCTTGAAATGTATGCCTCTGTTATCTGGGCGGGCTCCCAACTTCAATACTTGAAAATTAAAGACTTGAAATGTATGCCTTTGTTATCTGGGCGGGCTCCCAACTTCAATGCTTGAAATGTAAAGACTGAAATGTATGCCTCTGTTATCTGGGCGGGCTCCCAACTTCAATGCTTGAAATTTAGAAATAAACGCCATTCCTCTCTTCAGGCGGGCTCCTGACTTCAACAACAACTTTGAAAATAATCGTCATTCCTCTCTTCAGGCGGGCTCCTGACTTCAACCAATACATCGCCATTCCTTTCTTTAGGTTGGCAAGATTTCAACAACTTTTAAAAATGCCTTTCCTCTCTTCAGGCGGGCTCCTGACAACAACTTTGAAAATAATCGCCATTCCTCTCTTCAGGCGGGCTCCTGACTTCAAACCATACATCGCCATTCCTTTCTTTAGGTTGGCAAGATTTCAACAACTTTTTAAAACGCCTTTCCTCTCTTCAGGCGGGCTCCTGACAACAACTTTGAAAATAATCGCCATTCCTCTCTTCAGGCGGGCTCCTGACTTCAAACCATACATCGCCATTCCTTTCTTTAGGTTGGCAAGATTTCAACAACTTTTTAAAACGCCTTTCCTCTCTTCAGGCGGGCTCCTGACTTCAACAACTTCTTCTTTTTTTCAAATTCAAACTTCTTCTTTTTTCAAATTATCCTAGGAGAAAATTCATCAAACTAGGATTTGATATCTTATCTTAGGAGAAAGATTCATCTGACTAAGATTTTATCTTGGGAGAAAAATTTCATCAGACCAAGATTTTGACTCTAGGAGATAAATCGTCAGACTAGGTCCATTTGTTGTGATCTTAGGAGAAAGATTCATCCGACTAAGATTTTATCTTGGGAGAACAATTTCATCAGACCAAGATTTTGACTCTAGGAGATAAATCGTCAGACTAGGTCCATTTTGTTGTGATCTTAGGAGAAAGATTCATCCGACTAAGATTTTATCTTGGGAGAACAATTTCATCAGACCAAGATTTTGACTCTAGGAGATAAATCGTCAGACTAGGTCCATTTGTTGTGATCTTAGGAGAAAGATTCATCCGACTAAGATTTTATCTTGGGAGAACAATTTCATCAGACCAAGATTTTGACTCTAGGAGATAAATCGTCAGACTAGGTCCATTTTGTTGTGATCTTAGGAGAAAGATTCATCCGACTAAGATTTTATCTTGGGAGAAAAATTTCATCAGACCAAGATTGTATCGGGAGGGAAATTCATCAGACTAGGACTTTTTATCCTAGGAAAAAAAATGTAAAGATCAATGATTTGAGAAACTTACCTTCGTAATTCCTTCTTTTCTTTTCTCCTTCCTTCGCGCTGCTTTGTTCTTGCTTGCTGGGGATAATACCACTGTGGGAGTCTCCTTTCTTCCCCTCCTTCAAATTTGTTTTTGGTTTTTTTTTTCAACACTGCTGGGGATAAAAGTGTTATCTTCTTGGGATAACGTTGTTGAGGATAACGCTGCTGGGGAATTTTATCCCTTCAAATCGATGCTTCATTCTTCTGGAAGCTCCTAGGGATGATAATGGCTTTTGTTTTTCTGAGCACAAATGTCATCCCTTTGTTCTGTCTGCTGGGGATCAATTTCCTCCATTGGAAACTTATTATAATGGGGCAACACTGGTTCAAAGACCACTTCCCTTGAGACTGGTGTTATTTTTTATTCTTCCTCAAATGGGTACCTGACTTCCAGAAAATTTTCCAAATGAAAGGAAAATTTTCTGCCCCAGTTTTACAGTCTCCCTTATGGCATGCATTTCTGTCATCAATGCCATTTCTTTTACCTGTTTCAAAACAAAATTTGTTAGTTTAAAACGCGGTGGTTGGTTGTGATACTCCTACTTGGGATGGCTTTCCCCTTTCTCCTTCCTTGCTCTGCATTCCACAAGGGACGATATTATTTGCTGAGGATAATCCTTTTCTGCTAGGGATATCCCTCTTCTTTCGTGGCATGGCTCGGAGACTTGCATTTTTCCGACCTTTTAGTCTCGCATGAATTTTCCAAGTCATGCTTATTGCTCTCCTTGTTTGTCCACGGGCCTTGGCCTTGAGGTTTTAATAACCTCTGATTTTGGCAAGGATATCCCTCTTGACACTCGTCAATCCTTTTGTCAATTCCCTTTTGCTGGGGATATCTTTCTTGACACTGGCCTTGTGCTCGTTCCTTGCTGACTATACCACTTGGATGTACTAGTCAGATCTTATCTTGGAAAGCTGATGGCCTATTTTGAAGTCATTTCTCACTGGTTCTGAACAAACAGACTCTACTGGGGAAATTTCTATGAAAAGAAGAGATAAAAGGAAACAGAATAAAAGACAACGGAAAAAGATGACTCTTTAACAAAAGAAACTATAAATAAAAACCTATCAAACACCGACTCTAATGGTCATGACATGCATATGTGGCCTATCCTTCGTCATCAATCGTCTTTCGAGGTCTTCCCTTGACTATCCCCCATCTAATTCCCAATCTTATTCGACTTGTAGTGCCCGAAAGGTTTTCACTATCAAGCCTCTCTCATTTTGGTTTTTCTCTCATCTTTCATCGCCTTATGGTGTCCGTGAAGATTTTCACCGATAAGACTCTCTCATTTATATCACTTTCCAGCTGGGGATTTGGAGTGTTGCCGGTATGACTCTCTCTGCTGGAGATTAGAGTCCTTTCTGTTGTGGAACAGAATGTTATGTTCACCGGTAAGACTCTCATTTGTCTGACTTGGCATCTTTTGCAGACTGATCAGAAGGTCTTTCTTTGGACCGTAATGTGGGTTTTTTGGATAGGCTTAGAAAGAAAGGGTATTAAAGGCTAAAAAACAAATCAATTTGGGGTTCAAAATTACAACCTTCGAAATCATATTTGTTTATAACAAGCGCAACCCTTGCCCCAGTTTCTTGCTTGGGGATTATTTATTTATTATTATATATTTTTTAATTTTTTTTTGTTACACTATGCATATTACGCACATTATGCGCACTATGCACCCTATGACCGAGCTGTGAAGCGCCTACGTATCCTCTTTGAGGAATCAGGTCAAACGTAGTTCCCAATTCCTCTTTTTTTCATTCGACTTTCATTTTTTTTTCTTTTTCTGTTATCATTTCTCTTTTCTTTTCTTTTTTTTTTCATTTTTCTTTTGTCGTTTTTCTATTCTCTTTTTCCTTTTTCCTTTTTTTTATCTTCCATGTTCTTATCTTCTAGTCGTTGCTACTGATTCCGAACGAGGGGTATGAAAGAAAAATAAACAAGGCTCAAAAGGGGTAACGAAGGATAAAGTGTTTAGGTAGCAGAACAAAATGCCTTCGTCATTCCAGTCTTCAAAACATGCCAAGTGCAAACAACACGATTAAACAATAGATTTATAGTCTCTTCTGATGGTGCTGGGCTTGACAATTATGTTAAACATTTGCTTTTTCCTTTGTCATTTCTAAAGCACCGTTGGGCGACACTCTCATTATCATGAATGACCCTCATGCCAATTTGGCGAATCTTGCTTTTAAACGGTTTTCTTTGTGTTTAACTTGCCCCAGTTCCACATGACTCGAGCTCTGAATAATCTCAAACCGTCCTTATTTTCTTTAAATGGTTTGATCGCCTTTCTGGGGTTTTATGATTAACTTTAAAGACTAGGCCCAAACTGTGTGCGCATGTCATGTCCCTAGAATCGGCATTGAATCAAAAATGATAAAAGGACTAAACAAAAAGATGAATGGAAATAATAAAAGACTGGATTTTGTGCTAGACTACCGGTGAAATGGTTTGAATAACAAAACAAACGAAATAAAATCCTAAACAACCTGGACAAAACTTAAACAAACCGCTATGACAAAACGGAAAGATAAGCGGAAACACATTGACACAAAACAACATCTGAATTACAATCTTAATAATCCGAACAACAGAAATGACAACAAAATAAGCCACCAAATGCCTCTTTCTTGCTAACCAAGGAACGGAGCGTCCTCCCACTTTATCAAAACTAGCATCTTAGCCACTGAACTTCGCATCAATACTGCCAAGACCATTACCAGCCACAATATCATCCCCAGCAGAGTCGCCAGAGCTGTCACACCTCCTTTTTCCGCGCCCGCGAGGGTGCAAGGGAGTTTTTTCCAATTAAAGGACAGTCGAAACGGGATTTATTTCTTTATTTTAGAGTCGCCACTTGGGAGATTTAGGGTGTCCCAAGTCACCTATTTTAATCCCGAATCGAGGAAAAGAATGACTCTGTATTACAGTCTGCGCACCAGAAATCCGGATAAGGAATTCTGTTAACCCGGGAGAAGGTGTTAGGCATTCCCGAGTTCCGTGGTTCTAGCACGGTCGCTCAACTGTTATATTTGGCTTGATTATCTGATTTTATACAAATATGGACTCATGTGCAAGTTTTATCTTTTTACCGCTTTCATTATTATATTTTTTAAAGAATGTGAACATCGTTTAAAAACATGTCTTTGGATTGGGTCACATAAAATGCATCCACGATCCGGAACGTATTTTTATTCAATGTTTTGGGATTTGGATTTGGGTCGCATAAATGCATACCCGTGTTTAAGAATGTATTATTATTATATCGCGCCTAAAGCAATTAGCGATTTATTACTTTGGGGTAGGGCCGTGAAATTTGCTAAACGACTCCTCCTTAATTCTAAGCAATTAAATGTACATTTATTGAGGGCCCCGCAATCTATACATTTTATTAAGCGAGGCTCATCTCATTTATTTTCCTAAATGGATAAATCTTAAAGCGACTACATTTTGCTATTTAAAATTAGTCTCTAAAATGAATAAAGAAAATCCTAATTAATTACGTTTTTTTATTATTATTATTATTTAAGAAAACATGACACGCTAATTGCTTGATTCATACAAATATTGATGAAAAAGGAATTTTATTCTTAATTTCGAAAATTATAAATTAAATAAAAATTCAACAACTAATATTCAAAATAAACAAATATAGCTAGATTAAAACTCAGCATTGTTATTTTTAAAAAAATATTATTGAGATTAATTATTCACAATCATTTGAAACTAAATTTAACCATAATTACTAAAGCTTATTAGAAAGTTTATTAGACTTAAACGTTCTTCTAATCTTGCTTAAGCTCAAGTCATGCCTTAATGCCTAATTTACGATGTTTAATTTAAATTCGTGTCTTAGCTAAATTTAGCTACTTGTTCATGATCAACCTATAATCTTGAAGCCTTCATAACTAGTGAATTAACCTATTTTGCCGAACTGATTTATTACAGACTAACTTATGATATTATTTTCTTATTCCAGTCATTATTTAGTAATTCATGAAATAGCTTAAATACAATCAACAAAAGGAACAAAGAAAAAAAACGAAATTAAAACTTCAAATTTTCATTCTTCATATGTATTCACGCTTCATATTTCGGATTACAATAACCAGCTTTTCAGTTGTGTACCTGATATTGGAAGCAAAAGAAAATGAATATGAGAATCAGCAGCAGCAGTAAAATCAATACAACACAGCAACAATAGCCCAGCAACAGTAACAACCCAGTAACAGACTGGTGGAGTAGTAATCCCAAAAAAACAAAAGCTTCCAGCTTTGATGAAACAACAATTAATTCTAATTTCAAACAACAAAAGAAAGCAGAATGTTTTTTCTTAGGTTTTTATTTTATTTGAAAGCTTAAATATTTTTCGGAATTTTCTATCTCTTAAATGTTCAGCCCTTTTCTTTCTCTTATTTTCAGATTTGTTTCTCTCTCTCGTATCTGTGTATTTTTCTCTATCTCTCTCTATTTTTTTCTCTATCTGTATTCTTGTTCTTTTTTCTTCAAGACTTCATATATATAACACATCTCATAAACCTTTTAATCAATTAAATCAATACTTTTTCTCTACCCAACCCATTATCTTTCCACTCATCCCCATTACATTAAATAAACATATCACACCACCCCATTATATTTTGTCCCCCATGCTTCATTTAAAATAATGCAAGATTCCCCTTTAAATTAAATCTTGTCCCCCCTTTATATTAAATAATCATATCACAACCCACCCCATTTCATTTTGTCCCCCATGCTTCAAATAAACAATTTCAAAATGTACAATTCCTAAACTACCCCTCACGACCTTACTGAAATTACCAAACTACCCCTGAACGTACTACAAATTACCAAACTACCCATCAGCTATAACACATCAATTAATCAAACTTAACCAAAATATAGACAATATGATCAATTTCTAACAATGTTCAAACAACAATATGAACACGGATGAACATCATAACAACAATATCACATGAACATGATTTTAACAATATTTTAACAACAAACAATCCTATTTTCTGATTCAACAACAACAACAAACAAAGTATGAAGATTTCTAAATTCAATCATATTGAACTTAAAATCAACTCTAACAACATTACAACAAACAATTCTTATATTAAACTTTAAACAAGATTATGAGAACAATTCAAAAAATAATCATAAATGGTAAACAAGAAATCAAACTATACAAAATTCGGATTCAAGATCATCCAAACAAAGTATGAACATGAATGAATCTATTTTAACACAACAAACATGACGGATTAAACGATTAAATCAATATATTCCTTTAACACAACTAAATTCTTTTTAGACAAATAACAAGATCGACGAATAAACAATTATGAACTTAAGCTTGAACTTAACAATATTAACAATTTCTAACAATACATAAACACATGAAACAAATTGAAGAAATAGTTAATTAAATTTCAATTTGAATCTAACAAATATTCACTTAAACAATAATACAAATGTGAAATGAATATGAAAACAACTAATTAAACTTCTATTTTGAAATCTGAAAATTAATTTAACAAAGCCCATGAACATGAACAAAACCAAAAAATCAAATATCTAAACATGAACAAAACAAACATTTGACGATTTTAAATTCGAACATATCAAAACAAAATACGGACAAAATAAAACTCAAAATCTACTAACCGTATCGACACGAATATGTACGGACTGTTTTGACGAGCCTCGACCAAAACTTGACCAAACGACGACGAACACATCTAAGAAGCAACGCCGACTTAAGGGTGCGGGCAGCAGCGAGCAGAACAAAAGCAGCTGGGTGCATTTGGTTTGTTTGCATGAAAAAGATGAAGTGAGGCAGCAGCTCGGAGAAGATGAAGCTTTGACCAAACGACGACGAACTCGACGGAACGGAGCAGCAGCTCGGAGCAGATGAAGCTCGGAGAAAATGAAGCTC
This sequence comes from Nicotiana sylvestris, assembly GCF_000393655.2. Lineage (NCBI taxonomy): Eukaryota > Viridiplantae > Streptophyta > Magnoliopsida > Solanales > Solanaceae > Nicotiana > Nicotiana sylvestris. The sequence goes on from NC_091064.1 coordinate 210,997,383, forward strand.
GCAGAACAGGAGCAGCTGGCCGCGACGGGGTTGTTTGGACGTGACTGAGTTTGGACAACGCAGCAGCGGCTGCTCGAGTTCCGACGAGGGTGAGAAAAATGAAGCGACGGGTTTGAGCCAACATTTTCGTGCAACTGGAGCTGGTTTTACGACTGGTTTATGGAGCTAGGAGGAGGAGCAGCGTCGACGAGCCTCGACGAGCGTCGAATGACCATGGCGAGTTGTGCGACGAGGAGGACGAAGAAGCAGCAGCCATGGATGGGCTGCTGCGTGTGTGCGTGTTGTGTATGGGGAGGCATCCATGGTTGGCCAAGGCTTGGGATGAAGGTTTGGGAGAGGGGCAGCCATGGAGGGAGTGTCTGGGAGGGAGTCAGACTGGTGGTTTCGCGGTGGTCTTGTGATGGGTGGTGGACGACAGGCGAAGCTATGGGAGGCAGCCATGGATGGGGTGTGAGGAAAGCTTGGAGAAGAAGAAGCAAAGGGAGGGGGGGGGGCGGATGTGTTTTTTAGGTTTTTTAGGGTTTTTGTTTTTTGTCTTTTGTTTTGTTTTGTTTTTGTTTTGTAAAAATGAAAAAATGAAAATGAAGAGGGGGAGTTGGGTTATGGACTGGGTCGACCCAGTTCGAAATGGATTGGGTCGTAGGGAAGATTAGGCCATTTTTTGGGCCTATGGCTTGAAATTGAAGAAGAGGCCTAATTCCGACTTTCTTTATATTTTCGCTCTCTTTTCTTCTTTTATTTTTTCTAAAACTAAATTATAAAAATACTTAAACTATTATTAAGAACTAAATTAAGTTATAAAAGTGCAAATTAACTCCCAATAACAATTAACGCACAATTAAGTATTAATTAAGCATAAAATTGTATATTTGGACATTAAATGCTAAAAATGCAAACGATGCCTATTTTTGTAATTTTTAATTTTTGTAAAACAAATTTAATTACTAACAATTGTAGAATTAAATCCTACATGCAAAATGCGACATATTTTTGTATTTTTTATTAATTTAGCGAATAAACACGCACAGACAAATACAAATAATTCTTCAAAATATCACAAAATATCACAAAATTGCACACCAAAGAAAAATCATTTTATTTTTGAATTTTTTGGGAGTAATTCTCATATAGGGCAAAAAATCACGTGCTTACAATAATCAATGGCCACCAGAATAAACCTGTGCCCGTTGGATGTTGCTGGCTCGATTGGTCCAATGACATCCATTCCCCAAGCAACAAAAGGCCATGGTGCAGACATTGTATGTAATTCAGATGGTGGAGAATGAATCAAATCTCCATGCACTTGGCACTAATGACATTTACGCACGAAACTGATACAATCTCGCTCCATAGTGAGCCAATAATAACCTGCTCGGAGAATCTTCTTTCCCAACACATACCCACTCACATGCGGTCCACAGACTCCAGAATGCACTTTGGTCATAATAACTGTAGCCTGCCTAGCATCTATGCATCTCAGTAGTCCAAGATCTGGAGTCCTTTTGTATAGAACCCCTCCGCTGAAGAAAAACCGCTTTCCAACCGCCTAATTGTTCTTTTTTGATCACTTGTGGCTTGTACTGGATACACTCTTATCCTGATGTACTCCTTGATATCGTGAAACCAAGGCTCCCCATCGAGCTCTTCTTCCACCACATTACAATAATCATGCTGATCGTGGACTTGAATATGCAAAGGGTCCACATAAGCCTTATTTGGGTGATGTAACTTTGACGCCAGAGTAGCCAAGGCATCAGCGACCTCATTATGAATCCTCGAAATATGCCTGAACTCTATTGATTGGAATCACTAACAAAGATCATGTAAACATTGTCGATACGGTATGAGTTTTAAATCTCGTGTTTCCCACTCTCCCTGAATCTGGTGGACCAGAAGGTCCGAGTCACTCAAGACCAAAACTTCCTAGACACCCATATCCACATCCATTCTCAAACCCAAAATGCATGCCTCGTACTCAGCCATGTTGTTAGTACAGTAGAACCGAAGCTGAGCCGTAACATGGTAATGATGCCATGTTTCAGAAACAAGTACCGCTCCTATCCCAATGCCTTTCATATTGGCGGCCCATCAAAGAAAAGTTTCCATCCTGGCCTTTCACTTTATTCCAACTCTTCAATGTGTATTACCTCTTCATCAGGGAAATATGTCTTCAAAGGTTCGTATTCTTCATCCACCGGATTCTCAGCCATATGGTCGGCCAACGCTTATGCTTTCATCGCAGTCCGGGTCACGTAGACAATGTCAAATTCTGTGAGCAAGATCTGCCACTTTGTGAGCCTTCCTGTGGGCATAGGCTTCTGGAAGATATACTTCAACGGATCCAAGCGAGAGATAAGGTAAGTAGTATAAGATGACAAATAATGTTTTAATTTCTGGGCTACCCAAGTTAGGGCGCAACACGTCCTCTCAGAATGAGTGTACTTAAACCTCGTAAGATGTGAACTTCTTGATGAGATAATATATGGCTTGCTCCTTCCTGCCAGTGATGTCAGGCTGTCCCAACACATATCCAAATGAATTGTCCAAGACCGTCAAATATAGAATCAAAGGTCTCCCTGGTTCTGGCGGGACCAACACAGGCGGGTTTGACAAGTACCCCTTTATCTTATCAAATGCTTCCTGACATTCATCTGTCCACTTGACTGCAACATCTTTCTTTAACAGTATGAAAATAGGCTCACAAGTTGTCGTGAGCTGAGCAATAAACCGGCTGATGTAATTCAATCTCCCCAACAGACTCATCACCTTAGTATTATTCTTTGGGGTTGGCAATTCCTGGATAGCTTTGATCTTTGACGGGTCTAATTCAATACCTCGGCGGCTGACTATGAATACCAACAACTTTCCAGACGGAACGCCGAACGCGCATTTTACAGGATTAAGCTTGAGATTGTATTTGCGAAGTCTTTGGAAGAACTTTCTCAGATCTCTAACATGGTCAGACTGCTTTCTAGACTTTACAATTACATCATCCACATAAACCTCGATCTCCCTGTGTATCATGTCATAGAATATGGTTGTCATTGCCCTCATATAGGTTGCCCCAGCATTTTTCAAACCAAGTGGCTTGACCCGATAGCAGTACATTCCCCATGGCATGATGAATGCTGTCTTTTCTGCATCCTCCTCATCCATTAAGATCTGGTGGTAACCCGCATAACAATCCACAAAAGAACCAATTTCATGTTTGGCACAATTATCGATCAATATATGGATGTTCGGCAATAGGAAGTTATCCTTGGGACTTGCCTTGTTGAGATCTCGATAATCAACACACACCCTGGTCTTACCATTCTTCTTCGGCACATGCACAACATTGGCTAACCAGGTAGGATACCGGGTGACCCGAATGACTTTGGCCTCAATCTGTTTGGTAACCTCTTCCTTAATTTTCACACTCATATCAGTTTTAAATTTCCTCAGCTTCTGCTTGACAGGAGGGAACGCTGGGTCAGTGGGTAGTTTGTGAACCACCAAGTCAGTGCTTAGACCTGGCATGTCGTCATAGGACCATGCAAAAATATCTTTGAATTCAAACAATGCTTTGATTATCTCTTCCCTTATTTGTGGTTCCAGATGAACACTTATCTTAGTTTTTCGGATATTATCTTGGTCCCCTAAATTGACTGCTTCTGTATCACTCAGGTTAGGCTTAGTTTTTCTTCAAAATGGCTTAGTTCTTTACTAATCTCTTCAAAGGCTTCATCCTCATCATATTCCAATTCAACATCACATTCTATTTCTTGAATTACTATTTCAGAATTAGATTGGCTTTTAAGACTGGGCCGGAGATTCCTCATGCATGTTATATCATTGCAGCCAGCATAAAAAGAACTGAACAAGGAAGAAAAGAAAACAAAAATAAAACTATCAAAAAGGAAGACAAGGGAAATTGCATTTCATTGAACTTAAAGACAACAAGGTTTATACATCCAAATGGATGAAACATAGAATCTGAATTACAACCCTGGAATCCAGATAAACTGAAAGAAAATCAAAGAAAACTACCAAAACTCCTTCCTGGTGGGGAGATGAGTAGCTTCCCAATTTTTAATCTTTGCACTAGGCCCAATAAATTGCACATCCGCCTCGCTAGAACCCTCTCCAACTTCACCATGTTCACTTCGTCAAATATCCTCTCGAACATTTCCATCAAATCTCCATCCATATCAACCACCAAACTGGGAACCGTCGTCACTGGGCGCTTTCTGGTACCATGCCTGACAAATGATCTGGAAAAATGCGGGACTGGCTTTGGAAGGGCCCATGCTCTCTGTTTCATTTTTCTGGCTCTTCTCACGTCTGCGACTGTGGGCTTGAACCCCAGACCAATTGTATCCAAGTTTTTAGGAAGAGAAACCAGCTGTACGATACCTTGCAGCGATGCACCCAAACCCTTGCCCGGTACAAAACCATTTTTCAATATTTCAACGGCTACCATGACTGATGCAATAGCTACCCTCGGAGTTGGAACACACCTCCCTTCTGGAATTTTCTCTATCGATACTGTGTCAAAAACCTGATAAACCCATGACCCCTTGTCGTCTTCGAACTCTATGAATGGAACAATGGTATCATTGGGAACACACAAATTATCTTCGCCGTGCACAATAATTTCCTGTCGATCCCATTCGAACTTGACCATTTGATGCAGAGTAGACGGGACTGCTTTGGCAGCATGGATCTAGGGTCGTCCTAACAGCAGATTGTAAGAAACAGCCACATCGAGCACCTGGAATTCCATAGTAAATTCAACTGGCCCTATTGTAAGCTCAAGCACTATGTCCCCGACTGAATCTTTCCCTCCACCGTCGAATCCCCGAACGCAGATACTATTCTTGTGAATTCTTTCATCATCCACCTTCAACTTGTTCAGTGTGGAGAGGGGGCAAAATGTTCGCGCTGGAACCATTGTCAACCAATATCCGAGTAACCACAGAATCTTCGCATTTCACCGTCAGGTAGAGGGCTCTATTGTGCTCAGTACCTTCCACGGGCAACTCATCATCAGAAAAAGTGACTCTGTTTACCTTAAATATCTTGTTAGCTATCTTTTCCAAGTGGTTTACTAAGATTTTGTCAGGAACGTGGGCCTCATTCAAGATCTTCATCAAAGCCCGACGATGCTCGTCTGAATGGATCAATAATGACAATAGCGAGATTTGAGCCGGTGTCTTCCTTAACTGCTCCACAATGGAATAGTCCTGCACTTTCATCTTTCTCAAGAATTCCTCTACTTCTTCCTCGATCACAACTTTCTTCACCAACACTGGGTTATCTCTGGAGGTCTTAGTTTTCTCAACTCTTCGGGGGCAAAGCATCTCCCCGATTGAGTCAAACCATGGGTCTCATACACTTCTTCTTTAACCTCTTTCCCCTTGTAAGTCACTGTCACTCGTTCATAATTCCACGTGACTGCCTTGCTATTGACTATCGGTAATTGAGTTACCGATTTGATAATGACAGGATCTGTGCGGGCACCCTTCATAATTACTACAGGCTTGTTTGTCACTCCTGGCACAACCATTTTCGCTCTTTCATGTTTTCCTGCAACATCACTTGAGGACCTCTTCTTGACCCCCACAGATGATTCATTATTTGCCCCGTTCAACTTGATCACAGACTCTTCACTTGTTGACTTTTCAAACGGCTTGGCTGCACTAGCCCGAATCATCATGACATTTTGCGAAGTCTTCTTAGGCTCCCCTCCCTTATGAACTATCTCAATCATATTTGTCTCGTGATGGGCCGGCAACAAGTTCTAGTTGATATTGGGTGCCTCCTTGGCTTGGACCTCAATCCGATTAGTATCAATGAGCTCTTGAATAGTTGTTTTCAATTTCCAGCATTTCTCTGTGTAATGACCCGGGGCCCCTAAACAATACTCACAACTCACCGAGCGATCAAGATTTCTGGGAGATGGATTTGGCAGTTTAGCCTCGATCGGATTCAACATACCCAACTGTCTCAGTCTGTGGAATAGATTGGTATATGATTCTCCCAATGGAGTGAAAGTCTTCTGCTTTTGCAACATCTCATTCTTGAAGGCTTGATTTGGCCGAAAACCTGTTCCAGGGGGGGTTTCTGTAGGCTCTTGGGGGTGGATAGGTATTTTGTGAAGCTGGGTATGGGTTTTATGGAGCTGGAGCACGCCATTGTGCGTGAGCGGGAGGTTGGGTATAGGTTTGTGCGTGATGGACGGAAAAATGGGGATCTGGTGGTGGGTAGTAGTGTTGTGGTGGGCTATATGGAGTGTGGGAGTAAGTTTGGGGATAGGGTCGAGGCTGGTTGTAGTAACGTGAAGGGCCCATGGACCCGACCCAAGCTCCCGACTCGATTGTCACAACATCCTCTTTCTTCTTCTTCCCGAGTACACCTCTAATACCATTTTGAATGTCCTAGGTAGTCGCTTTGATTGCGGAATAACTCATGATCTTGTTGGACTTGAGTCCCTCCTCAACCATGCCTCCCATTTTTACAACCTCATTAAAGGACTTACCCACTGCTGATACCAAGTGACCAAAATAAGTGGGCTCCAAAGCTTGTAAGAAATAATCAACCATCTTACTTTCTTTCATCGGAGGGTCAACCCCTCGCTGCTTGCTCCCTCCAACGGAATCCATATTTCTTGAAACTCTCACCGGGCTTTTTCTCAATCCTTGTCAATGACAGACGGTCTGGAATAATTTCAAGATTGTACTGAAAATGGCAGGCGAATGCTTGGGCCAAATCGTCCCATATGTACCACCTGCTGTGATCTTGTCGGGTATACCACTCTAATGTCGATCCACTCAGACTTTGGCTGAAATATGCCATCAGTAATTCATCTCTTTCGCCTGCCCCTCTCATCTTGCTACAAAATCCTCTTACGTATGCTACTGGGTCACCATACCCGTCATACAGATCAAACTTAGGCATCTTGAACCCCGCTGGTAACTGAACATCTGGGAATAGACATAAATTATTATAGGCCACACTTACTTGACCTCCCAACCCCTTCATATCTCGGAATGATTGTTCTAAGCTTTTAAACTTTCTGATCATCTCCTCATGTTCGAGATTTTTAGGTGGCTTCTCGGTCTCTGCCGGGAGATCAAGATGAGGGGTGTAAGAATATGGTTCCGGAACCTTGAAGAAGGGTTCAGGGGATAATACTGGTTGTCGTGAGTCTGGAATAGAGGTTCACTGGAAGATCGGTGTAATACGGTAGGTGGAGGTGCCACAAAAACAATTGTGATTGGTGGAGGAGGGTGCAGGACTTGTCTGGGTGGAGGAGCTTGTGATGTATGGGAAGTGGTGCCATGGCATTGTTGGTAGGGGAAAGGCTGGAGATAAGTTCACAGTGGGGGGTTCCTGAGATTGAGCCAATGGTGGGATATAATCAGGGTTGGCAGGATAAACCGGTGGTTGATGCCCCTTTTCCTAGGCTTGGTACATTTCAGCTATCTGCTGCTTTAACTTATACATCTCTTCCTTCATCGCATTAACATCCAATTCTTCCACCTCTTTTGATGGGTCAACAATACTTGCCTCCAATTCTTGGTTGGCCATGTTTAGCTTGTCTTTTGATCGAGTGTTGTATGAGTGAGTTTCCAGAATGCCAATCAACTAACCACCTGCCTGGACTCGATACATCAACAACAACCTTGTTAGTGATTAGGGTTTTAACAGATGGGTAATCGCACATTTTGGGGAATGAATGCACCTAAGCAATTAACTGTTTCTATTATGCATTTGATCGGATGCTTGCATCATCCCGGATTGCTTTTCCTTCTTTTTTCTTTTCATCTTTTCACTCTTGCCCTTGCTTTCTCTTTGTTTTATCCTCTCATTTCCCTCCTGTTTTGCTATTGCTTCCTTCTCTTGGTTTACTTATTTTTTTCTCTCTTTTCTTTTCTTTTTCTCTCTTGTTTTTCCTCTCCTTTTCTTTTGGTTATGGTTGAATCCTATGGAGATTGCCTACGTATCATGGCCCCACATGAATCAGACCGAGCGTAGTTTTGGGAGATAAGTGGGAAAGTAAATAATAAAACATTTTGGGGATTTTCAATTTTTCATAAAGGGCGAATGCTTTGATTACAAAGACTCAAAACTAACAGACTCCAGAGGGAACTAAACAGACGCTGATGAAAAGACGAAATACAGACTCCTATCATATTCCAACAAAAGAAAATATAGACTCGAAAACAATTGACAGACTCCAGCAGAAAGAAAAATACAGACTCAAAACAACTGACAGACTCTAACGGAAAAGAAAATGCATACTCAAATGAAAAATCATGAATACATTAATGCTCCTGGTGCCTATGGGATCATTCGGTCTCGCCGCGGGCCTATATGCAAGATCCCTTTGAAGTCGGTCCAAGTCACTCATTATCTGTTTAACAAATGTCATCACTACCGCGAAGAAGGTGGTGCGAGCCATATCCTCACAGACTTGGCACTTCACAATAATGTAATCGGCGATGTTTCTAATTCTCTCTCTTATGACACCCTTTTCTTGTAACAAACGCCCGATCTGCTGGGCCCTGGCTTCCAATGTTTGCTCAGCCACATGATTCTGCTCCTGAAATTGTCGCAAATCTATTTCTAATTGTGCCAATGCTGTATAACAATGTTCCCTTTCAAACTTGAAGTCTTTCGCCTGTTGATCATTTTGTTTTTCATGGCAATGACCCTTTTCTTTAATCTCGCGACCTCATTGTCGTACTTTTCTTTCAACTGCTTAACCAGATGTGCCTGTTCATCTGCATTTTTAGCCAATTGTTTTCGAACTCTGGCTACTTCACTTTCTGTTTTGTTCAAATCAAAACTATAGTCACTCACTTTCTGACTCAGGTTATTTATGAGTTTTTCACCTTTGGCACTTCGGGCGGGGTTCTCTGCCTCTATTTTCATTTTTTGAATCTGGGCTCGAAGGGCCTCATTTTCTTTGGCTAGCTTTTTCTTTTCACCTTAGTTTGCCGCTGCTTTCAAGCTATTCTCGAATTAAAGTTCTTTGACTTGTTTTCCCAACCTTCCTATTGTGGCCCTGTACTCATTCTCCTTAGCCAACCAAGCCCATTGTTCTTGTGACGCCTCGACGAATTCCTGAAGATGGGGTCTTTTGGCCGGCCTCCCAAACTCAATTTCTCTCCTATACCAAGCAAGGTACCCTGGTGAAACCTCACCTTTGGATTGATCACGTACACAGGTATTGGCTGTTAAGTATTGACATTCGCTCCAAATTTGGCGGACTGCTGCTTCATGAAACTGACTGTTAAGTCCGATCTCGACTACTTGGGCACTAAGATCTTCATATCTCGGAACTATCTGGCATCTCCCTAACTGCCTCAAAACCCAATATGGTGCATAAGGCTGGATACTCCTGAGTCCCATCAAGAGGAAATGAGGCCCGGTGGCCGGCATGTATATGACCCCATCCACAGGCAGCCATCCAAATGTCCACTCTATTTGGTTTGCAGTGATGGAATGGAGGCGCGCTACCCACTTTGTGACCCCCTCTGGCAAGATGATCCCGTCAACCCTCGTGTAAAATTCTTCTATGCATGTTTTCTCTGTCGACCCATAACTCATAAATTGAGGACGATGGCATAAGTGTTCGATCATCCACATCTGCAACAACACGTTGCACCCCTCGAAAAAGTCTCCCCCGGCTTTGCAGGCTGTGAGAGTGCGGAAGATTTCAGCTACTATCATGGGTGCGAGGGTGCTGTTGGCCTGAGTGAGCAAAGTGCTGACAACCCCGACTACTAGTATGTCAGTATTCCCATCTTTTCTAGGAAACACCAAAAGTCCCAAAAAGACCACCATAAATGTAAAACACATGTGTTCTTCCCACTTAAGGCGGTTTCCTTTACTGCAGATTTTTTTGTTTTCCGGCTTGTTGAACCCCCCCCCTATATGACCATATCTGTTGTATATAAACTGCAAAGTACAAAAACCGGCTTCCAAGTCTGGGTTTTGGACCCCCTACTTATTTTCAAAGAGTCTAGGAACCTGTGTACGGCTACGACCCTTAGAGCAATCAGGTACTGGTGTCTCAGAGGAACTTTGGGACCCCTAATATATCCGGCTATTTCTTCCAATGTTGGGGTAAGTTCAAAATCTGAGAAGTGAAATACGTTGTGGGCCGGGTCCAGAATGTAATAAACGCCTTTATGATGTCTCCCCTAGGATTAATATTCATTAACCCAGTGAGGCCTCCCAGGTATAGATTGACCGTGTTTTGTCCCGATTTACCCAAATCATCCCACCACATATGCAATTCCAATGGGATCTTTTTCAAGACTGTTATTGGCAAATTCTGACTCGTGCTCATTCTGCACATTTATTAGGATGGTTAAGCAAAAAATCACGATTCAATTGACTCAAAAACAAAGATGACACTTTTCAGAATTTTTATTTCAAAAGTAAAAACCCAGCTTTGCAAATACGGCCTTCCAGCACTTCCAGGAAAAGATTTTAAGGTTGTGTTCGCTAATCGGCTAAAAATTTGAAAAGGACCGAAGGCGGCTATTTTTTGCAAAAATAGCCTTCCGGTGTCATTTTGGGGACATTCGGCTATTTTTGACAAGAATGATATCACCCTACTTATTTTTCTAATAAAAATAAATAAAATAATATTTTTGTTCTTTTCGGGCTAATTTGCAAAAGGAAAGTTGGACCCGATGGGGGTTGCCTACGTATCTCACATCCGGTGAGAATCAAACTGGCGTACTTCGAGCAAATTTGTCAAAATAAAACCAACTATTTTTCCTTTCTGAAACACAAAGATTTTCCTCTTTTTTTTTTCTTTGAAAACTACAAAATTCTTTTTTTTCTTCAAAAATTCGGTAGAGTTTCGGTATGTTTTGGGACATTGGTTTTTCAAAACAGGCACTTATCCCTCTCAACCATCTAAGTTTTCCTTGTAAGCCGGTCAACATGCAAATCCGAAGCAAATGAATGCGCAAGTAGCAAGTAAGATGCATTATAATGGTCTTTACATTTCGGGTACACCTGTCCTAGACAGACTCAACCCCTGTGTTGAGTCTCCAAAGTCAAATGCACATGATACAAACAAACGTGCCTACTAGGGATCCGGTATGAGGTTGAGTTATTCTAAGTTCAAAACCTGGGTATGTGTACTAGGCTGTGTACCCGAGCGGACAACTCGAGCTAAGGAGGGGCTACGTACCGGGAACCAAAAGGCCATCCGGCTTAGTAACTTGTCCGAGCCTCTTTCTTATTTCAAGGTATGACACTAACAGAATAGGGAGTCTCGACCAGCGAGCACATCCCCGAAGATGAGAAGAGAAGGGTTTCGTAGCAGTTTATATACAGTTCGGATAATATCAAAGCGGTAAAAGCAACATTTAGCACATTAGGCCCAAAACATGTAATAAAATCAGATAATGGATAAAACCAAATACAATAATTCATGTAAGCTCGAATTCTGAACCCCGAACCGGAGATTCTGGGTTCGATCCCCAGCAGAGTCGCCAGAGTTGTCACACCTCCTTTTTACCTACATCCCCGGAAGGGAGTATATAGGGACTTTTTTTCAATTTAAGTGACAATCGAAACGGGATTGTTTTATTTAAAATTAGAGTCGCCACTTGGGAGATTTATGGTGTCCCAAGTCACTAGTTCCAATCCCGAGTCGAGGAAAAGATTGACTCTGTTTAACAGTCCGCGAACACAGAAATCTGGGTAAGGAATTCTGTTAACCCGGGAGAAGGTATTAGGCATTCCCGAGTTACGTGGTTCTAGCACGGTCGCTCAACTGTTATATTCGGCTTAATTATCTGATTTAAACAATTATGAACCTATGTGCAAATTCTAACTTTTAACTGCCTTTTATTCATTTTTTAAGGAAGACCACAACATCATCAAAACACATCTCGAGCCACGTCACATAAATGCACTCGTGGCTTTGGACATATTTTAACATCGTTGAGATTTAGATTTGGGTCACATAAATGCGCGCCCGAATTTAGGAATGTGATATTATTAAACTAACGCGCCTAAATCAAATTTACTAAATGGCATGCCTCGAGCTCTAAGGATCAATTCCATATTAAGTAAAGTGAGGGTCATGCAAATGTCACTTTTGTTTGGCGTGGCGCACCTCGAATATCCTAATCAAAGTGTTTTTAAACTAACTCATGAGGGTCATAAGTTGTTATTGGTTTTGAATGGCACACCTCATGTCAAATGAATCTATGAACCAAAAACAATTGTGAGCTTCTACTTGCCTAAACGAAATTGGGTTCCCGCTAATTAGCCACCACAAATTGAAAGGCCATAACTGTTAATTAACGAAAGTAGCGACCTTAGCCCATTTTTAAGAAAATAAAAACATTAGCCAAATGAACTTCTAAAGACAATGCAGATTAATTTTTAAGAAATGAAATCACCACGACAGATTCAAAAATTTGCACCAAGCCCAGAAACGCGAGCAGAGCGACAATGGACATGGGTCGTTTACGCAACCCAGTTACGTTGCCCTTTATGATTAACCATTTATTGATAGAAACCAATTGCAAACAAATCGTGCATGCTACACACAATTAGTAATGAACTAAATTTACTCTTTGAGCCTAATTTTTCATGAATATCCCTTATTATTGATGTCAACCAAACATTTTTTTTTTTGAAAAAATGAACCAGAACCATATTTCTTAACAAGACATAATGAGAGTTATTTAACACCTATTTTACTCCTTTTCTAAGTTGACAATTAACTATCAAATTTACGAATCATCCATGTTAGCATACCTAGAAACTGCATATCTTCAAAAAGTAAACAATTCAAAACCTTAATGAGTTCACAAATGGCTCAATTAACAGTATGGCAAGAACTGAGAGCACACTTTGCTCCATCTCATACACTATCACATTCTCATATTGTCAAACCATGAAAACTTTAACTGTTTAAACTTGGTAAACTCGGTCCATAGTTATTACATACACAATCGATTAATATCCTTAACTCAAATGCATTCAGAAGCATCCACATCTAACATGATACTGACAAGTCTAATTTCAGATCCCTCCTTACATGATTAACAACAAATGTAATACTAAGCCTTCATTAAAGATAGAATGATTCTTCAGTTCTAAGCTAAGATTCAGAACAAAGCAAAAAAAGGGATTAAGCTATGATTAACAGACTGAAATCAAATTCCAGAATCCATCTTTACTTCGCCATTCAAACCAAACATTCACATGATTCAAGTTTCGAGCATGTACCTGATTATAGCAGTAACAAAGAAATTATGAGCTTAGATGACAGTAGCAGCAGTAAACCAAAGCAGTAAACTCAACAGCAGCGAGAAAACCCCCAAATTCAACCAAATGCTCAGTAAAATCAACTTGAACACCAATGAAACATACCCTTGACCCAGAAATCAGTACTCAAACTTCAAAAGAAACAAGTTAAGCCATTTCTCACAATTAATAAAACTCAAATTGCTTTGCCAAATTGAAATTCACACGAAACCAGAATCGAGTTCAATAGAACCGTCGAATTTTTTTTGCCATTTGGTATTTTCTGGACATTTTATCTCTTCAACCCCTTGCCTTCTAAGGCAAGAAAGAGTCACTTTATATGCAAGCCAATAGGGCAACAGTAAAAGAAACAGATTTGCCACTTTAATCCTCTTTGAATTATTGTTTTAGCTTAGAAAATGCCTAAAATTCTGACTTCTTTTCCAAGTTACACTATCAAAAGTCTGAAATATCAAAAAAAGACCTCCCTAGAAATTTCTATTTCTGTTATTAGAAAGATTCCCCCCTCTAAACTCCCCAAGATACCCTCCAACTCCCCTGGATTTACCTCTAGTCTATCAAACAAGAGTCTGGGCCAAACGACCCAATTCAATGAGTCTGAATAGACCCAAGTGAATTTATTACTGGGCCTGCTAATTTCCAGGATTTAATCCAAACCAGCCCAAATCCCCAATTTGGAGGACTGACTAAAACTCCCAACAAAAGACTTAGGGGAACCAAAATAAATCGAGGGAGATCCAATTTATTGAATAAATAAAACCTAAAATTATACAAACTAACTTCCAAATTAATCTAGCTAATGCGACATGAAAAATAGAAGAATAAAAATGAACACACATAATAAGAAAACATGTGAAACAGAACCAAAAAAATAAAGAAAACAGATTAAACTAACAAAGAGAAATACAAGGAGAAGAAGAACTTTGAATTAGTACCTAACATTTGATGAAATAATCCAGAAAACACCCCCGAGCCCTTGACTCTTTGATTTCTGGCCTACTACGATATTAATCGTGTGTTCTTAATAAGAATACACGAGTAAAATCGAGATAGACCCAAATCTTCAACAGGATCAACTCTGAGACCCTTTTGGGAATTAGGGCATTTCTTTGATCCAAGATTCGAACAGTTCCGGGGAGATTTGAGGGAAAAGAGGTGCGGATTTGGAAAGAGGAGAAAGAGGATAAGCTAGGGTGTAATTTTGGTGGCGATTGGAGACTCGCCACCGCCGTAGGCGATTTTCGGTGGTGGCAGACGGCGGCTCAGGGCGGGGAATCAGTCTCTAGGGTCTGATAGAGAAGAGAGATGAGGGGGTAGGGGGAGGGGTCATTAGGACACTTTTATACTCACACACCCCAGCTTCTCAGCTGTTCGATCAAGGAACCTTGGCGGCTGGGATTTGTTACAGGAAAAATGGGGTCGTTTGGTTAATTAATGGAGACGAACTTGGTCGGGTAGTTGGACTGGGTTGGACGTGTATTGCATTGGGCCTGGGAGAAATTGAAGAAGGCCCAACTGATTTTGCTCTTCTTTTCCTTTCTTTCTTTCATTTTTTTTCTCTTTTTCTTTTCTTCTTTTTTTTTTCAAAATTTATTCAACAATCAAAATTAATTTATATAACTTAAAAAAACTAATTAAACCTAAAATGATAATTAACACAATTAATTAAAAATAAATTAACAGAAAAGATACTCAAAATCAAAGCTAAAATTAAAAGTGCAAATTAAACTATTTTCTTTGTGATTTTTTCCATTTTATAAAACAACTAATTTTCTAGTTAATCCTAAAATATAAAATAAAACTCTAAATGCAAATGTCAAGTATTTTTTGTATTTTTCATTAATTTAATAAAATAAACATGCACAGCCACATGCAAACAATTAACGAAAAATGCCACCAAATTCCACAAAATTGCAAATACTGAAAGAAATTATTTTGTGTTGAATTTATGGGAGTAATTCATATAGGGAAAAAATCACGTGCTCACACCAAGAATGCAACTGAACTCAACCAGAACTCACACTTCGAAACTTCGCATACAATTGACTATCTCTCAAAGTTTGAAGAACCACTCTCAGATGCTGCTCATGCTCCTCCCGGCTGTGGGAATAGATCAAAATATCATCAATGAAGACTAATGCTGCACTGTGGGCCGGTCCCGAACCGGACCGGGCCCGCGGTCTTAACGGGCCTCACGGGCCGGTCCCGATGGGCCGGTCCTGGTGGTCTCTTTAAGCCCGTGGCGGGCTGGTCTTGTTTGGTAAGCCCACGAGCCCGGGACCGTTTAGCCCGGAACAGGCTGGCGGGCCTGGTCCGGGCCCAGCGGGCCTAGCGGCTATAATTTAAAGAAAAAAATTAAAAATTAAAAAACAGCCCAACGACCATATTTAAAAGTAGCCGTTTGGGGCTTTTTTTTGACCGTTTGGTAGTTTAGAAAATGGCCATTTGGCCCCCAAACTTTATTTTAACCCCAAACTTTATATAATTACACTTTTCCCCATTTCTCAACTATAAATACCCCCTCATTCTTTCATTTTTATTCACCAATTCATCAATATCTCTCAATCTCTCTCAATCAATTACTTAATCTATTGTTGAAATTTCGTGAAAAATTGTGAAGTTGTTGAATTGAAGTTTTCAAGTGTTCAACGATTTTCAATTTTCAAGAAGTTGTTCGGCAATCCGGTAAACTCGTTTCAACTCTTACGTTTTAAGAATATATTTTTGTGTGGTTTAGATTGCATAATTATAATTAATATGGCATTTTCTTTGAAAAAAATATTTGGTAAAGGAAAAGATAAAACCGGTGAAAGTAGTGGCCAACCAACTACCCTTCCCCCGGCTCCCCGACCTAGAAAAGATAAGCAAGTTGAAAGTAGTCATCAACCTAGACGTCCTCCTCCTTCTTTAATTCTTGATAGTGATCACCCTTGTTTTCAATTTACCGATAGTGAATTTTACCATAATGTTGCACCAGGTGAAAGATTAGATGATGAAACTATGAATGCTCTTTATCCTAATGAAACCATCTTAGAAAATATTGAGGAAAATGAGGATGATGATGAAACCCAAGCACCGGATTTAGATGATACACCTACTAGTCCTCTTAATAACCCAACTGATGCACCGGTCGACCCACCTGTAGAAACTCCTACTTTTAATAGAGAACCTGCTAAACGCCTAGAAACATCATTAGTTTGGAATTTTTTTACTCAAGTAAGAGAACAAAATAAGGCTAAGTGTAAAACTTGTGGGAAATTAATGTCGCATAAATATACTGGAGACCGTAGCGGCACGGGTAGTTTGACTAGGCACATAAAAACACACCCTAGAGATAAGGCTAGATTTTTTCAAATGAAAGCGCAGCTAGAGGGGACAAGTGTAGATTCTGCGGTTAACCCTAGTACAGGTTCAAATCTAGTTCAACCAGGAATTAACACTGTCACCGGAGGTATTTTATATTACGATCCAAATAGAGATCGTGAAGAATTAGCAAAGATGATTACTGTTATGTGCTTACCTTATACTTTTGCTTCTAATCCTAATTGGGTTCATTATATTAGAAGAGTTTTTAATCCTACTTATAAAGGTTGGCCTCGCGCAACAGTTAAGAGTGATATTTATAAATTCAAACATGAATATGAACAATATTTGCGGTATTTATTTACTCATATACCTAATCGGATTTCTATTACTACTGATATTGGTAGAAGTGGTAATGATTGTGATTATCTAACTGTTACAAGTCATTGGATAGATGAGGAATGGATAATGCAAAAACGCATAATTGCATATAGAATAATTAATTCGCGTCACACAGGTAAGTTTATAGCTAACACTGTTGCAGATATTTGTAGATATTTTTGCTTTAGCGATAAAATAATGGCAATTTCTATGGATAATGCTTCTAGTAACACTAGTGCTATAGGCATGCTTACAACAACACTAAATCCTGCATTTACTAATATTTTCCATGTTAGATGTATTTGTCATATTTATCATTTAATTGTCGGTGATGGTATGCGAATTTTAAACATAGAAATTGAAAAGGTTAGAATGGCTCTTAATTGGCTTTTTTATTCAAACCGTAGAAGTAGACTTAGAGAGTATTTTAAAAAATGTGATGAATATGGCCTTAGAGAAAGAAAGGTTCCTAAACCTTGCCCGACTAGATGGAATTGTATGTACGAAAGTTTAGTAGTTGCATATGAATATAGAAACCCAATTAATGCAACGTTTAATTCTCGGGTAGGTGGTGAGGATGATGATGAAATGCTTACTACTCAAGATTGGACGAATGTTAAAATTCTTTTAGATTTTTTAGAACATTTTCAAATTGCTACAAATGCATTTTCTGGGCAATATTATCCTACTATTTCAAACTGTTTAGTTTATATTGCAGCACTATCTGATTTGTTTGTTGAATTTGGTGAGGGTGGGGACATTTATGAACTTGCTATAAATGAAATGAAACAAAAGTTTAAAAAATATTTTTTTCCTATCCCTCCTATTTATGGTCTTGCTGCAATGCTAAATCCTACAATGAAATTGGGAGGTCCTCATTTTTGGTATTCAAATATTTATAAGGCTTTAGATCTTTCAAATGAGGAAATTGCTACACTTGCAGATGCAAAAGCTTCAATTAAAATTAATGCTCAAACAGTTTATAATGCTTATCAACTTGCCTTAGAGCATGCTAGGCCAACTATTCCAACCCCTACTTCGTCTAGCTCACAATCGTCTAAAAGAGTTGCGGGCTTAAAAGCTCTTAAATCTTGGACGGAGTTCAGGGGTTCTCAAGGTGATAATTATGATGAAACTTCACATCTAAATGAGCTTCAAGTTTATTTGTCTCAGGGACTTGAAAAGGAGAATCCAGACGGCTCTTTTGATCTTTTGGAATGGTGGAAGGCAAGGGAAAAACATTTTCCTGTTCTTGCAAGGATGGCTCGGGATATTTTATCAATTCAAGCTTCAACTGTTGCATCAGAGAGCGCTTTCAGTCAAGCAAGACTGCAAATAGGTGATCATAGAGCGTCTATGAGGGATAGCTTGGAAAAATCAGTACTGTTTAGAGATTGGATCCGCTCGGAAAGAAGAAACTTTGGAATTGCAGAAGCACAACCGGCGATAGATGAAGCTTATGAAGAAATGATAGCGGAACTTGCGGAGGATTCGGCTTCGCCCGGAAGTGGTGATGAACAAGCTTCTTTTCCACCACCACCAACGCAACCTCCTCCGAACCTTGAAGGATTTATGAGATTTGTTAGAGATAATACATAGACTAATATGTAACTTGTATTTTGGCACATCTTCCTTAGTTTTTTTTCCTTCTAATGGTGGTATTAGTACCTTGTTGTGCTCATTCCATTGGGGGAAGGATGACTAAGAAAGATATGCCATTTTTGGTAATAAAATTTATTGCTTCTACCCTTGAATATCTTTTCGCAATATTTCTTTGTCTTTACTTAGAATTATTTATAAGCTACAATATATACATAAGATACAATATATATACTACAAGAAAATATATAAGAGAATATATATACATAAGATACAATATATATACTACAAGAAAATATATTATGCGAATATATATACATAAGATACAATATATATACTACAAGAAAATATATTAGAGAATATATATACATAAGATACAATATATATATTACAAGACAATATATTATGCGAATATATATACATAACATACAATATATATACTACAAGACAATATATTATGCGAATATATATACATAAGATACAATATATATACTACAAAAAAATATATTAGAGAATATATATACATAAGATACAATATATATACTACAAGACAATGTAATATGCGAATATATATACATAAGATACAATATATATACTACAAGAAAATATATTATGTGAATATATATACATAAGATACAATATATATACTACAAGAAAATATATAAGAGAATATATATACATAAGATACAATATATATACTACAAGAAAATATATAAGAGAATATATATACATAAGATACAATATATATACTACAAGAAAATATATTAGAGAATATATATACATAAGATACAATATATATACTACAAGACAATATATTATGCGAATATATATACATAAGATACAATATATATACTACAAGAAAATATATAAGAGAATATATATACATAAGATACAATATATATACTACAAGACAATATATTATGCGAATATATATACATAAGATACAATATATATACTACAAGAAAATATATAAGAGAATATATATACATAAGATACAATATATATACTACAAGACAATATATTATGCGAATATATATACATAAGATACAATATATATACTACAAGAAAATATATTATGCGAATATATATACATAAGATACAATATATATACTACAAGAAAATATATAAGAGAATATATATACATAAGATACAATATATATACTACAAGAAAATATATAAGAGAATATATATACATAAGATACAATATATATACTACAAAAAAATATATTAGAGAATATATATACATAAAATACAATATATATACTACAAGACAATATATTATGCGAATATATATACATAAGATACAATATATATATTACAAGAAAATATATAAGAGAATATATATACATAAGATACAATACATATACTACAAGACAATATATTATGTGAATATATATACATAAGATACAATATATATACTACAATAAAATATATAAGAGAATATATATACATAAGATACAATATATATACTACAAGACAATATATTATGCATGACAATTTAGTGTTTTATTATTGTTTTGTTATTTTCTTTTTCATCAAGCACTTTAATAATTAGATCTACATATATACTACATATATATTTTTAATATAGCCATTATACTACAAGAAATTGCCTTAAAAAAAAAACCCCGCTAGGCCCGCGAAGCCCACGAGCCCGGCCCGTTAAGCACAGGACCATGTGGGCTTAGGCCCGTCACGGGCCGGTTCCACCCATTGAGCCCACGAAACCCGGGACCGCCAGAGCCCAGGCCCACGAAGCCCGGCCCGTTTGGCCCACGAGGGCCCGGCCCAGAATACAGCACTAATGAAGACTATCACGACCGAATCCAAGCAAGGCTTGAACACTTGGTTCATCAAATCCATAAAAGCTGCTGGGGCATTAGTCAACCCAAATGACATTACCAAGAACTCATAATCCCCGTACCGAGTGCGGAAAGTTGTCTTAGGGACATCGGATTCCCTAATCCTCAACTGATGGTAGCTAGATCTCAAGTCAATATTCAAAAATACCTTGGCACCCTGAAGCTGATCAAACAAATCATCAATCCTCGGCAATGGATGTTTATTCTTGATTGTAACCTTGTTCAACTGCCGGTAATCTATACACATCCTCATAGATCCGTCCTTCTTTTTAACAAACAACACTGGCGCACCCCAAGGTGAGACACTAGGTCTAATGAAGCCTTTGTCAAACAAGTCTTGCAACTGCTCCTTCAATTCTTTCAACTCAGGAAGGGCCATATGATATGGCGGAATAGAAATGGGTTGAGTGGCCGGAGCCAAATCAATGCAGAAGTTAATATCCCTGTCGGGTGGCATACCCAGCAGGTTTGAAGGAAATACCTTAGGAAACTTATGAACAACAGGCACAGAATCCATAGAAGGAACCTCAACACTAGAATCACGAACATATGCCAAATAGGCCAAACACCCTTTCTCGACCATACGATGAGCCTTCATATATGAGATAGCACTATAGGTAGAATAACCAGGAGTCTCTCTCCACTCTAAATGAGGTAAACTCCACAAGGCTAAGGTCACAGTCTTGGCATGACAGTCCAAGATAACGTGGTAAGGTGATAACCAGTCCATCCCCAATATGACACCAAAATCAACCATATCCAAAAGTAATAAGTCTACTCGGGTCTCAAGACTCCCAGTCACAACTATACAAGAACGATGAACACGATCTACTACAATAGAATCACCCACCGGTGTAGACACATATACAGGAGCACTCAAAGAATCACTAGGCATGATCAAATACAGTGCAAAATAAGATGACACATAGGAGTATGTTGACCCTGGATCAAGTAGAACTGAAGCATCTCTACTACAAACCAGAACGGTACTTGTGATAACTGCATCAGAAACCTCAGCCTCAGACCTAGCTGGAAGAGCATAACATCGGGGCTGGGCCCCACCACTCTGAACTACATCTTTGGGATGACCTTCTGCTGGCTGGCCTCTACATCTTGCGGCCTGAGCTCCACCTTTAATATCTCTACCTCCACCTCTAGCTGGCTGAGCAAGCGGTGGAACACTCGGTGCCTGAACCATGGCATGGGAACCCTGGTACTGAGAACTGCTCGGTGCTCGAGGGCAAAATCTAGCAATATGCCTCGTATCTCCACAAGTAAAATAAGCCATTGGCTACCGGAGCTAGCGACCCTGAAAACTCTGAAGCGGAGGTGCACTGATAGGAGCTGGCGATGCACTATAGGACTACTAATCGGAATACTTCATGTGAGAACCACGACAACCTGGCACACCGTGAGAAGCCTGAAGTACTGAATGAAACGGCCTGGGAGGATGGCCCCTACCAAATGAATCTCCGCCTCTAGATGAAGCATCACTGAACCTACCCGAATGACAAGGCCTTTTGTCAAACCCCTGACCACCCCCTATAATAGAACCATATCAACTCTCCTGGCCACATTGGCCTCCTCGTGAAAAGAAATCTCACTCCCCGTCTCCTTAGCCATCTGCAATCGAATAGTCTGAATGAGTCCCTCAATGAACCTCCTCACTCTCTCTCTCTCTCAGTAGGAAGTATAAGAAGAGCATGATGGGCCAAGTCAATAAATCTGGTCTCGTACTGAGTAACAATCATAGAACCCTACTGGAGACGCTGAAACTGCCTCCTATAGTTCTTCCTTTGAGTGATAGGAAGAAACTTCTCCGGAAATAGCTGAGAAAACTGATCCCAAGTCAAAGCTGGTGACCCAACTGGTCTAGCTAAACAATAATCTCTCCACTAAGTCTTGACGGATCCAGATAAGGAAAAAGCAGCAAAGTCGACCCCATTGGTATCCACAATCCCCATGTCCCTGAGAACCACATGACAATCGTCTTAATAATCCTGGGATCCTCAGAAGATGCACCGCTGTAAGAGGTTGTGAAGAGCTTGGTGAAACCTATCCAACCTCCACAAAGTCTCCGAAGACGTAGCTGATCTATCACCGGTCTGTGCTGCTGCTTGGCCAAAGAAGCGGTACGTGACTTCGCCATTCATGAAAGGACAAGAGCACAGGTTTCAATTTAGCAGTGAGAGAACAAAATCGCACGACAAAGAAGAATAGAAGTGAAACTTTTCCTAACCTTGTAGTCTCTAAGAATAAATACAGACGTCTCAGTACCGATCCCTCAAACTCTACTAAGCTTGTCCATGAATTGTGAGACCCATGTAACCTAGAGCTCTGAAACCAAATTGTCACGACCCGAATTTTCCCACTCTCGGGAGTCGTGATGGCGCCTACTAGTGAAAGCTAGGCAAGCTAATTATTCTGATTTAATTACCCTTTTCAAGTCTGTAAGTCCTTATAATTTCAAAACAACATATCAAAATAGCAGAAATAATAATATAAAAAATAAAGCGAAAAACGAAATCTGATAATTTAACTTAATACAAAGTGCAGAAGTCTAAATATATCTTTACTCAGAATTTGGTGTCAGAATTTCACAGACTTTCTAAGAGTACTACAAATAAAGTCTGAATAGAAATACATGGATCTGCCTTTGAATAAGAAAAAAAATGGAAAGAAATGATAAAAGGAGACGCCAACATCCGCAGACGTTTGCAGGACTACCTCTGGTCGCCTGTTGGACTGAAGGCAGCAACCTCACTGCGGTCCAAATGCTCCGGTACCAGTATCTGCACATAATGAAGAGTGTAGTATCAGCACAACCGACCCCATGTGCTGGTAAATACCTAGCCTAACCTCGACGAAGTAGTGACGAGGCTAGGACCAGACTACCAAATAAACCTGTGCAGATAAATCATATACATCGGAAAATAAAAGCAGATATTCACATTTAAAAATGGGGAGAGGAAAGCATGCTACAGAGAGTATCGGATAACAACAAAATAACAAAGAGGAATGTAAAGAAACCAAAATTTAATTGCCAACAATAATGAGGAAAAACAAACACAGTATTCACTTTCATTTCTTTCTTGTTGCATCCGTGCAACACGATCCCATTTCATATATCTCGTTGCAGGCATACAACCCGCTCCCATTCCATATATCTCGTTGCAGGCGTGCAACCCACTCCCATTTCATATATCTTGTTACAGGCGTGCAACCCGCTCCCATTTCACATATCTTGTTGCAAGTATACAACCCGCTCCCATTTCACATATCTTGTTACAGGCGTGCAACCCGATCCCATTTCAAATCAACATCAATCACAAAAGAATCCCAACAAGGGAACAAGAGTATAACAACAACATCCCAGCAAGGGAGAATATATCGTAAACAATAACATCCCGGCAAGGGAACCAACAATGATAATCAACATATTAAGCATGAATAAATCTCAACAGAGTCACAACAATTACAACACTAGACCCACGAGCATGCTTGACACCGACGTATAGATACTCGTCACCATGCCTATACATCATACTCCACAATTAACACATAGATCTAAGACACAACTCCTAATCCCTCAAGCTAAGGTTAGACCAACCACTTACCTCAAACTTCCACGGCCAACTCAAGCCTCAAACACCGCTTTTCCTTTAGAATTCGCCTCCAAATTACTTGTATCTAGTCCAAATTAATTTAACAACATCAATAAATGCTAAAGAATTCGTACCAAATGCCTAATTATAGGTTTTCCATCATTTTCTCCAAAAAGTCAAAAATTGACCTCGGGCCCGCTTGGTCGAAACTCTAGGTTCGGACCAAAACCCGATCATCTATTCACCCACGAGCCCAAATATGCAATAATTTCGAAATTCGATCCTAAAACATGGTCTAAATTCCAATTATTCAAAAAGCCCTAACTCAACCCAAATTCCTAATTTCTACCATAAAACCCCTAGATTTTTGGATGAAAATTAATGAAATGCAATGGGAATTCGAAAGAAAAAGGTTTAGAATCATATACCAATGCTTTGGGGAAGAACTTGTTCTTTGAAAATCGCCTCAGTGCTCTCTAGTTTTGAAAATATGAAGTTATGGGCTCAATCCCAATTTTGCTACTGTTTTTAATTCACTAGACATGCCTTCTTCGCGTTTGCAAAGAGCCTGTTGCATTCGCGAAGGGTCAGGCCCAGTTGCCTTCGCGTTCGCATTTAGTGGCTCATGTTGGCGGAGCTTTAGCTCCTCAAGCCATCGTGTTCGCGGGCCAGTGGCTGCATTCGCGGAGAATAAAAACCCCATTTACCCTATCTTGGCCAAAAGACCTTCGCGTTCGCGATAGCAGGTCCACGTTCACGAAGGGTAGCACCCCCAAGGCTTTGCGTTCGCGTCTAGTTTCTCGCGTTCGCGTAGAAGGAATTGTCCTTCAGCCTGACTTACCCTTCGCATTCGCAAGAGTCCTCCCGCGAACGCAAAGAACAAAACTCCAGAATACCAGAAAATGAAAACCTGCAACTGTTCTAAGAGTAAAAACATTCTGAAACCCATTCGAAACTCACCCAAGCCCTCGGGGCTCCAAACCTAACATGCATACTAACTCAAAAACATCATATGGACTTACTCGTGCGATCAAATTAACAGCTTTAACAACGAATTTAGCATCAAAATCAAAGAAAATCTCAAGAACACCTAAGTTTCAAATTTCACAACCGAGGGTCCGATTCACGTCACTTCAAGTCTGTTTCTTACTAAATTTTACAGGCTCAATATAAACACCATATAAGACTTGTATCGGGCTCCGGAACCAAGATACGAGCCCGATATCATCAATTTCAAATACATTCAAATTTCCAAAAACTCTTGAAATTTCAGTTAAATAATTTTCTTCAAAAATTCATTTCTCGGGCTTGGGACCTCGGAATTCAATTCCGGACATACGCCCGAGTCCCATATTTTCCTACGGATCCTAGGGGACTGTCAAATCACAAGTACATGTCCATTTATCCAAAATTCATTATTTTTTACAGATTTTCACATAATGGCTTTCCGGATATACACTTGAACTGCGCACACAAATCGAGGTGAGGAAAAAGGGAGGTAGCGTCGGAACATAGAATTTATTTCAAAAATAAGTGATGACCTTTTGGTCATCACATATATACCATAAATACTTATTTTGCTATAAAATATAAAAAGTAGCTATAGAAAATAATATTTTAAAATAATTTTAATTTATAATAAATAGGGTGTATACCTTTGCAATAGGAGGTAAAATTTTCTTTATTTAAATTATATTTAACAAGTTACTAACACTTGAGCTCGTTGACCTTAGATATAGAATCGTAAAGATCAAATTCTGAATCCACTTTCACCTAATACTGGGCCAACGTAATAGCATTAGTGATCTTTTGGCTTCGAGATTAGAATATAATTTTGGTATAAAATCGAAATTCTTCTATTGAATTTCGTTGATAAAGAGCTCCCCATAAAAGTCAAATTCATTTTCCAGGCTCGAACTCGAGATCTATGATTAAGGATGAAGGGATACTTACTGTCCTTTACGACCATTGGTGTATAATTGTGAAATACTAGTTGACTACGGGCCCCGCCCAGCCTAGATTTTGGGCCCACAGTTAACAGATTTCCAGTTTGTGGAGACTGGGAACTTAAAAGGGAAATTTTCATAAAGCACTATCTTTTAGTAGTAATTAGCTATCTATAGATACCATTTGCTATATTACTGATTATAGATACCTTTTATGTGGTTAAAAGATGTATTTAATGTATTTAAGCTATTGTATTCATGAATACAGTAGCAAAAATAGGCGTGAATCAGGGAAGTCCAGCTAATCAGTTGTTGTATTCGAGTGTATTCGACTGTATTCATGGAGTAAAACATGGGATTACAGCTGGACAGAATATTGTATTCAACTGTATTCACGGCGTGAAATAGGAGATTACACTGTTTTTAAAAGGGAAAGTGAATCAATTAACATAATAGACTCCTAATATAACTCAACAAACTCAATTATAACACATAAATTTTGTATTTTCAGTTATAAAAAAGATTCTCAACCGAAAAATACTCCAAAAAAATAGCAATCGTCAGAGAAATTATATAATACATCTGAATACATAAATTATATTAATTAAAAAAAACTTATGAATACATTCATGGCAACATTCATGGCATATAGCGAGACAGTGAATACAATGAAATACATAGAATATAGCGAGATACATTGAAATACAATGAGAAAAAAAGACAGCGAATACAATGAAATACATGGAATACAACGAGATACATTGAATTACAATGAAAAAAAAGACAATGAAATACATGAAAATACAGCGTGATACGTTGAAAATACATTGAAATATATTAACATAAAATCAAGTTGCTCAGCCCCAAACTCCGTCGTTTTTGTTCAAGAACAAACCCTAATCAGTCTGAATGGGTTGAATCCGCCATCGAGCAAAAACCCTGAATCTCACTGTTCCCACGCATCAAAATTACAAACGGGGTCACGAACGCTGTCGGCCATTCTATGGGCGATATGAAAACCCAAATCTCTAACTCTGGTATGAGTCATTTTCATCAGTATAAGAAGCTACATGAGAAGTGGGAAGAAGTCCAAAGTTTGAATTCTATCAGTCAATTCCGTCCTTCTAATCTTGCGAGTCCAACTATACTTTAACAATTCTCCTACTACAATGGAGAATATCGACGGAGGAGAAATCGCAAGCGAACTAGACAGAGAAGAGGAAGAGAATCGGAAGTTTTAATGGGATGGGAGAAGAGAATGGGATGTATCAAAGTAGAGAGAGAAAGAAAATATTGTAACTGATTAGCGTATTTAGTGGCTTAGGGCTAGGAGGTAACCAAAATTAAATATTTTGCTATAAACCTTAAAAAGTATCTATAGAATATAATTTTTTTAAATGATATTTATTTAAAATAAATAAGGTGTTAACCTTTACTATAGGAGGTAAAAATTCCAACTTAAAAAGATTGATGGGCTTTCAGTTTCAATAGTTGTCATTGGGCCCCATACTAATGTCCGACAGCTGCTGCTTAGCCCATGAACTCGTGTTCCTGCTTTTAACAGCAAAACACTTTCTAAATATCCACTTTCTTATAATACATAGGCTTGTTAAATGCTAAAGTTCAATGGGACATGTCCGAGCTTTCATTTTCATATTCAATACTAAGCTCCCGTTTGGTCATATATTTTAACTTATTTTTTTTTAAAAATGAAGAAAATATTCAATTATTATGAAATATGATCATGTTTTGAGGAAAAGCACTTCAAAACTTTTGAAGTTCCCAAAAATTAGTTTATGCCAGTTTTTGGATAAAAGAATCTCTTTCACTCACAAAACTTCAATTTTTCTTCAAATAAAATATATGTCCATACACAACTTCAACTTTCAGAAATTATTTTTCAACACAACTTCAAAAACTTTTTTTTCAAGTTTCAATCAAATCTATGTCCAAATACTAGCTAAAAATTTTCATTTTCTTGTGTTTTAGTATAATCATACGGTGTTTGGTATCCACTGGCCTGTCAAATTCATGTTCACACGGCATAGAATTATTTAAAGATGGAAGCGCTCTCTACCAAGAATTTATGTATCCTTGTAACTAAACCCGTAGACCTCTAGTTATGGAATGAAGGGTCACATTCATCCAGCACACCACTTGATAATTGTTCAATGCTAAAACCTTGTGTTGTGTGGTGGTTTCTAATTTAATTTCTGTCGATGAGTGGGTTTGTATAGTAAAAATAGCGCGGTATAGCCAGTTTTCGGACTGGTCATTCAAAAATAGCCAGCGTTTACGAAGTCAATGAAAAATAGCCACTATTTTGCTGCAACAGAGATCGATCCAGCATAATATACTGGAGTTCGGTGCACCTGTGTATGAACTCCAGCATATTATGCTGGACCGGTATACTTTGCTTACTCCAGTATAATATACTGGAGACTGGAGCACCGGTGCTCCAAACTCCAATATATTATACTAGACAATTATACTTGCTGGAACTCCAGTATATTATGCTGGAGTTCTAGTGTACTTATGCTGGAACTCCATCATATTATGCTGGAGTTCCAGCATACTTATTCTGGAACTCCAGTATAATATGCTGGAGTTCAAGCATACTTATGCTAGAACTCCAATATAATATACTGGCGTATTTTTCGGATTTTGAACAGTGTTTTCGCTTAGATTTATCTTTACATAAAAAATAGCTAAATTTCAATTACTTTTGAAACTGAACTATTTTTGAACGGCCAGTTGTAAATCTGGCTATTTTTGAATTTCTCCTATTTGTATAGTGTCGATAAAAGAAACATATAAGGTGTCAATTTGCATGAGTTGTGTAATTGTTGTATATAGCTCCCCAACTCTATAGTTCAAAGTTTTTGATATTTTAGATGTGGTATTACCATTTTATCAAATTTGTGATGTCTTACGTGACATTATTATAGTACTTTTTGATAAATCAAATAATCTTTTGTTTTGTTTTGTTTTAAATTACCAATGATCAGGGTCGGCTCTAACCTTACTACAAATAAGACTAATAGCCTGTTTGGCCAAGCTGGAGAAATCAGCTTATTTTGAGAATTGCTTTTGAAAAAAGTACTTTTGGAGAGAATCAGTTTGTGTTTGGCTAATCAGTCTGAAAAACACTTTTGAGAAATAATTTGTGTTTGGCCAAGCTTTTTAGAAAGTGCTTTTAAGTGTCAAATTACGAATAAGGGTATGAATAGATTTACTTAATAATTAATATTATAAGTAAATAAATAATATCAATATTTTGTTATTACATGCAATAATTAAAAAAATTCATTTTATTTAAGTAAAATATGAAAATAAAATTAAAAAGTACTTAATTCTTTTAATATAAGTTAAATATATTAAAATTCCTTCAACAAATATAAAAGCATTCACCCCTAAAGACACTATATATTAGAAAGTTTCCTAAAAATAAGAAGAAATATTTATAAATTAATATCCTAAGTATTAGGTTTAAGGGTTATTTTGGTATATACTATATTTTGTTAAGGGTATTTTAGGTAAGAAGAAAAGCCAAAACTGCTTCTGCTTCTGCTTTTGGAAAGAAGCTATTTTTTTCTGTTTCTCTGAAACTGCTTCTGCTTCTTCCCAAAGCACTTTTTTTCCCAAATAAGCTTGGCCAAACACTTCGAATTAGGGAAAAAAATGCTTTTGAAAAAAAAAACACTTTTTTGTCTTGAGAAGCTTGGCCAAACAGGCTATAAAGACATAGGCCCCCAAATTGGAGGGGTCCATTTTTTAAAAATAATAGGTTTATAGGTATTTTAAAAAAATATTTAGTACTTTTAGTATAAAATTAGAGTTTTTTCTATAAGAATTATCTCAAAGAAAATAAATTTTTAAAACTATACTCTATTAATAATAACTAAGATCAATAATGTCTCAAGAAAGATTAAATGAGTTGATTATATTATTGTGAGCACGTGATCTTTGTTTTTCGCACGACGATCGCTCCAAAAAGAAATAAGAAATAATAATTGGCCCTGCTGTACAATTTTGAATTTCTGTGCGGCACCTTGTTGATTTATTTGTGACTTCGGCCCATTTTTATTTATTTACTTTATTAAAAATAAAATTCAAAAAAAATATATGTGTCCTGCATAATTCAAACCGTAATCCAGTCGTTAAATAGAAAATCATGAGTAGGCATCTTCGTCCGTGATTTTATTTTGTTTAACTTTACTTGTTTGAAATATTTTAGTGTGCGAATAATTGTATTGAGTGTGTATTTAATTTTAATTTGATTTTTGGCTTAGTTTTGTTTTAAAATAAAAAAAGGAAATAAATAAAAAAAGAAAAAAAAAAGAAAAAAGAAAGGGTCCCTTTATTCTTCCGGATTTGGGCCAATTTTAACAAAATTGGCCCAAACAAACAGCCCAAGACCCAGGCCTGCCCGGTCCAGTCCAGATGATGCCCAGAGAGAGTCCAAACGACGTCGTATGGATACAGTTTGATCTGGGCCGTTGATCTCAGATTGATCAACGGCTAAGATCACATTTCCTATACCCACGAACAGAACCCGACCCGTTTCCACCCAGACCAACCCAAACCCCCTTTAGTTTGAAACGACATCGTTTCCCCGAGGCCTTTAGATCCAAGCCATTGATTCCAGTTAATCCGATGGCTGAGATCAGCCGCCTATTCCATATATAAGCCTATAACCTTACCCTGCCCCCCCATCAGATACCCCAGCTCCCGTCTTCAACCTCATCCCCATCAAACCCTAGAGCCGCCCCTGTATCCTCCACCATGAAAACCGGCGGCATGGACGCCGGTGACCTTCCCCTTAACACCCTAGAACCCCCTTGCCATCCTGAGCATGAATCCATTAACCCTGTAGTTCGAATCCCTCCCCACCTTCTCGAATCTTCATTTGAAGGTTCGAGTCGAAACTCGATCTACACGGTTCAACCCTAGCTTCACACCAGATACTCCCCAGACCCCCTCGTGACCAAACCATACTTGGTTTGGTCCGAATCTGATCAGGGAAGCCTGAATCCCAGATCTAAGTTTGAAGGTTTTGTGTCCTTCGTCACTGGTTCATACCGGTTCAACCGAAGAGATTAAGGTCTAATGGACTTCAATCAAAGTGTTTCTCATCTGAGAAACACTTCGATTAAAGTCCATTCAGCCTTAAGAAAGTTTGTCCAAATCCAAGTTCAAACTGTTAAACTTTTCAAGTTTTAAGGTAAGTCTGCTTTCTTTTCCTTTATTTGTTTTTAGTCCGTATGATTTGTTTTAAAAGACTGTTCATATTTGTTTTAATTTTTATCAACTTTTGTTTGTCCACTTTGTTTGAACATCTGTGTTTGTCTGAATCCCTCTCCTCCTATTCTGATACGGCATGCGTATTGGTTGTATTCCAAATTTGTACTGACTAACTGATTCCTCGAAGTACCATTCTATTTTAATCAGTATAAGTCGAGTCATGTGTCCCATACTTCTGAATGTCTGATTTTTGGCTACGATTGTGTACGTTAATGCTAATATAGTCGAGTCGACATGAGTCGTCAATTAGTTTCAACTGTCTGAGCATAGTAAATCGATTTGCTTCTGTCGAACATTTGTTGAATCAATTAAGAACCAATTTTGTTTACTTATAGCTGTTGATTTGGATCAGTAATGTAAAAGGGATGTTTGGTTTAAATGCTGAATTGGAGGGCATGTGCACTCTTGCACAGCATTTGCATTGGTGCACCTCATGTGCATTGGTGCACCTCATGTGCTTTGTGCACAACCTGTGGCCTGCATAAAGGTCCTTGTTTAATTTTAAAATGGTTTGACAGCATATGCTGTCAACATATCCTACTGCCCATACTTGCTTTTAGTTAAATAAAATGGAAAAGCTAAATCTGCCAGGGAATGATGGGGTTTTTATACCTAATTAACTAAAGTGGAACTGAAAAAGTTTAAAGGCACATGGGAGGGGTATGGTAATAGTCTGAACAGGCTGTTTAAAAGGGATAGTGTTGAGGCCTATAAGAGAGAGAGGTGAGGAGATAAAAAAGGGGGGGGGGACTGATTTCTGAAGGTTGTAAAAAAGGAAAAACACACTGTGAGGAGTTTAGACAGGAGAGCTTGAAATACATACAAATAGATACACATAGATAGAGAGAGTTTAAGGGATAGAAGGGATACAACCAACAATCAGAAGCTTTTTCCTCCTATTATTACTGGGTTTCAGTTGTTCAACCTGTTCAAATCAATTCTGATTCTTTGAAATTCCAGTTGTGTCTATTAGTCGAGTGTTTTCATTGGTTTACTACTGGTTTGGCCTGTCTGGATTTCTGATTCTATCCCACTGGGTGTTGCTGCTATTTGGCTATTGCTTTCTATTGGCCATAGTTGCATCTCTGCACTCGAGCCTGTTTCTTGCTGTATTGTTTTGCCTGCTGCTATTCTGCCCTGTTGCTACTGACAGTGCTGTTACTGCTGCTGCATTGGTTCATTATTACTCTACTGATTGCTCCTTTGTCTTCAATTGCAAATATTCCCAGGTACACAACCTTCGAACCTTGTATTGTTGAAAGTTTGAAGTTGAAGCAGAAATAAAGAAATGAACACCAGTTTATGTTATAGTATTGGTGTAAAAAGATAGTTCGAATGTTGGTTGGGCCTGTATTTTTACTGCGAACTGCAAATATTCTGTATAAACTAGCATACATTTCTGTTTAAAGATGAACTGTTAGATAGCATGGCTCAACAATAATGACAGTATGACATAGACAGCATGTTTTGATTTAGTATACATTCAGTTCAGTATAACACTTGTTTGATTTAGTATGACTGTATAACATAGAGTCATGGTAGGCACTTGTATGTATTTTGCCTAGACCACTGAATTGACAAAACTGTGGTACTGGGTCCGGGATAAATGTATCCCAAACAAACTCCCATACAGTCACATTAAGAGTATGGCTATGAATGCCAGTTCTCCTGTCAGTTTATTCGTCCCAATGCAGGTTCGATACTGGATTTCGGTACAGATTCTTTATTTCGAAATGATGTAATGATTGTTGAGAAAAACTAATAATCATTTTTGAGTTCAATTAGTAGTAATTTTCCTAATAAAACAGCCGATTTCTTTTATCAATTTCAAATAGGTTAGAGTGTTAAGAATAGAACTTGGAGGTCGTTAAACATAACTCAATATATGTTGTTAGTTTGTTTGCAATCTCACTTAGCGAATTAATAAGCATATTCACTTGTTGAAGACAAAGCATGCGGTAGCCCTCACCTCATGAACAATCAATCAGGTAATCAAACAAGTTTAGGTTCGGCAAACATAATAAGGATTCAGTCCGTATTTGTCTAAACCAGCGAAATTCGGCATCATCCTTCTCTTTAAAGATAAAATGTAGTAAAAATGTAGTCATTGTAGGGTACCCTTCTAAAATAATGAGACGAGCCTCGCCGAATAAAAAGGCAAATTACGGGGCCCTCAATAATTGGTCATAATAAATACTTAGAATTTGGGACGGGCTGTTTAGTGAATTCCACTGCCCTCCCCGAAGACAATAACGCGTTAGATTCTCTAGGCGCGACTTAATCAAATTACATTCTTAAATTCCGGTGCGCATTTATGTGACCCAAATTCAAATCTCAACGGAGTCGAAATGTGTTAACGACTACGGGTGCATTGATTGTGACGTGGTTCGAGATACATTTTCACGACGTTGCAATTCTATAAAAATAAAAATGATAATAATAAAAGCGGTTAAAACTCAATAAAAGCACATAAGTCACAACATGTATTTAAATCAGATATTTAGCCATTGTAACAATTTAAGCGACCGTGCTAGAACCACGGGATTCGAGGGTGCCTAACACCTTCCCTCGGGTCAACAGAATTCCTTACTTAGAATCTCTGGTTCGCAGACTTCATTTGGAAAAGACGAAAATCTCCTCGATTTGGGATTCAAGATAAACCGGTGACTTGGGACACCAAAAGCCAAACCTTTTCCCAAGTGGCGACTCTGAATTAAATAAATAATCCCATTTTCGAATATTGTCACTTAAATTGGAAAAACTCCCCTCGCGCATTAACCCTTCGGGGGCGGGCGCGCAAAAAGGAGGTGTGACAGCTCTGGCGACTCTGCTGGGGACGAAACCCAGAACCACTGGTTCAGGGTTCAAGAATTCGAGCTTAGAATAATTGTTATATTTGGCTTTATTATCTGATCTTTATTACATATTTTTGCATAACGTGCTAAATATTGTCTTTTACCGCTTTGATATTATCTGAACTGTATATAAACTGTGCCGAAACCCTTCTCTCTTCACCTCCGGGGAGAAGCTCGCTGGTCGAGACTCCCTATTCTGTTAGTGTCAATACCCGAAATAAGAAAGAGGACGGATAAGTTACGAAGCCGGACGACCTTTTGGTTCCCGGTAAGTTGCCCCTCCTCGACTCGAGTTGTCCGCTCGGGTACACAGTCTAGAACAAATACCAAGGTTTAAACCTAGTATAACTCGACTCCATGCCGGATCCCTAGTAGGAACGCTTATTTGCATCATGTTGCATTTGACTTAGGGGGCTCAACACAGGGGTTGAGTCCGTCTAGGACAAGCAACCAGAAATGAAAAGGCCACCCTGCTGCATCTTATTTGTTTTGCGCATTTATTTGCTTCGGTTCCGCATGTTGATCGGTTTCTAAAAAAAAAGAAAAATAGCAGCGTAGGGAGATAATTACTTATTTTGGAAAAATAAAACCAATGTCCAAGTAGTGTCGAAACCTCGTCGGAATTTTTCTAAAAAAAAAACCAAAAGTTGTCTTTTAGTTTGATTCATTAAAAAAAAATATAAAATTGTTCTGTTCTTTTAAGAAAGGGTATTTATTTTTGAAAAAAAATAAAAAAAATATAATAAAAAAATCTGGAAAACTCATAATTCAAAAAAATGTGTTGTTTCTTTTGTAATACCCTTTTATAAATTCGGACTAATAGTCCAAATATTGCAAAAAAAAAAAAATATTTTTAGTATTTATCTTTCTCCAAAAACAATAAAAATGCTTATTCTTGATTACTAGGTTTATTTGATTTTCTCTATTCGCGATATGACCGAACTACGCCGGTTTGATTCTCGCACGGGGTGAGATACGTAGGCAACCCTCGGCGAGTCCAACCTCCCGTTTTCAAAAAAAACTAGATAATTTTAATTTTTTGAGTCTAATAAAGTTTATCGCCTTAAATAAATGTGCAGGATGAGCACGATACAAAATGAATCGTTTTCAATAATGACCAAGATCCCTTTTGAGTTGCGATTATGGTGGAACGACTTAGGCAAAGAAGGGCAAGGCAAAGTGAGGAAATATCTGAAAAATCTCCCGGATTTACTAGACATTCAGCCTCGGGGTGATATTATCAGATCATTGGTCACTTACTGGGACTCGGCGCACAATGTATTCCATTTTTCAGACTTCGAACTCACCCCGACGCTGGAGGAAATAGCGGGATACATTGGGGGTGATGAAGCTCCGTTAAGGTTCAAGTACTTGATTGCACCTAGAGCCGTCACGGTACACCGATTTTTGGACTTTCTGAAAATACCCCGAACATTTCACCATCCAGATCTTGCCAAAGGCTTCTGCAGTCTCCATCTCATGTATGCTAGATACGGTCATGAGGGTGGGTTCAATAAGCCGGATTTCAAACTATGTAGTAAAGGCAACCGGCAAAAATGGGACGAACACAGGCA
This sequence comes from Nicotiana sylvestris, assembly GCF_000393655.2. NCBI lineage: Eukaryota > Viridiplantae > Streptophyta > Magnoliopsida > Solanales > Solanaceae > Nicotiana > Nicotiana sylvestris. The sequence goes on from NC_091064.1 coordinate 211,033,108, forward strand.
ATTGGCTTTCATGACGGCTTTCTTAGGTCTTATAGTGTTCCCAAGGAAGGACGGCAACATCGATCTAAGAATAACTGGGGTTGTCAGTACTTTGCTTACCCAAGATAAAAGTACTCTGGCGCCTATGATTATGGCTGACATTTTCCAGGCTCTCACTGTTTGTCGAGCCAGGGGTGACTTCTTCGAAGGATGTAACCTACTGTTGCAAGTATGGATGACCGATCATTTATGTCATCGCTCCTCACTTGTGGGTTATGGTTCGCCAGAGAAAACTTGTATTGGAGAATTCTACACGAGAATCAAAGGGCTCAATTTACCTGAGGGAGTCACATCATGGACCTCATTTCTCCGAACTCTCACTGCCAGCCAAATCCAATGGACGCTCGGATGGTCACCTATCGAGGAAATCATATACATGCCGGCAACCCGGCCTCACTTTCTGTTGATGGGACTGAAAAGTATCCAACCCTATGCACCGTATCGGGTTTTGAGGCAACTTGGGAGGTACCAAGTGGTACCGAAAGATGAAGATTTGAGTACCCAAGTGATTGAAATCAGTCCGAACGGTCAGTTCCCTGAAGAAGAAGTTCGCCAAATCTGGAGTGAATGCCAACATCTGACAGCAAACACTTGTGTGATCGATACGGCAAAAGGGGAAGTCGCCCCAGGATATCACGCTTGGTTTAGAGGTAGCCTGTCTTACGAAAGACCGGCTAAGAGGCCGCATCTCAAAGATTTCGTAGAATCATCCCAAGGGCAATGGAACTGGTTAGCAAAAGAGAAGGGTTATCGAGCAGAGATTGGCGATTTGAAGCTACAAATAGATAGTTTGAAATTCGATAACAGCGTACAAATCGCGGCGGATCGAAGCGAAAAGAATAGGTTGATCCAAGAGAATGAAGAACTTAAGGCCCAAGTCCAAAAATTGAGATTGTCTCTTGATGAGCAACCCAGAAGTCAATCAGACCAGCGGTTGATAAAGGGTTTGAAAAGAGAGATCACGGAATGGCGAGACAGGTTAGAAGAATCCGAAAAGGTCATGACAGAATTCAAGGCACGGTGGGAAACAAGAGTAGATAAGCATCGCCGATGTTTGAACCAATTGAAACGTGATCACGAGAAGGCTGTTTCCAAAATAAAAAGGGAGATGGCTACACTTGAGTTTAAAGCAGTTAAGCAGGCCAGAGATTTCCAAATGGAGAGTAGATACTGTTACGACTTGTTGGCCCAAATGAAGGAAGAAGTGCGGCAGTTGAGGGATCAGCACATACAGGACTCACAGGTATTCAAGACGAGCAGTGATCAGATAAGGCACCTACTCATAGAGAAGAAGCAAACCAGAGATAGGATCAAGGCCATTGCCCATGCCATCACCAGACGATGTCTACGATGTGAGAACATGTCCAGCGCTACCGTCCTCTCGGCAGTAATGGGTTATGTCAAGCAGACTATGCACGAGCTGGAGCAACTTGAGAGGGATCTCACGCCTAGGACCGCGGCGAGGCCGAACGATGCCCCGCGGAAACCAATTTTTAAAACCATAATGCATTCATAGTTCAAATCTGTATTTTAGCATCTTCTGCCTGTTTTTTCATCAAGGTGATTTTCAGTCTATTTTGAGTCTAGGTTCATTTTCCAAGTTTGCTTTTTCTTTTGCAGAACGTAGCTTGTAATAGAACATTTCAACAATGAAGAGGTTGTTTCTTTTACGTCCATTTGTGTTTTTCGAACTACGTAATGATCTGATTCACGTAGGCATCGTGATACATAGGCAATCCTCATCGGATCCGGTCGCATTACTACAATAAAGAAAAAAAAATATATATATATATATAATAAAGAAAAAATATATATATATATATAATAAATAAAATAAAGGGAAAACAAAAGAGAAAAGAAAAGAAAAGAAAAACTAATAAGAGAAAAAATGCCGGAATGACGCATGCTCTCGTAGCAAACATATAGTAATCCACTTAACTGTATAGGTGCATCATGCCCAACGTGAGATTAACTATCTATTATTTGCTGCAGAATTAACCGTGCGTTTGTCATTGAGCAATATTTCCCAGGGTTTTTGAAAAGACGGTTGGTTTGGTGAAAGTCTGGCCTCGCACTCATACTTCACGAGGTCAAGGAGAGGTGTTCAACTACCTGTTGTTAGGACCAGAAGCAGTACTCACACTTACTTCACCAGGTCAAAAGGAAGTGTGGAAATGTCTTCGGAAATTCCATTGCAAACAGTCCCCGTCTCTGAGGAGAGCTCAATCTCAGCCGTCCTCACACCTGAATCCGCAACTGCGGAGGAAAATAGGATCCTACGGCTCCGCATGTTGGAAATGCTGGATGACTGGAACAATGGGAAAGAGCCGCCAAGTGTCGTCCCCGGATTCCCTGAACTATTCTCCAGGTCAAGTGGGACTTCTAATGTTCCCATAAATTACCCTGCTACCCCATTTGGGTACCCAGCCACCTCCGCCTTCTCTGCAGGATCACCTTCTGAGCCTCATCCCCGAATGTCGGCCAATGATGCAAGCATGAACATCTTTACTGCATCGCCTTGCCCAGCTACGGCACAGCCTGCCACGTACAAGCCAAGCCTTGACTCATCCTCTTTTACATTCCAAGCACCGTCGTTCTCAATGGAACCAACTAGGTTCGCTACCAGTACTAATCCTCTACCGCCTCAGTGCGAGCTTGTACCAGGGCCGGATCAGAACCCCAGAATTGTAGAACAAAATGAGATGGCCAAAAGGATGAGAAGCCTTGAGCAAAGTCTGAAGAATATGCAAGGATTGAGCGGGCAAAAGAGCGTCTCTTACGCCGACCTATGCATGTTTCCTCACGTACACCTGCCAACGGGTTTCAAGACCCCCAAGTTTGAGAAGTACGATGGGCACGGTGACCCCATTGCACATCTTAAGAAATACTGCAACCAATTGCGGGGAGCCGGCGGAAAAGAAGAACTGCTAATGGCATACTTTGGGGAAAGTTTAGTAGGGATAGCTTCGGAATGGTATATGGATCAGGAAATGTCCCGATGGCATATATGGGATGATCTCGCCAGAGATTTTGTAAAACAATTCCAGTATAACATCGACATTGCGCCAGACCGAAACTCTCTTTCAAATTTGAAGAAGAAGCCTTCGGAAAGCTTTAGAGAGTATGCTATTAAGTGGCGTGAACAGGCGTCGAGAGTGAAGCCTCCCATGGATGAAGTGGAAATGGTCACTACCTTTCTCCAGGCTCAAGAGTCTGACTATTTCCAGAACATGATGTCGGCCATGGGTAAGCCATTCGCGGAAGCGATCAAGATTGGAGAGATGGTGGAAAATGGTTTGAAAACGGGAAGGATTTTGAGTCAAGCAGCCATAAGGGCAACCTCCCAGGCCGTCCAAAGCGGGTCTGGAGGAACAACAAGGGGGAAGAAGAAAGAAGAAACGACTATGGCAGCCTCTGAAGCAAGGGAGTATCGTCATCCCAGGCCCCATTTTCCGGAAAGAGCCCCACAACACTATTACCCCCATTCAAATTCGGCATATGCTCATCAACCTTATATGGTCATGAATGCCCAACCTTATAACCATCCACCACAACAAGCCAACCGAGGCCCAGCTCCACCTCCCAGAAATCAGCCTCCTTACCGCAACCACTATAACCCACAACCCCCGCAGAATAACTACCGCCCCCAGGAGCCACCTCGACGGCGGACTTTCACGCCCATCGGTGAACAATACTCTACATTGTTCCCTAAGCTAGTCCAGTTGGGTTTCTTGCAACCAATTCCCCAAACGAGGCAAAACCCGACATCTCCTTCTTACAAAGCCGGAGTCAGATGCGCCTATCATTCAGGGGCCGAGGGGCATGATACAAACGACTGCTGGTCATTGAAAAGAGTGGTCGAAAATTTGATAGAGCAGGGGAAAATAGTGCTAAGGGACGAAGAGATCCCGAATGTGACTAACAATCCATTGCCCGCTCACAATAATGGGCCGCTGATCGGCATGATTTGTGAAGACAAAGAGTTCGACCCTGCTTTGAAAGCCATAATTGCCATTGTCGACACAGGGAAGAGGCCTGAAATAGACCAGAAATCAGAAAAGGGGGAGGAGGCCAAGGTTGCAGAGAGCAAGCCTGAAAAGAAGGTGGAGAAGAAAGCGGTACCAGCAAAGGGTGGAATTCTTTACATACCGCGAGGTCAAGCCAAGAAGACGCAGAACTTCGGGATCAAAAAGACAAAACCTATGTACGTGCCAAAAGGGGCCTATGTGGTCCGGGGGACGATTCAACCACCTCGGCTGAATGAGCCAGTGGTTATCGGACGCGTGCCACAAAAGCCAATGACCAACCCGTCCACAGTGCCGTGGAATTATCAAAAGACTTTGGTAATGTACAAAGGTAAGGAGGTCATGGAAGAACTTCCAGAAAATACTTTCGTTAGAGGGTACTCAAATACCCAAGAACTGAACAACGCCACGCAAAGGCGCTTCCCTCCAAAGAAGCCCGTGAGTGTTGAAGAAGCGGAAGTGTTCTTCCAACAAATGAAGATGCCGGATTACGAAGTGATAGATCAGCTGCGCAAGCACCCTGAGCAAGTATCCATGCTGTCGTTATTAATGAGGTCAACCGAGCATCAAAAGATCCTGCTGAAAACCCTGAATGAAGCATATGTACCGGTCGAAACCTCGGTGGAGCAACTAGAGCGGATGACAGAAAGATTCTTCGCCGTCAACCAAATCTCTTTCAACAAGAACGATTTACCCCCGGAAGGAGCAGCACACAACAAGGCCTTGCACTTAACAGTGAAATGCGAGGACTACTATGTCAAGCGGGTAATGCTGGATGGGGGATCAGGTGTTGACATTTGCCCGCTCTCCACGCTACAAAGAATGGAAATTGGGGCAGGAAGAATCCGACCCAACAACGTCTGCGTGAGAGCTTTCGACGGCATCAAGAGAGATACCATGGGAGAAATAGACCTGTTGTTGGTCATAGGACCAGTCGAATTTCGAGTAACCTTCCAGGTGATCGACATGGACACATCCTACAATTTCCTCCTTGGCAGACCTTGGATCCATGCGGCAGGAGCCGTGCCTTCCACTCTTCACCAGATGGTGAAATTCGAGTACGAAGACCAAGAAATCGTGGTCCATGGGGAAGACGAACATGCCATTTACCGGGACCCATCCATCCCGTATCTTGAACCGAGAGAAGGGAGCGAACATACGGTCTATCAAGCTTTCGAGGTGGTACTGGCAGAGCAGCACGAAGAGGGAGTACCTTGCCCCCAGCCTTTCTTGTCTAACGCTTCGGTCATGGTGGCCAAAGAGATGATCAGGCACGGATTTAGGCCAGGGAAGGGACTTGGACGAACCCTTCAGGGAATAACAGAACCCGTTACTTTGCCAGTCATCAAGAAACCTTTTGGACTAGGTTTCAAACCTACTCCAGCAGACGAAAAATGGGCAAAGAAAAGGAGAAATGAGGGCTGGAAGTTGCCTCAACCACTGCCGGATTTACATGCGACTTTTGTCAGGCCAAGGTACGCTGAAGAAGAAGATGATGAGGTCTTCACAGCTGCGGAAATCGAGGAAATATGTGGGGCGATGAGAGAAATGCTCTACGAGGTCCACATGGTTCAACCAGGCGAAGGCACGAGCACTGCTGAGATGATGTACATGGGGCCAAACGCCAAGCTCCAAAACTGGGAGATCACGCCATTCCCAACTAGACGGAAGTCCGGGTAGACCTGTCCTGCCACCTTTCCTGTATCACAAGTTATCTCCGGGACATAACTTGAACGTTTTCTTCTTTTCAATTGTTGTTCTGAATTCCTAGTTGTAAACGTTGTTGTCTTCCAATTTTCCAAAGAAAATATACAAAAAAAATCATCATTGCTTTCCTATTCTTTCTCTGTTCTGATTTTTATTAGTTTTCCTTTCATCTTCCTTTTCAGTCCTAATAATGCGGCTTTAAATATGACATGCTTGCGGACTTCACGCCCAGATCACAATGAGCTATTTAACTGCGAATTAATGAACCCAGAACCAGAATATGATGCGGAAGAGGCTTTTAGGGAGATAAACCGAGAGTTGGAATATTTCGAGAATAAACCTAAGCCAAATCTGAATGACACTGAACCGGTAAACTTAGGAACCCCGGAAGAAGTCCGGGAGACCAAGATAAGCATTCATACGGACAAGAAAACGCGAGAGGCAATAATCCAACTTCTTCTTGAATTCAAAGACGTGTTTGCTTGGTCATATGATGACATGCCGGGACTAGGTGTTGATCTAGTGGTTCACAAATTACCGATTCATCCTGATTGTCCTCCAGTCCAACAAAAACAACGAAAGTTCAAAACTGAGGTCAGTGACAAGATTAAGGAGGAGATCACCAAGCAACTGAAAACAGGAGTGATCCGGGTAGTCCAATATACAACATGGTTGGCAAATGTGGTTCCAGTACCAAAAAAGGACGGGAAAACTCGGGTATGTGTAGATTACCGAGATCTGAACAGAGCAAGTCCCAAAGATAACTTCCCGCTGCCCAACATCCACATCCTCGTTGACAATTGTGCCAAACACGAGATACAGTCTTTCGTAGATTGTTATGCTGGGTATCATCAGGTACTGATGGATGAAGAAGACGCCGAGAAAACTGCTTTCACCACGCCTTAGGGCACCTACTGTTACCGGGTCATGCCATTTGGTCTGAAGAATGCTGGGGCTACTTACATGAGGGCCATGACTGCCATTTTCCATGACATGATGCACCAGGAAATAGAGGTGTACGTGGACGATGTGATAGTCAAGTCCAGGACGCAGGATAATCACATCCAAGACTTGAGGAAATTCTTCGAGAGGCTAAGGAAGTATGACTTGAAGCTAAATCCAGCCAAATGCGCTTTCGGAGTTCCGTCGGGCAAACTTTTGGGTTTCATCGTAAGCAGGAGAGGTATCGAGCTAGATCCAACTAAGATAAAATCCATCAGAGATTTGCCTCCTCCAAGAACAAAGAAAGACGTGATGAGTCTGTTGGGCAGGTTGAACTACATCAGTCGGTTTATTGCCCAGCTGACAAGCACGTGTGAACCCATATTCAAGCTGTTAAGGAAAGATGCGGCGATTAAGTGGACAACAGAGTGTCAAGAAGCCTTTGATAAAGTCAAAGAATACCTTTCGAATCCCCCAGTCTTGGTCCCTCCAGAACCAGGGAGGCCACTTTTCTTGTATCTGACAGTCTTGGAGAACTCTTTCGGTTGCGTCCTCGGACAACACGACGTAACCGGAAAGAAGGAGCAAGCAATCTACTACTTAAGCAAGAAATTCACCGGTTACGAGGCCAAATACACTCTGCTGGAAAGGACATGTTGCGCTCTCACATGGGTTGCACAAAAGCTGAGACATTATCTCCAAGCCCACACTACATTCCTCATAAGCAGGTTGGATCCTTTGAAGTATATATTTCAGAAGCCAATGCCTACTGGGAGACTGGCTAAATGGAAAATCTTGCTTACGGAATTCGACATAGTTTATGTCACTCGCACGACAATGAAAGCCCAGGCGTTAGCAGATCATTTGGCCGAAAATCCGGTCGATGAGGAATACCAGCCATTGGATACCTACTTCCCAGATGAAGAAGTAAACACCGCAGAAGTGATCTCGGAGGAAGCTCATGTTTGGAAGATGTTCTTTGACGGAGCCGTGAACGCCAAGGGTGTAGGGATTGGGGCAATTTTGATCTCGCCTTCCGGTCAGCATTATCCCGCCACAGCTAGACTGCGTTTCTTTTGCACAAACAATACAGCTGAGTATGAAGCCTGCATTATGGGCATGCATATGGCAATCGATCAGGATGTCGAAGACTTACTGATTATGGGAGATTCTGACCTGATCATCCGACAAGTTCAAGGCGAATGGGAAACTCGGGATGTCAAACTTATCCCATACCGACAACATGTGGAGGACCTCAGCAAGCGCTTTACCTCAATAGAATTCAGGTATATTCCGAGGTGTCACAATGAACTGGCAGATGCACTTGCTACTCTGGCTTCTATGCTACCCTACCCGGGCGACGCCCACGTCGATCCTTTGGAAATCCAAATCAAGGAAAGACACGGTTACTGCAGTGTAATCGAGGCGGGATCAAATACGCAGCCTTGGTACCATGACATCAAGAAATTCCTGAAGACACAAGAATACCCCGAGCACGCAACTGGAGATCAAAAGAGGACCATTAGGCGACATGCAAGTGGTTTCTTTTTGAGCGGTGAATTGTTATATAAGAGGACTCCGGACCTCAATCTCCTAAGATGTGTCGATATCGAGGAAGCGAGAAAGATCATGCACGAAGTACACGCAGGTGTGTGCGGACCTCACATGAACGGGTATGTCTTAGCGAAGAAGATCCTTAGAGCAGGTTATTACTGGATGACCATGGAAAAGGATTGCTTTAGTTTCGTTCGGAAGTGTCATCAGTGTCAGGTGCACGGTGATTTGATTCATGCACTTCCCACGGAACTGCATCCCATGTCCGCACCATGGCCATTTGTCGCTTGGGGCATGGACGTCATTGGACCAATTGAACCAAAGGCCTCGAACGGACACAGGTTTATACTAGTAGCCATAGACTACTTTACGAAATGGGTAGAGGCTGTCACTCTCAAGTCGGTCACCAAGAAAGCTGTGGTGGATTTTGTACACTCAAATCTTATCTGTCGCTTCGGTATTCCTGCGACTATCATTACAGATAATGCAGCAAACTTGAACAGTCACTTGATGGGAGATGTGTGCGAGCAATTCAAGATAACACACAGGAATTCCACTCCTTATCGGCCAAAAGCCAATGGTGCTGTGGAAGCTGCAAATAAAAACATCAAGAAGATTTTGAGGAAAACAATACAAAGTTCCCGACAGTGGCATGAGCAGTTACCTTTTGCATTATTGGGGTACCGCACTACGGTACGCACATCGGTGGGAGCGACTCCTTATCTTTTGGTTTATGGGACCGAGGCCGTAATACCGGCAGAGGTAGAGATTCCTTCACTTCGAATCATTGTCGAAGCAGAAATCGAGGACAGCGAGTGGGTTAAGACTCGACTGGAGCAATTGACGTTGATTGATGAAAAGCGGATGGCTGCAGTTTGTCACGGACAGTTATACCAACGAAGGATGGCCCGTGCTTACAACAAGAAAGTCCGACCTCGGAATTTCGAAGTAGGACAATTGGTACTGAGGCGTATTCTGCCGCATCATGAAGAAGCAAAAGGAAAGTTTGCCCCAAATTGGAAAGGCCCATACATCGTAAGGAAAATATTGCCAAGAGGAGCATTGTATTTAGGTGATATCGAAGGAAATGACCCTGACACAGCGGTGAATGCAGATGCAGTCAAGAGATACTACGTCTAGATCATACTCCAAGCAGTCCTGACACATTTGAGAATGGCGAAGGTTTTATCCCCCACTACTCCCAAACACTACCCAATCCTCTCTACAAAAAAAAAGAAAAAAAAAATAAATAAATAAATTTGATTGAGGCCTGAACTACGTTTGACTTGATTCCGAAAGGATACGTAGGCAGCCTCTCCTTGAGGTTCAGTCACACCAACAATAAAATCCCATTCACCCTGAAATTGAAACTGGGGCACGTCGAGCAGTTTAGGAGTTAGTATCATCTACCTCTCTTTACCAAGCACAAGCCTTCAAATCAATTACCAAATATGATGGGGAACCAATAAGCGTCACAAATGGAGACCAGCACACTCTGAATCGAGAGAGATAAAATGAGAGAGTCTCGGCGGTGAAAACCTTCAGGCACCACGAGGCGACGGGAGTAGAGAAACCAAAATGAGAGAGCTTGCTTAGTAAAAACTCGCAAAGAGTGCTATCAAGCGATGACAGGAAGAGAAATGAGAGAGGTCAGCCAGCGAAAACCCGCAAAGGGCGCTGTTGGCCGAAAAAGATTGACGCCACCCCAAGAAAGTTTTGGCAGAGTGCCACCAGTTTGGAATCACAGATCCGTTCTGGTTCAGGAAAACGCAAGCTCTTAGAAGATCGGACGTCCAGTCCAAAAAGCATGTCATGTCATTTAAAGCCAGCGTTATCTTCCTCAGATAAGTCTTTCTCGTCCCGAAAAGGGTATTCCTTTTCTGATTTGTTTTCCCCTTCCTTTGTTTCTTTTCGAATCCCTTTTGCATTTTAACCCCGAGTTCAGGACACACCGAAAAGGACAGGTGGCATGGTTTGTTTGCACGGAATCCCGTCTCAGGTGGCATGGTTTGTTTGCACGGTATGATTGCCCAGGCATGATGAATCATGACGTTTGATGGTGTTTCAGAGTAAAGAGGAAAGAGAGAAATCTTGAAATCTTCCCCAGCAAGTCCGCCTTCGGACAAATCCCCACAGAATCTCCCCCTGTACAAATCCCCACAGAGTCTTTCCTTTTATACAAACTCCCACAGAGCTTCCCCAATAAAAAAAAATGGAATCTCCCCAGCACGCCCCAGCGAGTTCTTTTGTAAATATTCCCCAACAAGCTTACCCCAACAAATCCTAGAAATCCCGCTTTGAAATAAATCCCCAGCATGCCCCATTGTACAAAATCCACACAAAGAATCCACTTTGTAAATATTCCCCACAGAGCCTCCTTTTTGTACAAATTCCCACAAAACACCCCCAATAAAATCCCCGTTGAGAACCTCCAATCAAAACGGGACAAAAAGAAAAAAAGAGGCCTTACGAGGCAAGTCATCACAGAATCTGGAAATACAAGCCTGAGTAGTCTAAAGATTTCGCCATTCGAATCAAATCAATGGCGGAATTTCGCAACAGAAATAAAGACGCAAGAAAGCAATTGGGAACGATCAAGGTCACCAACCCGATCGTCATTTCCAAACTAACAAATGATTCTTTGTTTGAAAGTTTGAAACAGGTCCGATCCAAGATAACCGTGCAAGAAGCAGGTGTCGCCCAAAGAAGAAGGTGCACGGGTACAGGAAGTACTTCGGCAATGATGAATTCACTCGAAAGGTAAGCTTCCACGAAACTCCCTTTTATCTTCTATTAAAACAGGAAAAAAAAAATAGATCGGTAGCATTCTCGAGTTTCTTCGGCCAATCAGCATTGGGGTTTTAAACCCTAAACTGAATTTTCCTTTCAGCCAGCATTGGAGTTTTAAACTCTAAACTGAGCTTTTCCATGCAATCAGCATTAGGGTTTTAAACCCTAAACTGAATTTTCCTTTCAGCCAGCATTAGAGTTTTAAACTCTAAATTGAGCTTTTCCATGCAATCAGCATTAGGGTTTTAAACCCTAAACTGAATTTTCCTTTCAGCCAACATTAGAGTTTTAAACTCTAAACTGAGCTTTTCCATGCAATCAGCATTAGGGTTTTAAACCCTAAACTGAATTTTCTTTTCAGCCAGCATTAGAGTTTTAAACTCTAAACTGAGCTTTTCCATGCAATCAGCATTAGGGTTTTAAACCCTAAACTGAATTTTCCTTTCAGCCAGCATTAGAGTTTTAAACTCTAAACTGAGCTTTTCCATGCAATCAGCATTAGGGTTTTAAACCCTAAACTGAATTTTCCTTTCAGCCAGCATTAGAGTTTTAAACTCTAAACTGAGCTTTTCCATGCAATCAGCATTAGGGTTTTAAACCCTAAACTGAATTTTCCTTTCAGCCAGCATTAGAGTTTTAAACTCTAAACTGAGCTTTTCCATGCAATCAGCATTAGGGTTTTAAACCCTAAACTGAATTTTCCTTTCAGCCAGCATTAGAGTTTTAAACTCTAAACTGAGCTTTTCCATGCAATCAGCATTAGGGTTTTAAACCCTAAACTGAATTTTCCTTTCAGCCAGCATTAGAGTTTTAAACTTTAAACTGAGCTTTTCCATGCAATCAGCATTAGGGTTTTAAACCCTAAACTGAATTTTCCTTTCAGCCAGCATTAGAGTTTTAAACTCTAAACTGAGCTTTTTCCATGCAATCAGCATTAGGGTTTTAAACCTTAAACTGAATTTTCCTTTTAGTCAGCATTAGGGTTTTAAACCCTAAACTGAATTTTCCTTTTAGTCAGCGTTAGGGTTTTAAACCCTAAACTGAATTTTCCTTTTAGTCAGCATTATGGTTTTAAACCCTAAACTGAATTTTCCTTTTAGTCAGCATTAGGGTTTTAAACCCTAAACTGAACTTTTTCTTCCAGCCAGCATTAGGGTTTTGAACCTTAAACTGAATTCTTCCTTTGTTCGGCATTAGGGTTTTAAACCCCAAACCGAACCTCTCCCCAGCTAGCCGGTGTTAGGGCTCCAACCCTAAACTGAGCATGCATATCCTCTTTCATCAATTTTATGAATTTCCTGGTGAATAATTAACGAAATTTTCCTAGTGAAACTGGGGCAGAAATTTCGTTCGTTTGTTTGTTTTTTCCCGCAGGTCTAACCTCGAGCCACACGGATCGAAATGACCTACGAGATGAGTCTCAACTCAGAATCAAAGAAGAAAAAGACAAAAGAAGACATTCCGAGATATCAGAGTTGAATGGAGAGCGGATTGACTCCAACGTTTAATTAAAGGCCTGAACCTTGCCAATCGCGTCTCACTCAGTATCCCAGAGGTTACACAAGTCGCCGCAACTCGCAAGCATCAAGATTCAGATCAGAGTCTACAAGCAGAATCAGCTAAGACCCAAGATCAAGTCGTAAAAGAATCATAGATAGGAATCTTGTAACTAGCAGTTGACATACATATAAGTAGTTAGTTCAGTTTTCTAATTTTCGTTTGGTTGTAATAAGGCGGTCAGTGACGTAGCAGTGACAACAGCAGCAGCAGTAGCAGCAAGCATTGCAATCCCATGGTAGTCCCAGCTACCAAAACTTCCCGAACTACATTGACCTGATTCCTGTTTAGCCCAGGATATGTAGGAAATCTTTGAAGCAAGATTCGGTCAGATCTTTCAAAAAACATGCTTCATACGGAGTAGTCCATAGGCAAAAATCGCTCATACACGCTCACTTTATCTTTGCACGAAAACTCTTCGTGTTTCCGAACAAAGAGGGGCAGCTGTGAGCACGTGATTTTTGTTTCGCGCGACAATCGCTCCAAAAGAAATAAAAAATAATAACAATTGGTCCTGCTGTACAATTTTTGGATTTCTGTGCGGCACCTTGTTGATTTATTTGTGACTTCGGCCCATTTTTATTTATTTACTTTATTAAAAATAAAATTCAAAAAAATATATGTGTCCTGCATAATTCAAACCGTAATCCAGTCGTTAAATAGAAAATCATGAGTAGGCATCTTCGTCCGTGATTTTATTTTGTTTAACTTTACTTGTTTGAAATATTTTAGTGTGCGAATAATTGTATTGAGTGTGTATTTAATTTTAATTTGATTTTTGGCTTAGTTTTGTTTTAAAATAAAAAAAGGAAATAAATAAAAAAAAAAAAAAAAGAAAGGGTCCCTTTATTCTTCCGGATTTAAAATTGGCCTAAACAAACAGCCCAAGACCCAGGCCTGCCCGGTCCAGTCCAGATGATGCCCAGAGAGAGTCCAAATGACGTTGTATGGATACAGTTTGATCTGGGCCGTTGATCTAAGATTGATCAATGGCCAAGATCACATTTCCTATACCCACGAACAGAACCCGACCCGTTTCCACCCAGACCAACCCAAACCCCCTTTAGTTTGAAACGACATCGTTTCCCCGAGGCCTTTAGATCCAAGCCATTGATTCCAGTTAATCCGATGGCTGAGATCAGCCGCCTATTCCATATATAAGCCTATAACCTTACCCTGCCCCCCCATCAGATACCCCAGCTCCCGTCTTCAACCTCATCCCCATCAAACCCTAGAGCCGCCCCTGTATCCTCCACCATGAAAACCGGCGGCATGGACGCCGGTGACCTTCCCCTTAACACCCTAGAACCCCCTTGCCATCCTGAGCATGAATCCATTAACCCTGTAGTTCGAATCCCTCCCCACCTTCTCGAATCTTCATTTGAAGGTTCGAGTCGAAACTCGATCTACACGGTTCAACCCTAGCTTCACACCAAATACTCTCCAGACCCCCCTCGTGACCAAACCATACTTGGTTTGGTCCGAATCTGATCAGGGAAGCCTGAATCCCAGATCTAAGTTTGAAGGTTTTGTGTCCTTCGTCACTGGTTCATACCGGTTCAACCGAAGAGATTAAGGTCTAATGGACTTCAATCAAAGTGTTTCTCATCTGAGAAACACTTCGATTAAAGTCCATTCAGCCTTAAGAAAGTTTGTCCAAATCCAAGTTCAAACTGTTAAACTTTTCAAGTTTTAAGGTAAGTCTGCTTTCTTTTCCTTTATTTGTTTTTAGTCCGTATGATTTGTTTTAAAAGACTGTTCATATTTGTTTTAATTTTTATCAACTTTTGTTTGTCCACTTTGTTTGAACATCTGTGTTTGTCTGAATCCCTCTCCTCCTATTCTGATACGGCATGCGTATTGGTTGTATTCCAAATTTGTACTGACTAACTGATTCCTCGAAGTACCATTCTATTTTAATCAGTATAAGTCGAGTCATGTGTCCCATACTTCTGAATGTCTGATTTTTGGCTACGATTGTGTACGTTAATGCTAATATAGTCGAGTCGACATGAGTCGTCAATTAGTTTCAACTGTCTGAGCATAGTAAATCGATTTGCTTCTGTCGAACATTTGTTGAATCAATTAAGAACCAATTTTGTTTACTTATAGCTGTTGATTTGGATCAGTAATGTAAAAGGGATGTTTGGTTTAAATGCTGAATTGGAGGGCATGTGCACTCTTGCACAGCATTTGCATTGGTGCACCTCATGTGCATTGGTGCACCTCCTGTGGCCTGCATAAAGGTCCTTGTTTAATTTTAAAATGGTTTGACAGCATATGCTGTCAACATATCCTACTGCCCATACTTGCTTTTAGTTAAATAAAATGGAAAAGCTAAATCTGCCAGGGAATGATGGGGTTTTTATACCTAATTAACTAAAGTGGAACTGAAAAAGTTTAAAGGCACATGGGAGGGGTATGGTAATAGTCTGAACAGGCTGTTTAAAAGGGATAGTGTTGAGGCCTATAAGAGAGAGAGGTGAGGAGATAAAAAAGGGGGGGGGGACTGATTTCTGAAGGTTGTAAAAAAGGAAAAACACACTGTGAGGAGTTTAGACAGGAGAGCTTGAAATACATACAAATAGATACACATAGATAGAGAGAGTTTAAGGGATAGAAGGGATACAACCAACAATCAGAAGCTTTTTCCTCCTATTATTACTGGGTTTCAGTTGTTCAACCTGTTCAAATCAATTCTGATTCTTTGAAATTCCAGTTGTGTCTATTAGTCGAGTGTTTTCATTGGTTTACTACTGGTTTGGCCTGTCTGGATTTCTGATTCTATCCCACTGGGTGTTGCTGCTATTTGGCTATTGCTTTCTATTGGCCATAGTTGCATCTCTGCACTCGAGCCTGTTTCTTGCTGTATTGTTTTGCCTGCTGCTATTCTGCCCTGTTGCTACTGACAGTGCTGTTACTGCTGCTGCATTGGTTCATTGTTACTCTACTGATTGCTCCTTTGTCTTCAATTGCAAATATTCCCAGGTACATAACCTTCGAACCTTGTATTGTTGAAAGTTTGAAGTTGAAGCAGAAATAAAGAAATGAACACCAGTTTATGTTATAGTATTGGTGTAAAAAGATAGTTCGAATGTTGGTTGGGCCTGTATTTTTACTGCGAACTGCAAATATTCTGTATAAACTAGCATACATTTCTGTTTAAAGATGAACTGTTAGATAGCATGGCTCAACAGTAATGACAGTATGACATAGACAGCATGTTTTGATTTAGTATACATTCAGTTCAGTATAACATTTGTTTGATTTAGTATGACTGTATAACATAGAGTCATGGTAGGCACTTGTATGTATTTTGCCTAGACCACTGAATTGACAAAACTGTGGTACTGGGTCCGGGATAAATGTATCCCAAACAAACTCCCATACAGTCACATTAAGAGTATGGCTATGAATGCCAGTTCTCCTGTCAGTTTATTCGTCCCAATGCAGGTTCGATACTGGGTTTCGGTACAGATTCTTTATTTCGAAATGATGTAATGATTGTTGAGAAAAACTAATAATCATTTTTGAGTTCAATTAGTAGTAATTTTCCTAATAAAACAGCCGATTTCTTTTATCAATTTCAAATAGGTTAGAGTGTTAAGAATAGAACTTGGAGGTCGTTAAACATAACTCAATATATGTTGTTAGTTTGTTTGCAATCTCACTTAGCGAATTAATAAGCATATTCACTTGTTGAAGACAAAGCATGCGGTAACCCTCACCTCATGAACAATCAATCAGGTAATCAAACAAGTTTAGGTTCGGCAAACATAATAAGGATTCAGTCCGTATTTGTCTAAACCAGCGAAAATCGGCATCATCCTTCTCTTTAAAGATAAAATGTAGTAAAAATGTAGTCATTGTAGGGTACCCTTCTAAAATAATGAGACGAGCCTCGCCGAATAAAAAGGCAAATTGCGGGGCCCTCAATAATTGGTCATAATAAACACTTAGAATTTGGGACGGGCTGTTTAGTGAATTCCACTGCCCTCCCCGAAGACAATAACGCGTTAGATTCTCTAGGCGCGACTTAATCAAATTACATTCTTAAATTCGGGTGTGCATTTATGTGACCCAAATTCAAATCTCAACGGAGTCGAAATGTGTTAACGACTACGGGTGCATTGATTGTGACGTGGTTCGAGATACATTTTCACGACGTTGCAATTCTATAAAAATAAAAATGATAATAATAAAAGCGGTTAAAACTCAATAAAAGCACATAAGTCACAACATGTATTTAAATCAGATATTTAGCCATTGTAACAATTTAAGCGACCGTGCTAGAACCACGGGATTCGAGGGTGCCTAACACCTTCCCTCGGGTCAACAGAATTCCTTACTTAGAATCTCTGGTTCGCAGACTTCATTTGGAAAAGACGAAAATCTCCTCGATTTGGGATTCAAGATAAACCGGTGACTTGGGACACCAAAAGCCAAACCTTTTCCCAAGTGGCGACTCTGAATTAAATAAATAATCCCATTTTCGAATATTGTCACTTAAATTGGAAAAACTCCCCTCGCGCATTAACCCTTCGGGGGCGGGCGCGCAAAAAGGAGGTGTGACAATTATCAATTAAAAAGGAATTATTAACAACTTTGCAACTCAAAAAGCTAGAAAAATGGACTTCAAATAAAAATATATATCATGCCTTTCTTTTAAAGAGTTATGCCTCATATTAAACGTTGGCTTTAGGTTACACATGTGCTTGAGCTGTCCCTGCCAATGATCGATGCCTAATTATGCTTACTATATAACACTGTGATATTATTTGTTTAAATTGATTTTCAAAATATGCAAACCTTACTTCATAACTACTAAAATCAATGACCGAATTCACATGAAAAATGAATATAAATGGTACTCCATGATTCGTTATTCTTTTTGTACGTGAAAGAGCTGTTTTTTGCTACCTTTTATGCAATGCTGGTGCTCAACGATTATCATTTGGCTCTATCTTGTTTTCACTCTTAAGAATTTATTTTGTGAAACTGATCTCATAAAATTAGCTGTAATATTTTTACCTCATAAAACGCGAATATAACGACAAAAAGGACGAAAAAAATAAAAGGTTAGACACGATTTGATTATTTTGGGATGATGACATGCAGTGTAGCCAATGGTTGGGCCAATATTTGTGCTTTATACACAAGCAACGTTTTGCAGTAAAAATAGTACGATATAGCCAGTTTTCGGACCAGTCATTCAGAAATAGCCAGCATTTATGAAGTTAATAAAAAATAGTCACTATTTTGCTGCAACAGAGATCGGTCCAGCATAATATACTGGAGTTCGGTGCACCTGTGTATGAACTCCAGCATATTATGTTGGACCGATATAATTTGCTGACTCCAGTAAAATATACTAGAGACTGGAGCACCGGTACTTCAAACTCCAGTATATTATACTGGACAATGATACTTGCTGGAACTCTAGTATATTATGCTGGAGTTCTAGTGTACTTATGCTGGAGTTCCAGCATACTTATCCTTGAACTCCAGTATAATTAATGTTGCACTGTGGACCGGTCCCGAACCGGATCAGACCGGGCCCGCGGTCTTAACGGGCCTCACGGGCCTGGTGGGCCGGTCCTGGTGGTCTCTTAAAGCCCGAGGCGGGCTGGTCTTCTTTGGTAAGCCCACGAGCCCGGGACCGTTTAGCCCGGGACCGGCTGGCGGGCCTGGTCCGGGCCCAGCGGGCCTAGCGGCTATAATTTTTAAAAAAAAAAATTTAAAAAAGAGCCCAACGGTCATATTTAAAAAGTAGCCGTTTGGGGCTTTTTTTTGACCGTTTGGTAGTTTAGAAAATGGCCATTTGGCCCCCAAACTTTATTTTAACCCCAAACTTTATATAATTACACTTTTCCCCATTTCTCAACGATAAATACCCCCACATTCTTTCATTTTTATTCACCAATTCATCAATATCTCTCAATCTCTCTACTACAATTTCTTAATCTATTGTTGAAATTTCGTGAAAAATTGTGAAGTTGTTGAATTGAAGTTTTCAAGTGTTCAACGATTTTCAATTTTCAAGAAGTTGTTCGGCAATCCGGTAAACTCGTTTCAACTCTTACGTTTTAAGAATATATTTTTGTGTGGTTTAGATTGCATAATTATAATTAATATGGCATTTTCTTTGAAAAAAATGTTTGGAAAAGGAAAAGATAAAACCGGTGAAAGTAGTGGCCAACCAACTACCCTTCCCCCGGCTCCCCGACCTAGAAAAGATAAGCAAGTTGAAAGTAGTCGCCAACCCAGACGTCCTCCTCCTTCTTTAATTCTTGATAGTGATCACCCTTGTTTTCAATTTACCGATAGTGAATTTTACCATAATGTTGCACCAGGTGAAAGATTAGATGATGAAATTATGAATGCTCTTTATCCTAATGAAACCATCTTAGAAAATAATGAGGAAAATGAGGATGATGATGAAACCCAAGCACCGGATTTAGATGATACACCTACTAGTCCTCTTAATAACCCAACTGATGCACCGGTCGACCCACCTGTAGAAACTCCTACTTTTAATAGAGAACCTGCTAAACGCCTAGAAACATCATTAGTTTGGAATTTTTTTACTCAAGTAAGAGAACAAAATAAGGCTAAGTGTAAAACTTGTGGGAAATTAATGTCGCATAAATATACTGGAGACCGTAGCGGCACGGGTAGTTTGACTAGGCACATAAAAACACACCCTAGAGATAAGGCTAGATTTTTCAAATGAAAGCGCAGCTAGAGGGGACAAGTGTAGATTCTGCGGTTAACCCTAGTACATGTTCAAATCTAGTTCAACCAGGAATTAACACTGTCACCGGAGGTATTTTATATTACGATCCAAATAGAGATCGTGAAGAATTAGCAAAGATGATTACTGTTATGTGCTTACCTTATACTTTTGCTTCTAATCCTAATTGGGTTCATTATATTAGAAGAGTTTTTAATCCTACTTATAAAGGTTGGCCTCGCGCAACAGTTAAGAGTGATATTTATAAATTCAAACATGAATATGCGCCCCGAAGGGTTAAATGCGCGAGGGAGTTTTTCCAATTTAAGTGACAATATTCGAAATGAGATTATTTATTTAATTCAGAGTCGCCACTTGGGAAAGGTTTGGTTTTTGGTGTCCCAAGTCACCGGTTTATCTTGAATCCCAAATCGAGGAAATTTTTGACTTTTCCAAATGAAGTCTGCGAACCAGAAATTCTAAGTAAGGAATTCTGTTGACCCGAGGGAAGGTGTTAGGCACCCTCGAATCCCGTGGTTCTAGCACGGTCGCTTAAATTGTTATAATGGCTAAATATCTGATTTAAATACATGTTATGACTTACGTGCTTTTATTAAGTTTAAACCGCTTTTATTATTGTCATTTATTTTTATAGAATTGCAACGTCGTGAAAATGCATCTCGAACCACGTCACAATCAATGCACCCGTGGTCGTCGACACATTTTGACTCCGTTGAGATTTGGATTTGGGTCACATCAATGTGCACCCGTGTTTAAGAAGGTTAAATTATTAAAGGTGCGCCTAAAGCAACTAGCGTATTGTTATTTTGGGAAGGCCGTAAAATTCGCTAAACGGCCTGTCCCGAATTCTAAGTATTTTAATATATACATTTAGAGGGCCCCGCAGCTTGTGCATTTTTGTTTGTCGAGGCTCGTCTCATTTTTATTTAAAAGGATAAACCTACAGTGACTATATTTTCCTATTAAGTTCGTCTCTAAAATAAAAGAAAATCTCTTAATTAATTACATGCTAAAAACGTAACTTATTAATTATTAGTTTACGGCTAATGCGAATGGAAAATTGCGACCGAGTTTGTACAAAGAAAAACTGCTTTCATTCTATATTCTATTATTCAATAATACTAAAACGTGAGATTGACACACCATAATATCAAAACAGATTAACTATTCTTTGATTAATTTAAACTAACATTATTAGATGAAGAAGTTATACATATGTGACATCGTTACTAATTTAATCAATCAACTGCCTATTAGTTTTCCTCAAAGTCATCGCATTATTTCGAAAACGATGAATCTATATCGAAACCCATATCGAACCTATATAGGATCAAGTAATCTAACAAGAAGGTTGGCATACATGGTCACCCTGTTAACACCACATGAGAATTAGCTTGGGGTACATTTATCTTGAAATTAAATGGGACCAAATATAACAGATTTGACAGTTCAGAGGTCTAGACAAAATACATACAGATGCTTGCTATGATTCTATGTTATAATGTCATAACTAAAACAAAACCCAATGGTTATATGCATTAAAACACGTCTGATCTAGCAAACAAATGCTATCTAATAGTTCATCTCAAAATCAGAATGAATGTTAATTCATACAGAGCAATTGCAGTTTGAAGTTAAACAAATGCAGGCCAACTCATCATTTAAACTATGGCTACATTTTGAACATAAGCATCGTGAAGTAAACAACATTCGTTTCTTTATTTCTGCTTCAAGACTTCAAACTTTCAACAACACATGGTTTCAAAAGTTGTGTACCTGGAAGTGTTTACAGTTGAAGAAGAAGGGAAGTCAGCAGAGTAACAAAGGCAACAAATGCAGCAGCAGTAACAACAGACACCAGCAACAATCAAAGCAACACAGCAGAACGGGTTCTAGTGCAAGAAATGGAACTATAGCTGACGGGAAAATAGCCAAATGATAGCAGCACACAGTGTACTAGAAACAGAACTCCAGACAATCCAATTCCGAGATAAACCAATGCAACAAACACTACCAGTAATCTCGATTGAAACTTAGAAGAAACAATACTACTTAAAGATTGACAACAGATGAACTTCAGACAAACAAAAACCAAGTTTCTGATTTCCTGTCTGTTTTTATTTCTTGCTCTCTTTCTATCTCCATCTATCTCTCTCTGTATGTGTATTTAGAAATCCAGAAATCCCTCAATGTGTATCTCTTCCTCCTTTTTCTTCCTCCTCCTCTAATCTTTCAGTCTAAAAATCCAGTTCCTAGATCTCCAAAATCAGTTCCTAAAATCTGTCTGGATTGCTCAAGAGTTCCCCCTTTTTAAAATCCAATCCCCTCTAATGGAAGTTCTTCTTCCTTTTATATCCTAACATCATCTATTCACAGCCTGTTAAAACACCAGAGATCCCTCACTTTCTTGCTGTTTTTCCACTCAATGTTTAAAATATGAAACCCTCCCATGAGATTCCTGACAGTCCCCTTTAACAATTATTAAACTAAAAGCAGGCCAGGGGCAGCAAGAATATAATTTGACAGCATATGCTGTCAAACTATTTTAATCCAAAAGGGCCTTTATGCACATGTTGTGCACAAGTGCACATGCCCCCCTCCAATTCAGATTGCAGCTAACAATCCAATCTTTTCATTTTCAGATTCAAATACAGCAACTATAAGTAGCCATACTTGATTCTTACTTTAATTCAAACAAAGTTCCAGCAGGCAATAGATCAAATTGTTACCATTCAAACATCTGAAATTAATTGACGACATATGTCGACTCGACTATACTAATCATAACATGTACAATCGAAAGCCATGATCAGAACATTTAACAGTATTAAACACATGATTCGAATTGTACTGACTAAACAAACAATTGTACTGAGGAATCAATTAATCAGTCAAATTTAAAGTTCAATTAATTGCACAGCACATACACATATACATACTATCAGTGAATAGAGGAAAGATTTGACCAATACAGAGGTCCGGGCAAGGTGGGCAGAACACAGTCAACAGAACTTAAAGCAAATCATCTGAAACAATTAGCCATGCGAACAAACTTTTAACACGCATGAACTGAATAATAATAAGAAAAACAAACTTACCTTAAAAACCTTAAAAATCAGGAAACCTTTGCTCGGATTTGAACAGACCCTTCTTGGGGTTGAACGGACTTTAATCGAAGTGTTCTCAACTGAGAACACTTCGATTAAGGTCCATTAGACCCTAATCACTTGGTTTAAATGGACACAGACCAGGCCCTGGGGTTTCTATAGTTCTTGGATGACAGATTTGGGTTTTGAGTCTCCATGGTTAGATTCGGACCAAACCAAGCATGGTTTGGTCACGAGGGAGGTCCGGGGACTGTCTGGTAAGAATCTAGGGAAGATCGGTGTAGATCGAGTTTTGACTCGAATCTTCAAATGAAGATTCAAGAAGGTGGGATGGGATTCGAGCTAAGCGGTTAACAGATCCATGTTCAGGGTGGTGAGGTGGTCCTACAGTGTTAAGGTGGGAGTCACCGGCGTCCAGGCCGCCGGGATTAATGGTGAAGGGAAAGGGGGCGGCTAGGGTTTCGTGGGGAAAGGGATGAGGACGAAGGCGGGGCTCTTGGATAGGGGGGCAGGGTATGGTAGGAAAGTTTATATATGGAATGGGTGGATTGATCTCAGCCGTTGGATAAGGCGATATGAAAGGCCAGGATCTTTCAACTGATGGGGAAACGGTGTCGTTTCAAATGCCCGGGTTTGGGTTGGTTTGGGGGTTGAACGGGTCAGGTTTGTTCGTGGGTATGGGGGATGCGATCTTGACCGTTGATCATTCTGAGATCAACGGCCCAGATCAAACCAGATCAAAACGGTGTCGTTTGGAAGCTCTTGAAGTAAGCTGGTCTGGACCGGGGCAAGCACAGGTTTTGGGCTTGATTTGGTTCAGTTTGGGCCTGTTTTGTTTTAACTTGGACTGGCCTGGTCCGAAAATCCTTCTCCTATTTTTTTAATTTCTTAAATTAATTTGCCAAATAATACTATATAAAACATTGAACAATAATTATCACACAATTAACATTTAATTATACTAAACACTTAATGACAAAATACAATGAAAGATGCACACATTTTATTTTTCTTTTAATAAACGGATTACGGTTCATACGACATATATATATTTTTTATTTTTGTTTGAATAAAATAACCACGGGCAAGATCACAAATAACTAGCAAAAAATGCCACGTAAAAATCCAGAAAATGTACAGCAAGACCAATTGCTATTATTTTGTTTCTTTTGGAGTGATTGTCGCGTAAAACAAAAATCACGTGCTCACAGCTACCCCTCTTTGTTCGGAAACAGGAAGAGTTTTCGTGCAAAGATAAAGTGAGCGGATATGAGCGATTTTTTGCCTATTGGACTACTCCGTGTGAAGCATGTTTTGAAAGATCTGACCGGATCTTTGCTTCAAAGATTTCCTACATATCCTGGGCTAAACAGGAATTAGGTCAATGTAGTTCGGGAAATTCTTGGCAGCTGGGACTACCATGGGATTGCAATGCTTGCGGTTACTGCTGTTGCTGTTGTCACCGTTGCTTTACTGACCGCCTTATTACAACCAAAGAAAAATTGAAACTGAACTAAATACTTATATGCATGTCAACTGCTAGTTACAAGATTCCTATCTATGATTCTTTTGCGACTTGATCTTGGGTCTTAGCTGATTTTGCTTGGAGACTTCGATCCAAATCTTGATGCTTGCGAGTTGTAGGTGCTTGTTTAATCTCTGGGATAGTGAGTGAGACGCGACTGGCAGAGTTCGGGACCCTAATCAAATCTTGGAGCGATCCGCCTTCCATTTTCTCCGGTATCTCGGGACATCTTCTTTTTGTCTTTTTCTTCTTTAATTCTGAGTTGAGACTCATCTCGTGGGTCGTTTCGATCTGTGTGGCTCGAGGTTAGACCTGCGGGGAAAAAACAAACGAACAAAATTTTCTGCCCCAGTTTTACTAGGAAAAATTTCGTGAGTTATTTGCCAGGAAGTTCATAGAATTGATGAAGGAATTTGGAAAATTTCAGTTTCCAAAATGCCAATTCCGGGATTAGATCCATGGTACGGCCACAAGATATGAGTGCTCAGTTTAGGGTTAGAGCCCTAAGGCTGGCGGGATGGAAATAGTTCAGTTTAGGGTTGGAGCCCTAATGCCGACTAGCTGGGGAGAAGTTTAGTTTAGAGTTGAAACTCTAATGCTGACCAACTGGGGAAAAGTTCATCTTAGGGTCGGGTCCCTAATGCTGACTGAAGGAAAAGAGTTCAGTTTAGGGTTTAAAACCCTAACGTTGACTGAATGGAAAAGTTCAGTTTAGGGTTTAAAACCCTAATGCTGATTAAAGGAGAAGTTCAGTTTAGGGTTTAAAACCCTAATGCTGACTAAAGGAAAAGTTTAGTTTAGGGTTTAAAACCCTAATGCTGACTGAATGGAAAAGTTCAGTTTAGGGTTTAAAACCCTAATGCTGACTAAAGGAAAAGTTCAGTTTAGGGTTTAAAACCCTAATGCTGACTGAATGGAAAAGTTCAGTTTAGGGTTTAAAACCCTAATTCTGACTTAATGGAAAAAGTTCAGTTTAGGGTTTAAAACCCTAATGCAGACTAAAGGAAAAGGTTCAGTTTAGGGTTTAAAACCCTAATGCTGATTAAAGGAAAAGGTTCAGTTTAGGGTTTAAAACCCTAATGCTGACTAAATGGAAAAGTTCAGTTTAGGGTTTAAAACCCTAATGCTGACTAAAATGGAAAAGTTCAGTTTAGGGTTTAAAACCCTAATGCTGACTAAAGGAAAAGTTCAGTTTAGGGTTTAAAACCCTAATGCTGACTGAATGGAAAAGTTCAGTTTAGGTTTTAAAACCCTAATGCTGACTGAATGGAAAAAGTTCAGTTTAGGGTTTAAAACCCTAATGCTGATTAAAGGAAAAAGTTCAGTTTAGGGTTTAAAACCCTAATGCTGACTAAAGGAAAAAGTTCAGTTTAAGGTTTAAAACCCTAATGCTGACTGAATGGAAAAAGTTTAGTTTAGGGTTTAAAACCCTAATACTGACTAAATGGAAAAAGTTCAGTTTAGGGTTTAAAACCCTAATGCTGACTAAATGGAAAGAGTTCAGTTTAGGGTTTTAAAACCCTAATGCTGACTGAACGGAAAAGTTCAATTTAGGGTTTAAAACCCTAATGCTGATTAAAGGAAAGAGTTCAGTTTAGGGCTTAAAACCCTAATGCTGACTGACTGGGGAAGTTCAGTTTAGGGTTTTAAAACCCTAATGTTGACTGAATGGAAAAAGTTCAGTTTAGGGTTTAAAACTCTAATGCAGACTGACTGGGGAAGTTCAGTTTAGGGTTTAAAACCCTAATGCTGATTGAATGGAAAAAGTTCAGTTTAGGGTTTAAAACCCTAATGCTGATTAAAGGAAAATGTTCAGTAAAACCCTAATGCTGACTGAATGGAAAAAGTTTAGTTTAGGGTTTAAAACCCTAATACTGACTAAATGGAAAAGGTTCAGTTTAGGGTTTAAAACCCTAATGCTGACTAAATGGAAAGAGTTCAGTTTAGGGTTTTAAAACCCTAATGCTGACTGAACGGAAAAGTTCAGTTTAGGGTTTAAAACCCTAATGCTGATTAAAGGAAAGAGTTCAGTTTAGGGCTTAAAACCCTAATGCTGACTGACTGGGGAAGTTCAGTTTAGGGTTTTAAAACCCTAATGCTGACTGAATGGAAAAAGTTCAGTTTAGGGTTTAAAACCCTAATGTTGACTGAATGGAAAAAGTTCAGTTTAAGGTTTAAAATCCTAATGCTGACTAAATGGAAAAAGTTCAGTTTAGGGTTTAAAACCCTAATGCTGACTAAATGGAAAAAGTTCAGTTTAGGGTTTAAAACCCTAATGATGACTAGATGGAAAGAGTTCAGTTTAGGGTTTAAAACCCTAATGCTGACTAGAGGAAAAGTTCAGTTTAGGGTTTAAAACCCTAACGCTGACTGAATGGAAAAGTTCAGTTTAGGGTTTAGAACCCTAATGCTGACTGAACGGAAAAAGTTCAGTTTAGGGTTTAAAACCCTAATGCTGATTAAAGGAAAGAGTTCAGTTTAGGGTTTAAAACCCTAATGCTGACTGACTGGGGACAAAGTTCGAGGATACTAACTGACCTCTTTTTTTGAATTTTCTTGTTTTAGTAGAAGATAAAAGGGAGTCTCGTGGAAACTTACTTTTCGAGTGAATTCCTTATTGCCAAACTATTTCTTGTACCCATGTATCTTCTTCTTTGGGTGACACCTGCTTCTTGCACGGTTGTCCTGGATCATACCTGTTTCACCTTTTCAGACAAAGAACAATTGTTAGTTCGGAAATGGCGGTTGGTTCGATGACCTTGATCGTTCCAGTTGCTTTGTTGCGTCCTTATTTCTATTGCGAAGTTCTGCCATTGATTGGATTCAAATGGCGAAACCCTTTAGACTGCTCAGGCTTGTATTTCCAGATTCTGTGATGATTTGCCTCGTAAGGCTATCCCATTTTGCTTGGAGATTCTCAACGGGGATTTTATTGGGGGTATTTTGTGGGGATTTGTACAAAGGGAAGCTCTGTGAGGAAATATTTACAAAGTGGATTCTTTGTGTGGATTTTTGTACAACAGGGACATGCTGGGGATTTGTTTCAAAGCGGACTTTCCAGGATTTGTTGGGGTAAGCTCGCTGGGGAATTTTTTTACAAAGGGATTTGCTGGGGAAATCCTTCTTTTTCTTTATTATTATTATTATTATTATTATTATTATTATTATTATTATTATTATTATTATTAACAAAGGGAAGACCTTGTGGGGATCTGTACAAGAGAGAAAATCTATGTGGATTTTGCTGGGGCAGACTCTTTGGGGAATATTTACGCAGTGGATTCTTCGTGCGGATCTGTACAAAGGGAAGCCCTATGGGGATTCGTACGAAGCGGACTTGCTGGGGAAATTTCTATCTTTCTCTTTACCTCAAACGCAGTCACACATCATGATTCATCAGGTTTGGACAAACGTACCAACGAAACGAGGTGTTTTCCTTCATGAAACGGAATTTCGTGAAACCAAACTTGCCGCATGTCCTTTCCGGTATATCTGGAACTTGGGGTTAAACATGAAAGGGATTTGAAGAAAAACAAAGAAAGGAGAAAGAAAATTTCAGAAAAGGAGTGTCTCTTTCGGGACGAGAAAGACTTATCTGAGGAAGACAATGCTGGCTTTAAATGGACATGACATGCTCTTTGGACTGGATGCCTGACCTTCAATGAACTTGCGTTTCCCTGAACCAAAACGGATATGTGATTCCAAACCGGTGGAACTTTGCCGAGACCTCCTTGGGTGGAGTCATTCTTTCGGCCAACAACGCCCTTTGCGGGTTTTTGCTGGCTGACCTCTCTCATTTCTCTTCCTGTCATCGCTTGATAGCACTCTTTGAGAGTTTTTACTAAACAAGCTCTCTCATTTTGGTTTCTCTACTCCCGTCGCCTCGTGGTGCCCGAAGGTTTTCACCGACGAGACTCTCTCTCAATTTAGAGTGTGTCGGCCTCCATTCGTGACGCTTCTTGGCTTCCCGCTATCTTTGGTAATTGATCTGAAGGCTTGTGCTTGGTAAAGAGAGGTAGATGATACTAACTTCTAAACCGCTTGACGTGCCCCGGTTTCAATTTCAGGGTAAATGGGATTTTATTGTTGGTGTGACTGAACCTCAGGGAGAGGCTGCCTACGTATCCTTTCGGAATCAAGTCAAACGTAGTTCAGGCCTCAATCAATGTTTTTTTTGTCTCTTTTTCTTTGTAAGCGGCTCAAAGGCTTGTAGAGAGAGTTGATAGTGGGAATAAAACCTTCAGCATTTCAAATGTGTCAGGACCGCTGGGGTGTCATTCAGACGTAGTATCTCTTGACTGCATCTGCATTTACTGCTGTTTCGGGGTCATTTCCTTCGATATCACCTAGATACAATGCTCCTCTCGGCAATATCTTCCTTATGATGTATGGGCCTTTCCAATTTGGAGCAAATTTCCCTTTTGCTTCCTGGTGATGTGGCAGAATACGCCTCAGTACCAGCTGACCTACTTCGAAATTCCTGGGTCGGACTTTCTTGTTGTAAGCACGGGCCATTCTTCGTTGGTACAACTGTCCGTGACAAACCGCGGCCATTCGCTTTTCATCAATCAAAGTCAATTGCTCTAACCGAGTCTTGACCCACTCGCTGTCTTCGATTTCTGCTTCGACAATGGTTCGAAGCGAAGGAATTTCTACCTCTGCCGGTATTACAGCCTCGGTCCCATAAACCAAAAGATAAGGAGTCGCTCCTACTGATGTGCGTACCGTAGTGCGATACCCCAACAATGCAAATGGTAACTGCTCATGCCACTGTCGGGAACTTTGGATCGTTTTCCTCAAAATCTTCTTGATGTTTTTGTTCGCCGCTTCTACAGCGCCATTGGCCTTTGGTCGATAAGGAGTAGAATTCCTATGCGTTATTTTGAATTTCTCGCATACATCTCCCATCAAGTGACTGTTCAAGTTTGTTGCGTTATCTGTAATGATAGTCGCAGGAATACCGAAACGACAGATAAGATTTGAGTGTACAAAATCCACTACAGCTTTTTTAGTGACCGACTTGAGAGTGACAGCCTCTACCCATTTTGTGAAGTAGTCGATGGCAACCAGTATAAATCTGTGTCCATTTGAAGCCTTTGGCTCGATTGGTCCAATGACGTCCATGCCCCAGGCGACAAATGGCCAAGGTGCAGACATGGGATGCAGTTCCGTGGGAGGTGCATGAATCAAATCACCGTTCACCTGACACTGATGACACTTCCGAACGAAGCTAAAGTAGTCCTTTTCCATGGTCATCCAGTAATAACCTGCTCGAAGGATTTTCTTCGCTAAAACATACCCGTTCATGTGAGGTCCGCACACACCTGCGTGGACTTCGTGCATGATCTTTCTCGCCTCCTTGGCATCGACACATCTTAGTAGGTTGAGGTCCGGGGTCCTCTTGTACAACAATTCACCGCTCAGAAAGAAACCACTTGCATGCCGCCTAATGGTTCTCTTTTGATCTCCAGTAGCATGCTCGGGGTATTCTTGCGTCTTCAGGAACCTCTTGATGTCATGGTACCAAGGCCGCATATTTGATCCCGCCTCGATTACATTGCAGTAACCGTGTCTTTCCCTGATTTGGATTTCCAAAGGATCGACGTGGGCGTTGCCCGGGTAGGGTAGCATTGAAGCCAGAGTAGCAAGTGCATCCGCTAGTTCATTGTGACACCTCGGGATATACCTGAACTCTATTGTTTTAAAACGCTTGCCGAGGTCCTCCACGTGCTGTCGGTAAGGGATAAGTTTGACATCCCGAGTTTCCCATTCACCTTGGGCTTGCCGGATAATCAAGTCAGAATCTCCCATAATTAGTAAGTCTTCGACATCCTGATCGATTTCCATATGCATGCCCATAATGCAGGCTTCATACTCAGCTGTATTGTTTGTGCAAAAGAAACGCAGTCTAGCTGTGGCTGGATAATGCTGACTCGAAGGTGAAATCAAAATTGCCCCGATCCCTACACCTTTGGCATTCACGGCTCCATCAAAGAACATCTTCCAAACATGAGCGTCCTCTGAGACCACTTCTACGGTGTTTACTTCTTCATCTGGAAAGTAGGTACTCAATGGCTGGTATTCTTCATCGACCAGATTTTCGGCCAAATGATCTGCTAGCCCCTGGGATTTCATTGCCGTGCGAGTGACATAGACTATGCCGAATTCAGTAAGCAAGATTTTCCACTTGGCCAGTCTCCCAGTAGGCATCGGTTTCTGAAATATATACTTCAAAGGATCCAGCCTGCTTATGAGGAAAGTAGTGTGAGTTTGGAGATAATGTCTCAGTTTTTGAGCCACCCACCTTAAAGTGCAACATGTTCTTTCCAACAGAGTATACTTGGCCTCGTAGCCGGTGAATTTCTTGCTCAAGTAGTAGATTGCTTGCTCCTTCTTTCCGGTTATGTCATGTTGCCCAAGGATGCAACCGAAAGAGTTCTCCAAGACTGTCAGATACAAGAACAGTGGTCTTCCTGGCTCTGGCGGGACCAAAACTGGGGGATTCGAAAGGTATTCTTTGACTTTATCAAAGGCTTCTTGACACTCAGCTGTCCATTTGATCGCCGCATCTTTCCTTAACAGCTTGAATATGGGCTCACACGTGCTTGTCAACTGGGCAATAAATCGACTGATATAGTTTAATCTTCCCAATAGACTCATCACGTCTTTCTTCGTTCTTGGGGGAGGTAGATCCCTGATAGATTTTATCTTTGTTGGATCTAATTCGATACCTCTCCTACTCACTATAAAGCCCAAAAGATTGCCCGATGGAACTCCGAAAGCATATTTGGCTGGGTTCAGCTTCAAGTCATACTTCCTTAGTCTCTCGAAGAACTTCCTCAAGTCTTGGATGTGATTATCCTGCGTCCTGGACTTGACTATCACGTCGTCCACGTACACCTCTATTTCCTGATGCATCATGTCATGAAAAATGGCAGTCATGGCCCTCATGTAAGTAGCCCCAGCATTCTTCAAACCAAATGGCATGACCCGATAACAGTAGGTGCCCCAAGGCGTGGTGAAGGCAGTTTTCTCGGCGTCCTCTTCATCCATCAATACCTGATGATACCCAGCGTAACAATCTACGAAAGACTGTATCTCGTGTTTGGCGCAATTATCAACGAGGATGTGGATGTTGGGCAGTGGGAAATTATCTTTGGGACTTGCTCTATTCAAATCTCGGTAATCTACACATACCCGAGTCTTCCCGTCCTTTTTCGGTACTGGAACCACATTCGCCAACCATGTTGTATATTGGACTACCCGAATCACTCCCGTTTTCAGTTGTTTGGTGATCTCCTCTTTAATCTTGTCACTGACCTCAGTTTTGAACTTTCGTTGCTTTTGTTGAACTGGAGGACAATCAGGATGAATCGGCAATTTATGAACCACTAGATCAACACCTAGACCCGGCATGTCATCATATGACCAAGCAAACACGTCTTTAAATTCAAAAAGAAGTTGAATTATCGCCTCTCGCGTTTTCTTGTCCGTGTGAATGCTTATTTTGGTCTCCCGGATTTCTTCAGGAGTTCCTAAATTAACCGGTTCGGTGTCATTCAGATTTGGCTTAGGTTTATTCTCAAAATGTTCCAACTCTCGGTTTATTTCCCTAAAAGCTTCTTCTTCATCATATTCTGGTTCTGGGTTCATTAATTCACAGTTAAATAGCTCGTTGTGATCTGGGCGTGAAGTCCGCAAGCATGTCATATTTAAAGCCGCATTATTATAACTGAAAGGAAAGATAAAAGGAAAATAACAAAAATCAGAACAACAGAAAAAATGGGAAAGCAATGACGATTTTTTTTTTATTTTCTTTGGGAAGTTGGAAGAAAACAATGTTTACAACGTAGGAAAACAACAATTGAAAGGAAGAAAACGTTCAAGTTATGTCCTGGAGATAACTTGTGACACAGGAAAGGTGGCAGGACAGGTCTACCCGGACTTCCGTCTAGTCGGGAATGGCGTGGCCTCCCAGTTTCGAAGTTTGGCGTTCGGCCCTACGTACAGCATCTCAGCAGTGCTTGTGCCTTCACCTGGCTGAACCATGTGAGTCTCGTAAAGCATTTCTTTCATTGCCCCACATATCTCCTCGATTTCTTCAGCCATGAAGACCTCATCGTCTTTTTCTTCGGTGTACCTTGGCCTGATGAAAGTTTCATATAAATCCGGCAATGGTCGAGGTAACTTCCAACCCTCATTTTTCCTTCTCTTTGCCCACTCTTCATCTCCTGGAGTGGGTTTGAAACCTAGTCCAAAAGGTTTCTTGGTGGTTGGCAAGGTGATGGGTTCTGTTATTCCCTGCAGGGTTCGTCCAAGCCCTTTCCCTGGCCTAAATCCGTGCCGGATCATCTCTTTAGCCACCATAACCGAGGCGTTAGACAAGAAAGGCTGGGGGCAAGGTATTCCCTCTTCATGCTGCTCTGCTAGTACAATCTCGAAAGCTTGATAAACCGTGTGTTCGCTCCCTTCTCTTGGTTCAAGATATGGGATGGATGGGTCCCGATAAATAGCATGCTCGTCTTCTCCATGGACCACGATCTCTCGGTCTTCGTACTCAAACTTCACCATCTGGTGAAGAGTGGAAGGCACAGCTCCTGCCGCATGGATCCAAGGTCTGCCGAGGAGAAAATTGTAGGATGTATCCATGTCGAGCACCTGGAAGGTTACTTCAAACTCGACTGGCCCTATGACCAACAACAGGTCTATTTCCCCCATGGTATCTCTCTTGATGCCGTCGAAAGCCCTTACGCAGACATTATTGGATCGGATTCTTCCGGTCCCAATTTCCATTCTTTGTAGCGTGGAGAGCGGGCAAATGTCAACACCTGAGCCTCCATCCAACATCACCCGCTTGACATAGTAGTCCTCGCATTTAACTGTTAGATGCAAGGCTTTGTTGTGCGCCGCTCCTTCTGGAGGTAAGTCATTCTTGCTGAAAGAGATTTGGTTAACGGCGAAGAACCTTTCTGTCATCCGTTCCAGTTGTTCAACTGAGGTTTCAACTGGCACGTATGCTTCATTCAGGGTTTTCAGTAAGATCTTTTGATGCTCGGCCGACCTCATCAACAATGATAGCATGGACGCTTGCTCGGGGCACTTGCGCAGTTGATCTATCACTTCGTAATATGGCATTTTCATTTGTTGGAAGAACACTTCCGCTTCTTCAATGCTTACAGGCTTCTTTGGTGGGAAGCGTCTTCGTGTGGCGTTGTTCAGCTCTTGGGCATTCGAATGCCTTCCAATGAAAGTATTTTCCGGAAGTTCCGTCGTGACTTCTTTACCTTTGTATGTTACCAACGTGCTCTGATAGTTCCACGGTACTGTGGACGGGTTTGTCATCGGCTTTTGTGGCACGCGTCCGATAACCACTGGCTCATTCAGCCGAGGTGGTTGAATCGTCCCCCGGACCATATAGGCCCCTTTTGGTACATACATAGGTTTTGCCTTTTTGACCTCGAAGCTTTGCGGCTTCTCTGCTCGACCTCGTGGGATGTAAAGAACCCCATCCTTTACCGGTACCGCTTTCTTCTCCACCTTCTTTGCGGGCTCGCACTTTGCAGTATTGGCCTTTTCCCTTTTTTCTGGTTTCTGGGCTGTTTCAGGCTTTTTCCCTGCGTCGACAATGGCGATTATAGCTTTCAAAGCAGGGTCAAATTCTTTGTCTTCGCAAATCATCCCGATCAACGGCCCGTTATTGTGAGCAGGTAATGGATTGTTAGTCACATTTGGGACCTCCTCGTCCCTTAGCACTATTTTCCCTTGCTCTATCAAATTCTCGACCACTCTTTTCAGCGACCAGCAGTCATTTGTATCGTTCCCCTCGGCCCCTGAATGATAGGCGCATCTGACTCCAGCTTTGTAAGAAGGTGACGTCGGGTTTTGCCTTGTTTGAGGGGCTGGTTGCAGGAAGCCCAACTGGACTAGCTTTGGGAACAAAGTAGAGTATGGTTCACCGATGGGCGTGAAAGTCCGCCTTCTAGGTGGCTCCTGAGGGCGGAAGTTATTCTGCGGAGGTTGTGGGTTATAGTGGTTGCGGTAAGGAGGCTGATTTCTGGGAGGTGGAGCTTGGCCTCGGTTGGCTTGTTGCGGCGGATGGATATAAGGTTGGGCATTCATGACCATATAGGGTTGATGAGCATATGCCAGATTTGAGTGGGGATAGTAGTGTTGTGGGGTTCTTTCCGGAAAACGGGGCCTAGGATTACGATATTCCCTTGCTTCTGAGGCTGCCATGGCCGTTTCTTCCTTTTTCTTCCCTCTTGCCATTCCTCCGGACCCGCTTTGGACGGCTTGGGAGGTCGCCCTTATGGCTGCTTGACTCAAAATCCTACCTGTTTTCAGACCATTCTCCACCATCTCTCCAATCTTAATTGCTTCTGCAAACGGCTTTCCCATGGCTGACATCATGTTTTGGAAATAGTCAGACTCTTGAGCCTGGAGAAAGGTAGTGACCATTTCCACTTCATCCATGGGAGGCTTCACCCTCGACGCCTGCTCGCGCCACTTAATAGCATACTCTCTGAAGCTTTCTGAAGGTTTCTTTTTCAAGTTCGACAGAGAATTTCGGTCTGGTGCGATGTCGATGTTATACTGGAATTGTCTCACAAAATCTCTAGCGAGATCATCCCAGACATGCCATCGGGACATGTCCTGGTCCATGTACCATTCCGAGGCTATTCCTACCAGACTTTCCCCGAAATATGCCATTAGCAATTCCTCTTTTCCGCCGGCTCCCCTTAATTGGTTGCAATATTTCTTTAGGTGAGCAATGGGGTCACCGTGCCCGTCGTACTTCTCAAACTTTGGGGTCTTGAAACCCACTGGTAGGTGTACGTGAGGGAACATGCATAGGTTGGCGTAAGAGACGCTTTTCTGTCCGCTCAAACCTTGCATATTCTTCAAACTCTGTTCAAGGCTTCTCATTCTTTTGGCCATCTCATTTTGTTCAGCAAATTTGGGGTTCTAATCCTGCCCAGGGGCGAGCTCGTACTGAGGCTGTGAAGGATGAGTGCTGGTAACGAATCGAGTTGGTTCCACTGAGAAGGAGGGTGCCTGGAATGTAAAAGAGGATGAGTCAAAACCTGGCTTGTACGTAGTAGGCTGAGCCGTAATCGGGCAGGGTGGTGCAGTAAAGATGTTCGTGATTGCATCAGTTGCTGACATCCGGGGGTGAGACTCAGAGGGTGATCCAATAGAGAAGGCTGAAGTAGTCGGGTACCCAAACGGGGTAGCAGGATAACTTATGGGAATATTAGAAGTCCCACTTGTCCTGGAGAATAACTCAGGGAATCCAGGGACGACACTTGGTGGCTCTTTCCCATTATTCCAGTCGTCCAGCATTTCCAACATGCGGAGCCGTAGGATCTTATTTTCCTCCGCAGTTGCGGACTCGGGTGCGAGGGCAGCCGAGATCGAACTTTCCTCAAGAACATGCACTGTTGGTGAAGGAATTTCTGCAAACATTTCTGTGCTTCCTTTTGACCTTGTGAAATAAGTGTGAGCACTGCCTCCTGACTTAACCACAGGTAGCTGAACACTCCCTTTCGACATCGTGAAGTATGAGTGCGAGGCCAGACTTTCACCAAACCAACCGTCTTTTCCAAAACCTGGAATGCTCAACGACAAAGGAGCAGTTAATTCAAAACAAATAATAGATAGGCAACCTCACGTTGAGCATGATGCACCTATACAGTTAAGTGAATTCTACATGTTTGCGACGAAAGCATGCGTCATTCCGGCATTCTTTTTTAGGCTTCCCTTTTCTTATCATTTTTTCTTCTCTTTTTGTTTTTCTTTTATGTTTTTATTTTGCGGTAAAAATGCGACTGGATCCGATGAGGATTGCCTACGTATCACGACGCCACTTGAATCAGATCATTACGTAGTTCAAAAACACGAATGAGCGTAAAAAAAGCAACCTTTTTATTGTTGAAACGGTCTATTACAAACTACATTTTGCAAAAGAAAGAGCAAACTTTGAAAATAAACCTAGACTCACAATAGACTAAAAATCACCCTGATGGGAAAAACAGGCAGAAGATGCTAAGATACAGACTTGACTTATGAGTACATTATGGTTTTGAAAATTGGTGCCCGCGGGGCATCGTTCGGCCTCGCCGCGGTCCTAGGTGTGAGATCCCTCTCAAATTGCTCCAGCTCATGCATGGTCTGCTTGACATAACCCATTACTGCCGAGAGAACGGTAACGCTGGTCATGTTCTCACATCGTAGACATCGCCTGGTGATGGCATGGGCAATGGCCTTGATCCTATCTCTGGTTTGCTTCTTCTCTATGAGTAGGCGTTTTATCTGATCGCTACACATCTTGAATACCTGAGCATCCTGTATATGCTGATGCTTCAGTCGCCGTACTTCTAACTTCGTCGGGGCCAACAAGCCGTACCAGTATCTGCTCTCAATTTGGAAATCCTTGGCCTGATTAGCTGCTTTGATCTCAAGTGTAGCCATCTCTCTCTTCATTTTAGCAACAATTTTCTCATGGCCGCCTTTCAATTGATTCAAGTATCGACGATGCTTATCTGCTCTTGTATCCCACTGTGCCCTGAGCTCTGCTGTGACGTTTTTAGATTTCTCTAAACCCTCTTGCCATTCCCTGACTTCACTTTTTAGCCTTTTTATCAATTGCTCGTCTGATCGACGCCTTGGCTGTTTATCCGCATCCATCCTTATCTGTTTGATCTGGGCTTTGAGCATTTCGTTTTCCTGAATCAACCTGTTCCGCTCTCCCAGATCGGTAGCAACTTGCACGTTGTGCTCATATTTCAGGTTTTCCACTTGTTGCTTTAACCTGCTGATTTCGTCGCAATAGCCTCTTTCTTTTGCTAACCAATCCCACTGCCTTTGCGACGATTCGGTGAAATTCAGGATGTGGGGTCTCTTAGCTGGCCTTTCATGCTCAAGTTCCCTTCTATACCATGCAAGGTAACCTGGCGCCGTCTCACCTTTGGCTCGATCCCGCACGCAAGTACCTGATTTCAAATATTGACACTCACTCCAGATTTGGCAAATTTTCGCTTCTGGAAACTGTCCGTCAGGACTTATCTCAATTGTTTGAGCGCTAAGATCTTCGTCATGCAGTACTGTCTGGCATCTTCCGAGCTGTCTCAAAACTCGGCAGGGCACGTAAGGTTGAATGCTCTTAAGCCCCATTAGTAAGAAATGAGTTCTAGTTGTTGGCATATATATGACTTCGTCAACAGGCAACCATCCCAGTGTCCACTGTATTTGGTTGGCAGTAAGAGCTTGAAAGAATGACGTCCATACCATAACTCCTTTGGGCAGACTGATCTCTTTGGTTCTCATGTAAAATTCTTCCACGCAAGTTTTCTCCGAGGAACCATGGCTCAAGAGCTCGGAACGATGGCAAAGGTGTTCAGTCATCCACATTTGTAGCAGCAAGTTACAACCTTCGAAGAAATTTCCCCCGGCTTTGCAGGCTGTGAGAGCTCGAAAGATATCAGATACTATCATAGGCGCGAGAGTGCTATTGTTTTGAGTGAGCAAAGTACTGACTACCCCAGATATTTTCAGATCGATATTCCCGTCTTTCCTCGGAAATATCAGAAGTCCCAAAAACATCATCATGAAAGCTACCCGTCTGTGCTTGTCCCACTTCTGACGAATACCTTTGCTACACAGTTTGTTGATTGGATTGTTGAATCCTCCTTTATAACCGTACCTGTCATATATGAAGCATGGAGTACAAAAACCGGCAGCCAGATCCGGGTTGTGGACCGTCCTGGGTATCTTTAGTGAATCTAAGAACCGATGCACTGTGACGACCCTTGGGGCGACCAGGTATTTATGCTTTAATGGAAGTTCAGCATTTCCGATGTATCCATCCAATTCTTCCAGAGTCGGGGTGAGTTCAAAATCGGAGAAATGGAAAACATTGTGCGCCGGGTCCCAGTAGGTGACCAAAGCTCTTATGATATCCCCTCGAGGCAGGATTTCCAGTAAACGCGTGAGACCTTTCAGATATTTCTTGACCTCGGCTTGCCCCTCAGCACCTAAGTCATTCCACCATAGCCGTAACTTGACAGGGATTTTGGTCATTATTGAAAAATGTTCATTTCGCATCGTGCTCATCCTGCACATTTATTAAGGTGATTTTAACAAAAATAACTTGACTCAAAATATTTTACAAGATGGATCAAGTTTTCGAACACGGCCTTTCAGCACTTCGGGGATGAAGATTTTAAGGCTGTGTGGGTCAATTGGACAAAATCCTAAACATGACCCAAAAGGTGGCTGTTTATGCAAAATCAACCTTCCGGCATCCCTTTGGAAACATTCGGCTATTTATGATAAAACAGCACCACTTGACTTATTTTGACACATTATATTTTTTAGTTTTGGCCATCTTAGTAAAAGCGGGGTTGAACCCGATGGAGGTTGCCTACGTATCTCACATCCGGTGAGAATCAAACCGGCGTAGTTCGGTACATCGTGAATAGAGAAAAATCAATTAAAACCCAGAAAGCAAGAATATATATTTTTTTTTTCTTTTGAAAAGAGATAAAGACTAAATAAATTATTTTTTTTTAGGAGATATTTGGACTATTAGTCTGAATTTATAAAAAAGGTACTACGAAAGAAACAACATTTTTTTTTGAATTACGAATTTTCCATTTTTTTTATACTTTTAAATAAATACCCTTTTTTGATTTTGAAAGTGATTAAACAGTAAAAAATTTATATGTTTTTTTTTAATAAATCAAACCAGAAGACAAATTTTGTTTTTATTTTTATTTTTAGAAAAATTCCGGCGAGGTTTTGATACTACTTGGACATTGGTTTTATTTTTCCAAAATAAGTAATTATCTCCCTACGCTGCTATTTTCCCCTTTTTTAGAAACCGGTCAGCATGCGGAACCGAAGCAAATAAATGCGCAAAACAAATAGGATGCAGCAGGATGGTCTTTTCATTTCAGGTTGTCTGTCCTAGACAGACCCAACCCCTGTGTTGAGTCCCCTAAGTCAAATGCAACATGATGCGAATAAGCGTTCCTACTAGGGATCCGGCATGAAGTTTCGTTATACTAGGTTTATAACCTGGGTATTTGTTCTAGACTGTGTACCCGAGCGGACAACTCGAGTCGAGGAGGGGGCTACGTACCGGGGACCCGCGGGATCGTCCGGCTTTGTAACTTGTCCGGCCTCTTTCTTATTTCAGGTATTGACACTAACAGAATAGGGAGTCTCGACCAGCGAGCTTCTCCCCGGAGGTAAGAAGAGAAGGGTTTCGGCACAGTTTATATACAGTTCAGATAATATCAAAGCGGTAAAAGACAACATTTAGCACGTTATGCAAAAACATGTAATAAAGATCAGATAATAAAGCCAAATATAACAATTATTCTAAGCTCGAATTCTTGAACCCTGAACCAGTAGTTCTGGGTCAATTCCCCAGCAGAGTCGCCAGAGCTGTCACACCTCCTTTTTGAGCGCCCGCCCCGAAGGGTTAAATGCGCGAGGGAGTTTTTCCAATTTAAGTGACAATATTCGAAATGGGATTATTTATTTAATTCAGAGTCGCCACTTGGGAAAGGTTTGGTTTTTGGTGTCCCAAGTCACCGGTTTATCTTGAATCCCAAATCGAGGAAATTTTCGACTTTTCCAAATGAAGTCTGCGAACCAGAAATTCTAAGTAAGGAATTCTGTTGACCCGAGGGAAGGTGTTAGGCACCCTCGAATCCCGTGGTTCTAGCACGGTCGCTTAAATTGTTATAATGGCTAAATATCTGATTTAAATACATGTTATGACTTACGTGCTTTTATTAAGTTTAAACCGCTTTTATTATTGTCATTTATTT
Organism: Nicotiana sylvestris; assembly: GCF_000393655.2. Taxonomy (NCBI): domain Eukaryota; kingdom Viridiplantae; phylum Streptophyta; class Magnoliopsida; order Solanales; family Solanaceae; genus Nicotiana; species Nicotiana sylvestris. The sequence continues at coordinate 211,072,947 of NC_091064.1, forward strand.
TTATAGAATTGCAACGTCGTGAAAATGCATCTGGAACCACGTCACAATCAATGCACCCGTGGTCGTCGACACATTTTGACTCCGTTGAGATTTGAATTTGGGTCACATCAATGTGCACCCGTGTTTAAGAATGTAATTTAATTAAGCTGCGCCTAAAGAGCCTAACGCGTTATTATCTTTGGGGAAGGAGTGAGCTTTTCTAGATAATCCATCCCAAACTTATGGGTTTATTATGATCAATTGTTGAGGGCCCCGCGATGTGTATCTTTATTTGACGAGGCTCGTCTCATTACCTTTTACAAGGATATCCTAAAGCGACTACATCTCTATTACATTTGTCTCTAAAAAAAATGCCAAACTTACTTGTTAAACAACTACATACCAAATCTTTGCTATGTTTGACGAATCCGAATTTTTGTTTGATTACCTGATTGGTTGTTTGTGAGGTGAGAATTACCTCATGCCTTGTCTTCAAAGAGTGAATAAGCTTTGTTAATTTGATAAGGGAGATTGCAAGCAAACTAATAACATATGCTAAGTTTACATTTAAACGACCTTCAAGTTTGAATTTTAAAACTAGCTTATTTGGGCTTGATAAATGAAATCGGCTGTTTATTAAGAAAACTACTACTAATTGACCTCGAAACTGCCTATTAGTTTTCCTCAAAGTCATCGCATTATTTCAAAAACGATGAATCTATATCGAAACCCATATCGAACCTATATAGGATCAAGTAATCTAACAAGAGGGTTGGCATACATGGTCACCCTGTTAACACCACATGAGAATTAGCTTGGGGTACATTTATCTTGAAATCAAATGGGACCAAATATAACAGATTTGACAGTTCAGAGGTCTAGACAAAATACATACAGATGCTTGCTATGATTCTATGTTATAATGTCATAACTAAAACAAAACCCAATGGTTATATGCATTAAAACACGTCTGATCTAGCAAACAAATGCTATCTAATAGTTCATCTCAAAATCAGAATGAATGTTAATTCATACAGAGCAATTGCAGTTTGAAGTTAAACAAATGCAGGCCAACTCATCATTTAAACTATGGCTACATTTTGAACATAAGCATCGTGAAGTAAACAACATTCGTTTCTTTATTTCTGCTTCAAGACTTCAAACTTTCAACAACACATGGTTTCAAAAGTTGTGTACCTGGAAGTGTTTACAGTTGAAGAAGAAGGGAAGTCAGCAGAGTAACAAAGGCAACAAATGCAGCAGCAGTAACAGCAGACACCAGCAGCAATCAAAGCAACACAGCAGAACAGGTTCTAGTGCAAGAAATGGAACTATAGCTGACGGGAAAATAGCCAAATGATAGCAGCACATAGTGTAGTAGAAACAGAACTCCAGACAATCCAATTCCGAGATAAACCAATGCAACAAACACTACCAGTAATCTCGATTGAAACTTAGAAGAAACAATACTACCTAAAGATTGACAACAGATGAACTTCAGACAAACAAAAACCAAGTTTCTGATTTCCTGTCTGTTTTTATTTCTTGCTCTCTTTCTATCTCTATCTATCTCTCTCTGTATGTGTATTTAGAAATCCAGAAATCCCTCAATGTGTATCTCTTCCTCCTTTTTCTTCCTCCTCCTCTAATCTTTCAGTCTAAAAATCCAGTTCCTAGATCTCCAAAATCAGTTCCTAAAATCTGTCTGGATTGCTCAAGAGTTCCCCCTTTTTAAAATCCAGTCCCCTCTAATGGAAGTTCTTCTTCCTTTTATATCCTAACATCATCTATTCACAGCCTGTTAAAACACCAGAGATCCCTCACTTTCTTGCTGTTTTTCCACTCAATGTTTAAAATATGAAACCCTCCCATGAGATTCCTGACAGTCCCCTTTAACAATTATTAAACTAAAAGCAGGCCAGGGGCAGCAAGAATATAATTTGACAGCATATGCTGTCAAACTATTTTAATCCAAAAGGGCCTTTATGCACATGTTGTGCACAAGTGCACATGCCCCCCTCCAATTCAGATTGCAGCTAACAATCCAATCTTTTCATTTTCAGATTCAAATACAGCAACTATAAGTAGCCATACTTGATTCTTACTTTAATTCAAACAAAGTTCCAGCATGCAATAGATCAAATTGTTACCATTCAAACAACTGAAATTAATTGACGACATATGTCGACTCGACTATACTAATCATAACATGTACAATCGAAAGCCATGATCAGAGCATTTAACAGTATTAAACACATGATTCGAATTGTACTGACTAAACAAACAATTATACTGAGGAATCGATTAATCAGTCAAATTTAAAGTTCAATTGATTGCACAGCACATACACATATACATACTATCAGTGAATAGAGGAAAGATTTGACCAATACAAAGGTCCGGGCAAGGTGGGCAGGACACAGTCAACAGAACTTAAAGCAAATCATCTGAAACAATTAGCCATGCGAACAAACTTTTAACACGCATGAACTGAATAATAATAAGAAAAACAAACTTACCTTAAAAACCTTAAAAATCAGGAAACCTTAGCTCGGATTTGAACAGACCCTTCTTGGAGTTGAACGGACTTTAATCGAAGTGTTCTCAACTGAGAACACTTCGATTAAGGTCCATTAGACCCTAATCACTTGGTTTAAACGGACACAGACCAGGCCCTGGGGTTTCTATGGTTCTTGGATGACAGATTTGGGTTTTGAGTCTCCATGGTTAGATTCGGACCAAACCAAGCATGGTTTGGTCACGAGGGAGGTCCAGGGACTGTCTGGTATGAATCTAGGGCAGATCGGTATAGATCGAGTTTTGACTCGAATCTTCAAATGAAGATTCGAGAAGGTGGGATGGGATTCGAGCTAAGCGGTTAACAGATCCATGTTCAGGGTGGTGAGGTGGTCCTACGGTGTTAAGGTGGGAGTCACCGGCATCCAGGCCGCCGGGATTAATGGTGAAGGGAAAGGGGGAGGCTAGGGTTTTGTGGGGAAAGGGATGAGGACGAAGGCGGGGGTCTTGGATAGGGGGGCAGGGTATGGTAGGAAAGTTTATATATGGAATGGGTGGATTGATCTCAGCCGTTGGATGAGGCGTGATGAAAGGCCAGGATCTTTCAACTGATGGGGAAACGGTGTCGTTTCAAATGCCCGGGTTTGGGTTGGTTTGGGGGTTGAACGGGTCGGGTTTGTTCGTGGGTATGGGGGATGCGATCTTGACCGTTGATCATTCTGAGATCAACGGCCCAGATCAAACCAGATCAAAACGGTGTCGTTTGGAAGCTCTTGAAGTAAGCTGGTCTGGACCGGGGCAAGCACAGGTTTTGGGCTTGATTTGGTTCAGTTTTGGGCCTGTTTTGTTTTAACTTGGACTGGCCTGGTCCGAAAATCCTTCTCCTTTTTTTTTTCTTAAATTAATTTGCCAAATAATACTATATAAAACATTGAACAACAATTATCACACAATTAACATTTAATTATACTAAACACTTAATGACAAAATACAATGAAAGATGCACACATTTTATTTTTCTTTTAATAAACGGATTACGGTTCACACGACATATATATATTTTTTATTTTTGTTTGAATAAAATAACCACGGGCAAGATCACAAATAACTAGCAAAAAATGCCACGTAAAAATCCAGAAAATGTACAACAAGACCAATTGCTATTATTTTGTTTCTTTTGGAGTGATTGTCGCGTAAAACAAAAATCACGTGCTCACAATATTTATAAATTCAAACATGAATATGAACAATATTTGCGGTATTTATTTACTCATATACCTAATCGGATTTCTATTACTACTGATATTGGTAGAAGTGGTAATGATTGTGATTATCTAACTGTTACAAGTCATTGGATAGATGAGGAATGGATAATGCAAAAACGCATAATTGCATATAGAATAATTAATTCGCGTCACACAGGTAAGTTTATAGCTAACACTGTTGCAGATATTTGTAGATATTTTTGCTTTAGCGATAAAATAATGGCAATTTCTATGGATAATGCTTCTAGTAACACTAGTGCTATAGGCATGCTTACAACAACACTAAATCCTGCATTTACTAATATTTTCCATGTTAGATGTATTTGTCATATTTATCATTTAATTGTCGGTGATGGTATGCGAATTTTAAACATAGAAATTGAAAAGGTTAGAATGGCTCTTAATTGGCTTTTTATTCAAACCGTAGAAGTAGACTTAGAGAGTATTTTAAAAAATGTGATGAATATGGCCTTAGAGAAAGAAAGGTTCCTAAACCTTGCCCGACTAGATGGAATTGTATGTACGAAAGTTTAGTAGTTGCATATGAATATAGAAACCCAATTAATGCAACGTTTAATTCTCGGGTAGGTGGTGAGGATGATGATGAAATGCTTACTACTCAAGATTGGACGAATGTTAAAATTCTTTTAGATTTTTTAGAACATTTTCAAATTGCTACAAATGCATTTTCTGGGCAATATTATCCTACTATTTCAAACTGTTTAGTTTATATTGCAGCACTATCTGATTTGTTTGTTGAATTTGGTGAGGGTGGGGACATTTATGAACTTGCTATAAATGAAATGAAACAAAAGTTTAAAAAATATTTTTTTCCTATCCCTCCTATTTATGGTCTTGCTGCAATGCTAAATCCTACAATGAAATTGGGAGGTCCTCATTTTTGGTATTCAAATATTTATAAGGCTTTAGATCTTTCAAATGAGGAAATTGCTACACTTGCAGATGCAAAAGCTTCAATTAAAATTAATGCTCAAACAGTTTATAATGCTTATCAACTTGCCTTAGAGCATGCTAGGCCAACTATTCCAACCCCTACTTCGTCTAGCTCACAATCGTCTAAAAGAGTTGCGGGCTTAAAAGCTCTTAAATCTTGGACGGAGTTCAGGGGTTCTCAAGGTGATAATTATGATGAAACTTCACATCTAAATGAGCTTCAAGTTTATTTGTCTCAGGGACTTGAAAAGGAGAATCCAGACGGCTCTTTTGATCTTTTGGAATGGTGGAAGGCAAGGGAAAAACATTTTCCGGTTCTTGCAAGGATGACTCGGGATATTTTATCAATCCAAGCTTCAACTGTTGCATCAGAGAGCGCTTTCAGTCAAGCAAGACTGCAAATAGGTGATCATAGAGCGTCTATGAGGGATAGCTTGGAAAAATCAGTATTGTTTAGAGATTGGATCCGCTCGGAAAGAAGAAACTTTGGAATTGCAGAAGCACAACCGGCGATAGATGAAGCTTATGAAGAAATGATAGCGGAACTTGCGGAGGATTCGGCTTCGCCCGGAAGTGGTGATGAACAAGCTTCTTTTCCACCACCACCAACGCAACCTCCTCCGAACCTTGAAGGATTTATGAGATTTGTTAGAGATAATACATAGACTAATATGTAACTTGTATTTTGGCACATCTTCCTTAGTTTTTTTTCCTTCTAATGGTGGTATTAGTACCTTGTTGTGCTCATTCCATTGGGGGAAGGATGACTAAGAAAGATATGCCATTTTTGGTAATAAAATTTATTGCTTCTACCCTTGAATATCTTTTCGCAATATTTCTTTGTCTTTACTTAGAATTATTTATAAGCTACAATATATACATAAGATACAATATATATACTACAAGAAAATATATAAGAGAATATATATACATAAGATACAATATATATACTACAAGAAAATATATTATGCGAATATATATACATAAGATACAATATATATACTACAAGAAAATATATTAGAGAATATATATACATAAGATACAATATATATACTACAAGACAATATATTATGCGAATATATATACATAACATACAATATATATACTACAAGACAATATATTATGCGAATATATATACATAAGATACAATATATATACTACAAGAAAATATATTAGAGAATATATATACATAAGATACAATATATATACTACAAGACAATATATTATGCGAATATATATACATAAGATACAATATATATACTACAAGAAAATATATTATGCGAATATATATACATAAGATACAATATATATACTACAAGAAAATATATAAGAGAATATATATACATAAGATACAATATATATACTACAAGAAAATATATAAGAGAATATATATACATAAGATACAATATATATACTACAAGAAAATATATTAGAGAATATATATACATAAGATACAATATATATACTACAAGACAATATATTATGCGAATATATATACATAAGATACAATATATATACTACAAGAAAATATATAAGAGAATATATATACATAAGATACAATATATATACTACAAGACAATATATTATGCGAATATATATACATAAGATACAATATATATACTACAAGAAAATATATAAGAGAATATATATACATAAGATACAATATATATACTACAAGACAATATATTATGCGAATATATATACATAAGATACAATATATATACTACAAGAAAATATATAAGAGAATATATATACATAAGATACAATATATATACTACAAGACAATATATTATGCATGACAATTTAGTGTTTTACTATTGTTTTGTTATTTTCTTTTTCGTCAAGCACTTTAATAATTAGATCTACATATATACTACATATATATTTTTAATATAGCCATGATACTACAAGAAATTGCCTTAAAAAAAACCCCGCTAGGCCCGCGAAGCCCACGAGCCCGGCCCGTTAAGCACAGGACCATGTGGGCTTAGGCCCGTCACGGGCCGGTTCCACCCATTGAGCCCACGAAGCCCGGGACCGCCAGAGCCCAGGCCCACGAAGCCCGACCCGTTTGGCCCACGAAGGCCCGAGCCCGGCCCAGAATACAACACTAATGAAGACTATCACGAACGAATCCAAGTAAGGCTTGAACACTTGGTTCATCAAATCCATAAAAGCTGCTGGGGCATTTGTCAACCCAAATGACATCACCAAGAACTCATAATCCCCGTACCGAGTGCGGAAAGTTTTCTTAGGGACATCGGATGCCCTAATCCTCAACTGATGGTAGCTAGATCTCAAGTCAATATTCAAAAATACCTTGGCACCCTGAAGCTGATCAAACAAATCATCAATCCTCGGCAATGGATGTTTATTCTTGATTGTAACCTTGTTCAACTGCCGATAATCTATACACATCCTCACAGATCCGTCCTTCTTTTTAACAAACAACACTGGCGCACCCCAAGGTGAGACACTAGGTCTAATGAAGCCTTTGTCAAACAAGTCTTGCAACTGCTCCTTCAATTCTTTCAACTCAGGAAGGACCATATGATATGGCGGAATATAAATGGGTTCAGTGGCCGGAGCCAAATCAATGCAGAAGTTAATATCCCTGTCGGGTGGCATACCCAGCAGGTTTGAAGGAAATACCTTAGGAAACTCATGAACAACAGGCACAGAATCCATAGAAGGAACCTCAACACTAGAATCACGAACATATGCCAAATAGGCCAAACACCCCTTCTCGACCATACGATGAGCCTTCATATATGAGATAACACTACGGGTAGAATAACCAGGAGTCCCTCTCCACTCTAAACGAGGTAAACTCCGCAAGGCTAAGGTCACAGTCTTGGCATGACAGTCCAAGATAGCGTGGTAAGGTGATAACCAGTCCATCCCCAATATGACACCAAAATCAACCATATCCAAAAGTAATAAGTCTACTCGGGTCTCAAGACTCCCAGTCACAACTATACAAGAACGATGAACACGATCTACCACAATAAAATCACCCACCGGTGTAGACACATATACAGGAGCACTCAAAGAATCATTAGGCATGATCAAATACAGTGCAAAATAAGATGACACATAGGAGTATATTGACCCTGGATCAAGTAGAACTGAAGCATCTCTACTACAAACCAGAACGGTACTTGTGATAACTGCATCGGAAACCTCAGCCTCAGACCTAGCTGGAAGAGCATAACATCGGGGTTGGGCCCCACCACTCTGAACTACATCTTTGGGACGGCCTTCTGCTGGCTGGCCTCCACCTCTTGCGGCCTGAGCTCCACCTCTAATATCTCTACCTCCACCTCTAGCTGGCTGAGCAAGCGGTGGAACACTCGGTGCCTGAACCATGGCACGGGAACCCTGGTACTGAGAACTGCTCGGTGCTCGAGGGCAAAATCTAGCAATATGCCTCGTATCGCCACAAGTAAAATAAGCCATTGGCTACCGGGGCTAGCGACCCTGAAAACTCTGAAGCGGAGGTGCACTGATAGGAGTTGGCGATGCACTATAGGACTACTAATCGGAATACTTCATGTGAGAACCACGACAACCTGGCACACCGTGAGAAGCCTGAAGTGCTGAATGAAACGGCCTGGGAGGATGGCCCCTACCAAAAGAATCTCTGCCTCTAGATGAGGCACCACTGAACCTACCCAAATGACAAGGCCTTTTGTCAGACCCCTGACCACCCCCTACGATAGAACCATATCAACTCTCCTGGCCACATTGGCCTCCTCGTGAAAAGAAATCTCACTCCCCGTCTTCTTAGCCATCTGCAATCGAATAGTCTGAATGAGTCCCTCAATGAACCTCCTCACTCTCTCTCTCTCAGTAGGAAGTATAAGAAGAGCATGATGGGCCAAGTCAATAAATCTAGTCTCGTACTGAGTAACAATCATAGAACCCTACTGGAGACGTTGAAACTGCCTCCTATAGTTCTCCCTCTGAGTGATAGGAAGAAACTTCTCCGGAAATAGCTGAGAAAACTGATCCCAAGTCAAAGCTGGTGACCCAACTGGTCTAGCTAAACAATAATTTCTCCACTAAGTCTTGACGGATCTAGATAAGGAAAAAGCAGCAAAGTCGACCCCATTGGTATCCACAATCCCCATGTCCCTGAGAACCACATGACAATCGTCTTAATAACCCTGAGATCCTCAGAATGCACCACTGTAAGAGGTTGTGAAGAGTTTGGTGAAACCTACCCAACCTCCACAAAGCCTCCGAAGACGTAGCTGATCTATCACCGGTCTGTGTTGCTGCTTGGCTAAAGAAGCGGTACGTGACTTCGCCATTCATGAAAGGACAAGAGCACAGGTTTCAATTTAGCAGTGAGAGAACAAAATCGCACGACAAAGAAGAATAGAAGTGAAACTTTTCCTAACCTTGTAGTCTCTAAGAATAAATACAGACGTCTCAGTACCGATCCCTCAAACTCTACTAAGCTTGTCCGTAAATTGTGAGACCCATGTAACCTAGAGCTCTGAAACCAAATTGTCACGACCCGAATTTTCCCACTCTCGGGAGTCGTGATGGCGCCTACTAGTGAAAGCTAGGCAAGCTAATTATTCTGATTTAATTACCCTTTTCAAGTCTGTAAGTCCTTATAATTTCAAAACAACATATCAAAATAGCAGAAATAATAATATAAAAAATAAAGCAGAAGACGAAATCTGATAATTTAACTTAATACAAAGTGCAGAAGTCTAAATATATCTCTACCCAGAATTTGGTGTCAGAATTTCACAGACTGTCTAAGAGCACTACAAATAAAGTCTGAATAGAAATACACGGATCTGTCTTTGAATAAGAAAAAAAATGGAAAGAAATGATAGAAGTAGACGCCAACATCCGCGGACGTTTGCAGGACTACCTCGGGTCGCCTGTTGGACTGAAGGCAGCAACCTCACTGCGGTCCAAATGCTCCGGTACCAGTATCTGCACATAATGAAGAGTGTAGTATCAGCACAACCGACCTCATGTGCTGGTAAATACCTAGCCTAACCTCGACGAAGTAGTGACGAGGCTAGGACCAGACTACCAAATAAACCTGTGCAGATAAATCATATACATCGGAAAATAAAAGTAGATATTCACATTTAAAAATGGGGAGGGGAAAGCATGCTACAAAGAGTATCAGATAACAACAAAATAACAAAGAGGAATGTAAAGAAACCAGAATTTAATTGCCAACAATAATGAGGAAAAACAAACACAGTATTCACTTTCATTTCTTTCTTGTTGCATCCGTGCAACACGATCCCATTTCATATATCTCGTTGCAGGCATACAACCCGCTCCCATTCCATATATCTCGTTACAGGCGTGCAACCCACTCCCATTTCATATATCTTGTTACAGGCGTGCAACCCGCTCCCATTTCACATATCTTGTTGCAAGCATGCAACCCGCTCCCATTTCACATATCTTGTTACAGGCGTGCAACCCGATCCCATTTCAAATCAACATCAATCACAAAAGAATCCCAACAAGGGAATAAGAGTATAACAACAACATCCCGGTAAGGGAGAATATATCGTAAACAATAACATCCCGACAAGGGAACCAACAATGATAATCAACATATTAAGCATGAATAAATCTCAACAGAGTCACAACAATTACAACACTAGACCCACGAGCATGCTTGACACCGACGTATAGATACTCATCACCATGCCTATACATCATACTCCACAATTAACATATAGATCTAAGACACAACTCCTAATCCATCAAGCTAAGGTTAGACCAACCACTTACCTCAAACTTCCACGGCCAACTCAAGCCTCAAACACCGCTTTTCCTTTAGAATTCGCCTCCAAATTACGTGTATCTAGTCCAAATTAATTTAACAACATCAATAAATGCTAAAGAATTCGTACCCAATGCCTAATTATAGGTTTTCCATCATTTTCCCCGAAAAGTCAAAAATTGACCTCGGGCCCGCTTGGTCGAAACTCTAGGTTCGGACCAAAACCTGATCATCCATTCACCCACGAGCCCAAATATGCAATAATTTCGAAATTCGATCCTAAAACAAGGTCTAAATTCCAATTATTTAAAAAGCCCTAACTCAACCCAAATTCCTAATTTCTACCATAAAAACCCTAGATTTTTGGATGAAAATTAATGAAATGCAATGGGAATTCGAAAGAAAAAAGGTTTAGAATCATATACCAATGCTTTGGGGAAGAACTTGTTCTTTGAAAATCGCCTCAGTGCTCTCTAGTTTTGAAAATATGAAGTTATGGGCTCAATCCCGATTTTGCTACTGTTTTTAATTCACTGGACAGGCCTTCTTCGCGTTTGCAAAGAGCCTGTTGCATTCGCGAAGGGTCAGGCCCAGTTGCCTTCGCGTTCGCATTTAGTGGCTCACGTTCGCGGAGCTTTAGCTCCTCAAGCCATCGTGTTCGCGGGCCAGTGGCTGCATTCGCGGAGAACAAAACCCCCTTTACCCTATCTTGGCCAAAAGACCTTCGCGTTCGCGATAGCAGGTCCGCGTTCACGAAGGGTAGCACCCCCAAGGCTTTGCGTTCGCGTCTAGTTTCTCGCGTTCGCGTAGAAGGAATTGTCCTTCAGCCTGACTTACCCTTTGCATTCGCAAGAGTCCTCCCGCGAACGCAAAGAATAAAACTCCAGAATACCAGAAACTGAAAACCTGCAACTGTTCTAAGAGTAAAAACATTCTGAAACCCATCCGAAACTCACCCAAGCCCTCGGGGCTCCAAACCTAACATGCATACTAACTCAAAAACATCATATGGACTTACTCGTGCGATCAAATTAACAACTTTAACAACGAATTTAACATCAAAATCAAAGAAAATCTCAAGAACACCTAAGTTTCAAATTTCACAACCGAGGGTCCGATTCACGTCACTTCAAGTTTGTTTCTTACTAAATTTTACAGGCTCAATATAAATACCATATAAGACTTGTACCGGGCTCCGGAACCAAGATACGAGCCCGATATCATCAATTTCAAATACATTCAAATTTCCAAAAACTCTTGAAATTTCAGTTAAATAATTTTCTTCAAAAATTCATTTCTCGGGCTTGGGACCTCAGAATTCAATTCCGGACATACGCCCGAGTCCCATATTTTCCTACGGATCCTAGGGGACTGTCAAATCACAAGTACATGTCCGTTTATCCAAAATTCATTATTTTCTTTTACAGATTTTCACATAATGGCTTTCCGGATATACGCCCGAACTGCGCACACAAATCGAGGTGAGGAAAAAGGGAGGTAGCGTCGGAACATAGAATTTATTTCTAAAATAAGTGATGACCTTTTGGGTCATCACATATATACCATAAATACTTATTTTGCTATAAAATATAAAACGTAGCTATAGAAAATAATATTTTAAAATAATTTTAATTTATAATAAATAGGGTGTATACCTTTGCAATAGGAGGTAAAATTTTCTTTATTTAAATTATATTTAACAAGTTACTAACACTTGAGCTCGTTGACCTTAGATATAGAATCGTAAAGATCAAATTCTGAATCCACTTTCACCTAATACTGGGCCAACGTAATAGCATTAGTGATCTTTTGGCTTCGAGATTAGAATATAATTTTGGTATAAAATCAAAATTCTTCTATTGAATTTCGTTGATAAAGAGCTCACCATAAAAGTTAAATTCATTTTCCAGGCTCGAACTCGAGATCTATGATTAAGGATGAAGGGATATTTACTGTCCTTTACGACCATTGGTGTATAATTGTGAAATACTAGTTGACTACAGGCCCCGCCTAGCCCAGATTTTGGGCCCACAGTTAGCAGATTTCCAGTTTGTGGAGACTAGGAACTTAAAAGGGAAATTTTCATAAAGCACTATCTTTTAGTAGTAATTAGCTATCTATAGATACCATTTGCTATATTACGGATTATAGATACCTTTTATCTGGTTATAAGATGTATTTAATGTATTTAAGCTATTGTATTCATGAATACAGTAGCAAAAATAGGCGTGAATCAGGGAAGTCCAGCTAATCAGTTGTTGTATTCGAGTGTATTCGACTGTATTCATGGAGTAAAACATGGGATTACAGCTGGACAGAATATTGTATTCAACTGTATTCACGGCGTGAAATAAGAGATTACACTGTTTTTAAAAGGGAAAGTGAATCAATTAACATAATAGACTCCTAATATAACTCAACACACTCAATTATAACACATAAATTTTGTATTTTCAGTTATAAAAAAGAATCTCAACAGAAAAATACTCCAAAAAAATAGCAATCGTCAGAGAAATTATATAATACATCTGAATACATAAATTATATTAATTAAAAAAACTTATGAGTACATTCATGGCAACATTCATGGCATATAGCGAGACAGTGAATACAATGAAATACATAGAATATAGCGAGATACATTGAAATACAATGAGAAAAAAAGACAGCGAATACAATGAAATACATGGAATACAACGAGATACATTGAATTACAATGAAAAAAAGGCAATGAAATACATGAAAATACAGCGTGATACGTTGAAAATACATGAAATATATTAACATAAAATCAAGTTGCTCAGCCCCAAACTCCGTCGTTTTTGTTCAAGAACAAACCCTAATTTCCGGCGAATCCGCCGTCGAGCAAAAACCCTGAATCTCACTGTTCCCACGCATCAAAATTACAAACGGGGTCACGAACGCTGTCGGCCATTCCATGGGCGATATGAAAACCCAAATCTCTAACTCTGGTATGAGTCATTTTCATCAGTATAAGAAGCTGCAAGAGAAGTGGGAAGAAGTCCAAAGTTTGAATTCTATCAGTCAATTCCGTCCTTCTAATCTTGCGAGTGCAACTATACTTTAACAATTCTCTTACTACAATGGAGAATATCGACGGAGGAGAAATCGCAAGCGAACTAGACAGAGAAGAGGAAGAGAATCGGAAGTTTTAATGGGATGGGAGAAGAGAATGGGATGCATCAAAGTAGAGAGAGAAAGAAAATATTGTAACTGATTAGCGTATTTAGTGGCTTAGGGCTAGGAGGTAACCAAAATTAAATATTTTACTATAAACCTTAAAAAATATCTATAGAATATAATTTTTTTAAATGATATTTATTTAAAATAAATAAGGTGTTAACCTTTGCTATAGAAGGTAAAAATTCCAACTTAAAAAGATTGATGGGCTTTCAGTTTCAATAGTTGTCATTGGGCCCCATACTAATGTCCGACAGCTGTTGCTTAGCCCATGAACTCGTGTTCCTGCTTTTAACAGCAAAACACTTTCTAAATATCCACTTTCTTATAATACATAGGCTTGTTAAATGCTAAAGTTCAATGGGACATGGCCGAGCTTTCATTTTCATATTCAATACTAAGCTCTCGTTTGGTCATATATTTTAACTTATTTTTTTTAAAAATGAAGAAAATATTCAATTATTATGAAATATGATCATGTTTTGGGGAAAAGCACTTCAAAATTTTTGAAGTTCCCATAAATTAGTTTATGACAATTTTTGAATAAAGATTCTCTTTCACTCACAAAACTTCAATTTTTCTTCAAATAAAATATATGTTCATACACAACTTCAACTTTCAGAAATTATTTTTCAACACAACTTCAAAAACTCTTTTTTCAAGTTTCAATCAAATCTATGTCCAAATACTAGCTAAAAAATTTCATTTTCTTGTGTTTTAGTATAATCATACGGTGTTTGGTATCCACTGGCCTGTCAAATTCATGTTCACGCGGCATAGAATTATTTAAAGATGGAAGCGCTCTCTACCAAGAATTTATGTATCCTTGTAACTAAACCCGTAGACCTCTAGTTATGGAATGAAGGGTCACATTCATCCAGCACACCACTTGATAATTGTTCAATGCTAAAACCTTGTGTTGTGTGGTGGTCTCTAATTTAATTTCTGTCGATGAGTGGGTTTGTATAGTAAAAATAGCGCGGTATAGCCAGTTTTCGGACTGGTCATTCAAAAATAGCCAGCGTTTACGAAGTCAATGAAAAATAGCCATTATTTTGCTGCAACAGAGATCGATCCAGCATAATATACTGGAGTTCGGTGCACCTGTGTATGAACTGCAGCATATTATGCTGGACCAGTATACTTTGTTGACTCCAGTATAATATACTGGAGACTGGAGCACCGGTGCTCCAAACTCCAGTATATTATACTGGACAATTATACTTGCTGGAACTCCAGTATATTATACTGGAGTTCTAGTGTACTTATGCTGGAACTCCATCATATTATGCTGGAGTTCCAGCATACTTATTCTGGAACTCCAGTATAATATGCTGGAGTTCAAGCATACTTATGCTAGAACTCCAGTATAATATACTGGCGTATTTTCCGGGTTTTGAACAGTGTTTTCGCTTAAATTTATCTTTACATAAAAAATAGCTAAATTTCAATTACTTTTGAAACTGAACTATTTTTGAACGGCCAGTTATAAATCTGGCTATTTTTGAATTTCTCCTATTTGTATAGTGTCGATAAAAGAAACATATAAGGTGTCAATTTGCATGAGTTGTGTAATTGTTGTATATAGCTCCCCAACTCTATAGTTCAAAGTTTTTGATATTTTAGATGTGGTATTACCATTTTATCAAATTTGTGATGTCTTACGTGACATTATTATAGTACTTTTTGATAAATCAAATAATCTTTTGTTTTGTTTTGTTTTAAATTACCAATGATCAGGGTCGGCTCTAACCTTACTACAAATAAGACTAATAGCCTGTTTGGCCAAGCTGGAGAAATCAGCTTATTTTGAGAAGTGCTTTTGAAAAAAGTACTTTTGGAGAGAATCAGTTTGTGTTTGGCTAATCAGTCTGAAAAACACTTTTGAGAAATAATTTGTGTTTGGCCAAGCTTTTTAGAAAGTGCTTTTAAGTGTCAAATTACGAATAAGGGTATGAATAGATATACTTAATAATTAATATTATAAGTAAATAAATAATATCAAAATTTTGTTATTACATGCAATAATTAAAAAAATTCATTTTATTTAAGTAAAATATGAAAATAAAATTAAAAAGTACTTAATTCTTTTAATATAAGTTAAATATATTAAAATTCCTTCAACAAATATAAAAGCATTCACCCCTAAAGACACTATATATTAAAAAGTTTCCTAAAAATAAGAAGAAATATTTATAAATTAATATCCTAAGTATTAGGTTTAAGGGTTATTTTGGTATATACTATATTTTGTTAAGGGTATTTTAGGTAAGAAGAAAAGCCAAAACTGCTTCTGCTTCTGCTTTTGGAAAGAAGCTACTTTTTTCTGCTTCTCTGAAACTGCTTCTGCTTCTTCCCAAAGCACTTTTTTTTCCAAATAAGCTTGGCCAAACACTTCGAATTAGGAAAAAAAGTGCTTTTGGAAAAAAAAAAAAAACACTTTTTTTGTCTTGAGAAGCTTGGCCAAACAGGCTATAAAGTCATAGGCCCCAAATTGGAGGGGTCCATTTTTTAAAAATAATAGGTTTATAGGTATTTTAAAAAAAATATTTAGTACTTTTAGTATAAAATTAGAGTTTTTTCTATAAGAATTATCTCAAAGAAAATAAATTTTTAAAACTATACTCTATTGATAATAACTAAGATCAATAATGTCTCAAGAAAGATTAAATGAGTTGACTATATTATCAATTAAAAAGGAATTATTAATAACTTTGCAACTCAAAAAGCTAGAAAAATGGACTTCAAATAAAAATATATATCATGCCTTTCTTTTAAAGAGTTATGCCTCATATTAAACACTGTGATCGATGCCTAATTATGCTTACTATATAACACTGTGATATTATTTGTTTAAATTGATTTTCAAAATATGCAAACCTTACTTCATAACTACTAAAATCAATGACCGAATTCACATGAAAAATGAATATATATGGTACTCCATGATTCGTTATTCTTTTTGTACGTGAAAGAGCTGTTTTTTGCTACCTTTTATGCAATGCTGGTGCTCAACGATTATCATTTGGCTCTATCTTGTTTTCACTCTTAAGAATTTATTTTGTGAAACTGATCTCATAAAAATTAGCTGTAATATTTTTACCTCATAAAACGCGAATATAACGACAAAAAGGACGAAAAAAATAAAAGGTTAGACACGATTTGATTATTTTGGGATGATGACATGCAGTGTAGCCAATGGTTGGGCCAATATTTGTGCTTTATACACAAGCAACGTTTTGCGTACGATATAGCCAGTTTTCGGACCAGTCATTCAGAAATAGCCAGCGTTTATGAAGTTAATAAAAAATAGTCACTATTTTGCTGCAATAGAGACCGGTCCAGCATAATATACTGGAGTTCAGTGCACCTGTGTATGAACTCCAGCATATTATGCTGGACCGATATAATTTGCTGACTCCAGTAAAATATACTAGAGACTGGAGCACCGGTACTTCAAACTCCAGTATATTATACTGGACAATGATACTTGCTGGAACTCTAGTATATTATGCTAGAGTTCTAGTGTACTTATGCTGGAACTCCATCATATTATGCTGGAGTTCCACCATACTTATCCTTGAACTCCAGTATAATTAATGCTGCACTGTGGGCCGGTCCCGAACCGGACCGGACCGGGCCCGCGGTCTTAACGGGCCTCACGGGCCTGGTGGGCCGGTCCTGGTGGTCTCTTAAAGCCCGAGGCGAGCTGGTCTTCTTTGGTAAGCCCACGAGCCCGGGACCGGCTGGCGGGCCTGGTCCGGGCCTAGCGGCTATAATTTTAAAAAAAAATTTGTTTTTTTTTAAAAAGAGCCCAACGGCCATATTTAAAAAGTAGCCGTTTGGGGCTTTTTTTTTTTTTACCGTTTGGTAGTTTAGAAAATGGCAATTTGCCCCCCAAACTTTATTTTAACCCCAAACTTTATATAATTACATTTTCCCCATTTTTCAACTATAAATACCCCCTCATTCTTTCATTTTTATTCACCAATTCATCAATATCTCTCAATCTCTCTACTACAATTACTTAATCTATTGTTGAAATTTCGTGAAAAATTGTGAAGGTGTTGAATTGAAGTTTTCAAGTGTTCAACGATTTTCAATTTTCAAGAAGTTGTTCGGCAATCCGGTAAACTCGTTTCAACTCTTACGTTTTAAGAATATATTTTTGTGTGGTTTAGATTGCATAATTATAATTAATATGGCATTTTCTTTGAAAAAAATGTTTGGTAAAGGAAAAGATAAAACCGGTGAAAGTAGTGGCCAACCAACTACCCTTCCCCCGGCTCCCCGACCTAGAAAAGATAAGCAAGTTGAAAGTAGTCGCCAACCCAGACGTCCTCCTCCTTCTTTAATTCTTGATAGTGATCACCCTTGTTTTCAATTTACCGATAGTGAATTTTACCATAATGTTGCACCAGGTGAAAGATTAGATGATGAAATTATGAATGCTCTTTATCCTAATGAAACTATCTTAGAAAATAATGAGGAAAATGAGGATGATGATGAAACCCAAGCACCGGATTTAGATGATACACCTACTAGTCCTCTTAATAACCCAACTGATGCACCGGTCGACCCACCTGTAGAAACTCCTACTTTTAATAGAGAACCTGCTAAACGCCTAGAAACATCATTAGTTTGGAATTTTTTTACTCAAGTAAGAGAACAAAATAAGGCTAAGTGTAAAACTTGTGGGAAATTAATGGTGCATAAATATACTGGAGACCGTAGCGGCACGGGTAGTTTGACTAGGCACATAAAAACACACCCTAGAGATAAGGCTAGATTTTTTCAAATGAAAGCGCAACTAGAGGGGACAAGTGTAGATTCTGCGGTTAACCCTAGTACAGGTTCAAATCTAGTTCAACCAGGAATTAACACTGTCACCGGAGGTATTTTATATTACGATCCAAATAGAGATCGTGAAGAATTAGCAAAGATGATTACTGTTATGTGCTTACCTTATACTTTTGCTTCTAATCCTAATTGGGTTCATTATATTAGAAGAGTTTTTAATCCTACTTATAAAGGTTGGCCTCGCGCAACAGTTAAGAGTGATATTTATAAATTCAAACATGAATATGAACAATATTTGCGGTATTTATTTACTCATATACCTAATCGGATTTCTATTACTACTGATATTGGTAGAAGTGGTAATGATTGTGATTATCTAACTGTTACAAGTCATTGGATAGATGAGGAATGGATAATGCAAAAACGCATAATTGCATATAGAATAATTAATTCGCGTCACACAGGTAAGTTTATAGCTAACACTGTTGCAGATATTTGTAGATATTTTTGCTTTAGCGATAAAATAATGGCAATTTCTATGGATAATGCTTCTAGTAACACTAGTGCTATAGGCATGCTTACAACAACACTAAATCCTGCATTTACTAATATTTTCCATGTTAGATGTATTTGTCATATTTATCATTTAATTGTCGGTGATGGTATGCGAATTTTAAACATAGAAATTGAAAAGGTTAGAATGGCTCTTAATTGGCTTTTTTATTCAAACCGTAGAAGTAGACTTAGAGAGTATTTTAAAAAATGTGATGAATATGGCCTTAGAGAAAGAAAGGTTCCTAAACCTTGCCCGACTAGATGGAATTGTATGTACGAAAGTTTAGTAGTTGCATATGAATATAGAAACCCAATTAATGCAACGTTTAATTCTCGGGTAGGTGGTGAGGATGATGATGAAATGCTTACTACTCAAGATTGGACGAATGTTAAAATTCTTTTAGATTTTTTAGAACATTTTCAAATTGCTACAAATGCATTTTCTGGGCAATATTATCCTACTATTTCAAACTGTTTAGTTTATATTGCAGCACTATCTGATTTGTTTGTTGAATTTGGTGAGGGTGGGGACATTTATGAACTTGCTATAAATGAAATGAAACAAAAGTTTAAAAAATATTTTTTTCCTATCCCTCCTATTTATGGTCTTGCTGCAATGCTAAATCCTACAATGAAATTGGGAGGTCCTCATTTTTGGTATTCAAATATTTATAAGGCTTTAGATCTTTCAAATGAGGAAATTGCTACACTTGCAGATGCAAAAGCTTCAATTAAAATTAATGCTCAAACAGTTTATAATGCTTATCAACTTGCCTTAGAGCATGCTAGGCCAACTATTCCAACCCCTACTTCGTCTAGCTCACAATCGTCTAAAAGAGTTGCGGGCTTAAAAGCTCTTAAATCTTGGACGGAGTTCAGGGGTTCTCAAGGTGATAATTATGATGAAACTTCACATCTAAATGAGCTTCAAGTTTATTTGTCTCAGGGACTTGAAAAGGAGAATCCAGACGGCTCTTTTGATCTTTTGGAATGGTGGAAGGCAAGGGAAAAACATTTTCCGGTTCTTGCAAGGATGGCTCGGGATATTTTATCAATTCAAGCTTCAACTGTTGCATCAGAGAGCGCTTTCAGTCAAGCAAGACTGCAAATAGGTGATCATAGAGCGTCTATGAGGGATAGCTTGGAAAAATCAGTACTGTTTAGAGATTGGATCCGCTCGGAAAGAAGAAACTTTGGAATTGCAGAAGCACAACCGGCGATAGATGAAGCTTATGAAGAAATGATAGCGGAACTTGCGGAGGATTCGGCTTCGCCCGGAAGTGGTGATGAACAAGCTTCTTTTCCACCACCACCAACGCAACCTCCTCCGAACCTTGAAGGATTTATGAGATTTGTTAGAGATAATACATAGACTAATATGTAACTTGTATTTTGGCACATCTTCCTTAGTTTTTTTTCCTTCTAATGGTGGTATTAGTACCTTGTTGTGCTCATTCCATTGGGGGAAGGATGACTAAGAAAGATATGCCATTTTTGGTAATAAAATTTATTGCTTCTACCCTTGAATATCTTTTCGCAATATTTCTTTGTCTTTACTTAGAATTATTTATAAGCTACAATATATACATAACATACAATATATACTACAAGAAAATATATAAGAGAATATATATACATAAGATACAATATATACTACAAGAAAATATATAAGAGAATATATATACATAAGATACAATATATATACTACAAGAAGTAAATCTGATCAATTTTTTCTAAATAGCAGATATGATCTGCGTGATATAAATCTGTTAAGAACGGAGAGGCTTTTGTCCATTCTTTGTATAATTTCAGGAATGGTTCAGGCAAAATTTTGGTAGTAGGACCGTGGTATGACCACCAGTTTAAAAACCAGTTAGGGATAGGTCCTGTAAATACCTTGGCGCATACCTTGATAAACCAAGTATGCTTATGTCTTTCATTGTTATAATAAAGCACTCTATCAAATGCTTGAATATAATCCCAATAAGTGAAATTCATTGGTGATTTATTAAGGCTTATCTGCCTTTCTTTCATTGTGGAAATACCCCATTCTTCAACAGATATAATCTGTTTGATAATGACCTTTGAAAAGTTATAAACATTTTCATTTGTGTTATAACCTGAAAAGTGCTGGAATTCTGCACTACCTGTACTGATCAGGATAGTTTCATAATAGGTGCGGGTTTTATATGATTCACCCGGATAGTATAATCCATTAATCAGATATCTCTGAAATATTTTCCACGGTTCTTCTTTTCTCTGAATCTCAGAGTTTTCAAGGAGAAATATCATTTCTCTTTTTGGTAACTTTTCATATGACTTGATATCATCATTGTCTTCCTCTTTAGCAATTGAAGCAAAAGTATCACTTTGCTTTTTAGATGCTAAATAAGCCTGCAGATGTCCGTATAACGGACTGTCTTCTGGAATATCTTCCAGATGTATAGAATGGGCAGAACATGACCAAGGAGATTTTGAGGGTTTTATCAAACCCTTTTGTAACAAACTATCAATCTCGTTTTTGCAGAATTCAACTAGCTCAGCATTCATCTGGCAAGGTCGAGATTTAGTAGGAATATCATCCTCAGAGAAGGTTTCTTCGTATGGAAGAGTTACAATATGCCTTTTCCTGTTCCAAAAGGCACTAGGGTGATCGGCGCAAACATCAACGGCCATTTTTTCAGCAATTAATTTAATCTTCTGCTGAACTTTTGCAGATTGTATAGTATCAAATATATTCATACTAAGAATTTCTAATTGTAGTGAATCAACATGCCTTTGTTTCATATTAATCAAGGCATTAATATCTCTAGTTACGGGATCTGTAACAAAGGAATAGCTTATCCTTTTATCTTGATAAGTAGCAGAAAAACCATGTTTATCTATATTATTAAACGGATAAATAGCATTAATAAAAGGTGTTCCAAGTATGATTGGAGGGTATAACTGGTTTTTTACCAAAAAGAAAGAAATGTGGAATACAGACTTTATTCTGGCAAATATGAGTATTAGGCAATTTGTACTCTATATCTAAAGCATGACCAGAAGCGGATTTCACCAAATGAGTAGTCTTTTGAAAATATCTAGTAGGAATCAATCCTTCCTGAATGCAGCTTACATCTGCACCACTATCAATCATAGCTATATCCGTTATAGAAAAATTATTATCAATTAAAATAGTACATTTAATATACCATTTGTGTGCAGTAACAATTTGCATCATACCTAAAAATAAATCAGATTTTTCATCAGAAATTTCTTTTCCTTTATCATTAGAAAAATCAGAAAATCCTTTAGTCGAAGATTCAGGTAGAGAAATATTTTTCTCAATTTGAGTAATCCGGTGATCGCAAATCATTTGATTTTGCTTAAGAGACTTAATATCTCTTTTCAAATTTTTGATTTCTTCTTTTAAATCATCAAAAGAAGTATCTCGACTAGGAGTACTGGACTTTTGAAGTCTTCTATTTATTTCAGACAAAGAATATGGTGCAAAGTGTTCAAATTTGTTTTTA
The DNA here is from genome assembly GCF_000393655.2 of Nicotiana sylvestris. Classification (NCBI taxonomy): domain Eukaryota; kingdom Viridiplantae; phylum Streptophyta; class Magnoliopsida; order Solanales; family Solanaceae; genus Nicotiana; species Nicotiana sylvestris. The sequence continues at coordinate 211,095,509 of NC_091064.1, forward strand.
TATTTTTCAACAGTTTTTGAACTACTAGAACTTGAACTTGCAGCTAAAGAAAGATCATAAACACCCTTGGACTAACCAACATACTGAGTTAGTCAAAAGTATTAAAGGGCGTGTTAAATCTTTACCATGTTTAACCCTTGCCAATCCTACTTGGCAAAAGATTATCGAGACAGATGCGTCTAATGTTGGATATGGAGGGATTTTGAAACAAGTAAATCCCAATAATAAGAGTGAATACTTAATAAGATTTCACTCTGGTAAATGGACCGAAGCTCAAAAGAAATACGCTACTGTGGCGCATGAAATGTTAACAATTGTTAAGTGTGTATTAAAATTTCAAGACGACTTATACAACCAAAAGTTTTTGATAAAAACTGATGCTCAATCGGTTAAATACATGTTTGACAAAGATTTTAAGCACGATGCTTCAAAATTAATATTTGCTAGATGGCAGGCTCAGCTAGCACCTTTCGATTTTGAAATACAATACAAAAAAGGAATTGATAATTCCCTTCCGGATTTTCTATCCCGGGAATATTTAGAATAGATTATGAATTATTATACCATGTTTTTGGATGATAAGGTACTGATCACTATTCTTAAAGTGATTAAATTAAATAGAGACTTACAAGAAGTTATACTTGATATTATTATGGCTGACATTATTCAAACAAGGGAAGAAGAACACTCTAATTTTCAAGAAGTTATTGATATTCTTCAGTTAATTGAAAATGTGTGTCCCTTCGGTCAAGATGATATCAGCACTAGAATTATGTTATCCTTTTTAATTAATAATGATTTGCAATCACTTTTTAATTAATAATGATTTGCAATTTCCGCAGAATGGACCCTTCATGGGTCACCCGGGGCAGAGGTAGGGGAAGATCTTCCCCTAGTAGGACTTATTCTCAGGGATCGTCATACGGATCCTCATCAACCTCTCCAGTAATACAAAGAGGAAAAAAGAGTTTGATAAACTCAAAGGTGCCGCATACAGGAGAATCCTCAGGACATTCTATACATCTGGAAGATATTCCAGAAGACAGTCCGTTATACGGACATCTGCAGGCTTATTTAGCATCTAAAAAGCAAAGTGATACTTTTGCTTCAATTGCTAAAGAGGAAGACAATGATGATATCAAGTCATATGAAAAGTTACCAAAAAGAGAAATGATATTTCTCCTTGAAAACTCTGAGATTCAGAGAAAAGAAGAACCGTGGAAAATATTTCAGAGATATCTGATTAATGGATTATACTATCCGGGTGAATCATATAAAACCCGCACCTATTATGAAACTATCCTGATCAGTACAGGTAGTGCAGAATTCCAGCACTTTTCAGGTTATAACACAAATGAAAATGTTTATAACTTTTCAAAGGTCATTATCAAACAGATTATATCTGTTGAAGAATGGGGTATTTCCACAATGAAAGAAAGGCAGATAAGCCTTAATAAATCACCAATGAATTTCACTTATTGGGATTATATTCAAGCATTTGATAGAGTGCTTTATTATAACAATGAAAGACATAAGCATACTTGGTTTATCAAGGTATGCGCCAAGGTATTTACAGGACCTATCCCTAACTGGTTTTTAAACTGGTGGTCATACCACGGTCCTACTACCAAAATTTTGCCTGAACCATTCCTGAAATTATACAAAGAATGGACAAAAGCCTCTCCATTCTTAACAGATTTATATCACGCAGATCATATCTGCTATTTAGAAAAAATTGATCAGATTTACTTCTTTATTGAATTTTCTATCCCCTGGATCCATAAATGGACCCCGGAAATGGGTTATACGGAAGAACAAATCCCTTGTTTATATAGGGTATTCTACAACAATTTTTGGGACAAATTGATGAAAACTGATCCCAAAACAAAGACGTTATACGGCCAAGAATTATTAGATTCTATAAAAACACAAATTCATTTATATGTGACAGCCCCTCAAAAAAGGATAGTAGAAGAAAGCACTGTTAAACATATTGCTCGGAGAATATCAATCCAAGATGGAGATAAAATGGATTTGATAAATCAATACTTAGAAGGGTTGAAAAGAAATCTGCTCCAATCACTAGATCAGTGTGAAAAATCAGACACTTCAATGAGAAGTGAGACGAGTGGTGATGACCTCGTAGAAGATACTCAACCTATACAGCCAGAAATGATATTATCTGACAGAGAAATTGACAAGGTGGAAGAATTCCTCCAACAGATGCAAAATATGGACAAAAAGAAGACTTGACAGCTTATCAGCCGCCAGGACCCACTTAAACAGTAGATACACTGTTCATCAACAGTAGAAACACTGTTTATCTACAGTAAAAACACTGTGTAGGGACCCAGATGTGGGACCCATTTTACTATTCAAGATTCTTTTTTTTTGTTATTTAAGAATGCTTCTTCATTTGAAGAAGGAAGGCCGGAACCCCCCTCTCTCTCTACTTTCTCTCTCCTCTCTCTCTCTCTCAACCAACCCCCTTTGTAAACACTTAGTTCATAGCTTAGTTTGTAAATCGAGTTCAAGAATTAATAAAAGTTTTGAAGTTCATCTTCAGGGCCTTGCTTCTCGGCCTACAAGGTACATATTTATTCTTCTTTTAAGTATTTTTAGTCTCTCTCCCTAGCCGTGACTATGTCCGGCTAAACGGATTCATATCTATGTTGAAGCACTAATTTCTCTTGCATATTAACCATGAAGAATCCAGACTCTTTCAAAATATAAAGAAATTTTAATATAGTTTCTTGATTTGGTTCCAAGATGGTGGTACAGTCGGTTCTGGTACTACTCTTATTGGCTTTGCCTTAGTGGCTACGTCTAGCCAGCTGTGACATTAAAGCCCGCTGAAGTTGTCAAAAGGGCTATCTCTTTCACAGTTAGAACTGCTAGACACATGGGCTCAGTAAGAGTATGTATCGGGCTTAGACAGGCCCCTTGCTTGGGTAAAAGGATATAGATCCTTCCATACAGTCATTAAACTATAATAGAATTTCCGTATATTTCGAATCCTTATTGGTCGTGCGGACTACCGCCAACCTTTAAAAGTGTACTAAAGCAGCTAGATCTGGATGGCCGTGCGGACTACCGCCCGCCTACCTAGATCCTGGTGTAAAATGGTATCAGAGCCTAGGAATTTTCATGGTAATTGTGTAATAGATATGAAAGATTCAACATAGATATGAAGCTTTTGGAATGGATCTGGGAGAAACAAGTACTAAAAGTACTAGACTTGAAGAGGTAGATATACCTCAAAACCTTGATTTGTTAAATAAATGGACAATTCCTAAAGTTTCTATAAAAACCATTTATGATTATGGTTGGTTTGATAAACTTTCTTCTAAACAATTGATAAAAACGACTGAACAGTCTTTAGCATTAAATTCATCTGAACAGACTATTCGTTTGTTAAACAAGCATGATATAGATTTATATAAACATCATTACCATTATGTGCATATTGGTATGGTTCAAATTGCTTTTAAACCTTTAACCCTTAAAGGGTTACCAGAGACCTTCTTAGCAGCTCTTAGAGATGCTAGAAATCTGAATTTCAGACAGTCTCTAATGGGTTCGATAGAATCTACAGTGGCCTATGGTCCAGTATATTTTAATACTCAACCCAATTTGCAACTATCTCTTTCTGATGTTAATATTCTTGATGCTTTAACTTTAAATGTGAAAACGCATGGTTATAATTATGCGCCTGGTTCTGAACTTATATGTCTGTCCTATAGGATTTATTTCAAATTATTATCTACTTTAAATCCGAAATGTAAGTTATACGATACTTCGGATCAGACCATATTGGTCGAAACCAATTTTGCAAAGTCCAAGGTCACCACTAGGAGACCTATCAGATGGGAGGAAATTAATTTTCCGACTACATGGACTTTAAATTCTGTTATATCCCCAAGTCAGATTACTAACGACTTGTCAAATACTGAATTTTCGCATGTCACTCAAAATCCGGATGGTAGGATTTGTATTCAATTTGATGATAAGTCTACTATTTATAATAGACATTCTTTTTCTAATCACAGACTTCTACCTGCTATGCAACATATTTCCCCTGTTGAACCAGTTTACGGTCCAGCTCGCAATCGTGCGGCTTCTTTACACACTATTGCTAGCGATAAGCCTGATTCCAAAGATAAGAGGGTTGAAAGGGTTAAGATTAACCCTCAAACAAATATTGTTCAAGATAATGACAATATTTCAGATAAGGATATTCCTTCTCTATCTGAGATGGATTTCGACCCCAATAATATTTAATGATTCCACACCAAATTGATTTTAGCCCAGGTTCTCGGGCCCGTATTTATATTCAAAAAGAATTTTTTAGTGAAAAATGGAACCAGTTTAAAACATGGTTTTTTGATACTTATAGTAAAGAGGATTTGAGTAATATATCTCAAGAATTTTATGAAACTTGTGCCTTACATAATCAAATTATGTATTTTGTTCCTTGGTTTATAACAACTTATTTACCTCTTTATATAAAGGTATTAGAAAGATCTTATAAAGACGGGAGTGGTAATATTACTAAAGCAATTTATCCGCCTCAGGCTCCCTTTATTTTACCTAATAATACTGGTATTACTTTCACTGCCTTTCAAAAATTTATTGATGATAATGTGGCAGCTATTAGTATTGCAGAAATTAATAAATTGATTTCTCAAAACAATTATTTGGGTTTATATGTTAAAATTTTAGGAGAACATATTGGTTCTCTTGATAAAAAACTTGATGATTTGACTATTTTAATAAAAAAAATGGGTACTAAGAAAGGACCAACTGATATTGCCTCCACTTCAGGAAGTAAAACAGTTGATCAAAACATTCTTACCCATATTCAAAGACCTCCTGAGATTCAGGATTTTAAATTTAAATCTCTTGATGACTTAGCTCAGCTTTTAGATAAAAAGCTTTCTGGTTTAAATATTAGACCTATTGATTTATCAAAAAATTTTGCTGATAAAATGGAGACCGTTTCTGATTATAAAACTGAGACTTGGTCAGAGTTTAATAAACTCAAAGGGATTGTTAAACAAAATCATAGGTATGCTGATAAACCGAGAATGCAGACCTATTATTATCCTCGTCCTACTCCTCAAGATGTGTTGATTGAGGAACGAGATTGGAATCAGACTAATACGTCTTATAACGGTTCCGAAATTTATGAATGGAATCTTGATGGTCTAACTGATAGACAATTAACCATTCTCGTACACAGAATGCTCATGTATTCGACTATCTGTAAAAGTGTTAAAAATACAGATAGAACTATTTGCAAAATGATTATTGCAGGTTTTACTGGCCAACTTCGTGGCTGGTGGGATAATCATTTATCTGTAGAGGAAAAGGCGTTCGTTATAAATGCTACGGCAACCGACGAAGGTGTTGATAACATAGGTATGGCTCTAGTAGTGGGTAGAGAAGATGCAGTTTATACTCTTATCCTTACAATTTTAGAGCATTTCAACGGTAGATTTACCTCAAACCATCAGACCGTCCGAACTTTACTTAATGGACTTAGATGTAAGACCCTTAGTGAGTTTAGATGGTATAAAGATACTTTTATGAGTAGAGTTATGGAACTACCCGAGAATAGATATGAGCACTGGAAAGCCAAGTTTATAGACGGCCTCCCTTCCTTATTTGCTGAAAGAGTAAGGAATGTGTTAAAGGGTAGTTGCGGAGAGATTTCTGTATAATAATTATACCTATGGTAAGCTTATAGGTGTTTGTACAGAAGAAGGTCTTAAATTATGTAATGAGCTAAGACTTTCTAGACAGCTTAAGATAGATAAGCTTAAAGAAAGGTCCCAAGTAGGTGACTTTTGTACCCAGTTTGGTTTACCCGGAACTTCCACTCAAAACAGGAAGAAGAAAACCAAATATCATAGGTACCCTAACCCGGATAGCCCGTATAAGAAAAAGAGGTCTAGATATAGGCCTAAGGAAGAACGTGATACTAGAAAAGCGAACAGGAAATCTACTCGATTTGCGAAGAATAGATCCAAACGTGATCTCGCTGATATTAAGTGTTATAAGTGTGGAAAGTTTGGTCATATTTCTCCAAACTGCAAGCTTCAAAAGCTAAAAACCTTAGAACTCGATGATGAGTTACACGATAAGGTTTATGGCTTGTTATACACTTCGGGATCAGAATCTGACTATTACTCAGAGACTGAATCTGAAGCTGAAGTTGAGTTAATTGATTTTTCTGATAATAATAAAAATGTTGATACTGCTTGCACTGCTTGCAAAGGTGATATTTGTGCTTGTGATAGTGACGAATTTTATAAATTGAAATCACAATTTGATGATCTTAATATAAAAACTATTACATCTGACAATGTAATAGAACTTTTAAAAGAAGTTACTGATGAAAAACTTCGTGAAAAAATTATTACTTTAGCTGCAAGTTCAAGTTCTAGTAGTTCAAAAACTGTTGAAAAATACAAAAACGAATTTGAACACTTTGCACCATATTCTTTATCTGAAATAAATAGAAGACTTCAAAAGTCCAGTACTCCTAGTCGAGATACTTCTTTTGATGATTTAAAAGAAGAAATCGAAAATTTGAAAAGAGATATTAAGTCTCTTAAGCAAAATCAAATGATTTGCGATCACCGGATTACTCAAATTGAGAAAAATATTTCTCTACCTGAATCTTCGACTAAAGGATTTTCTGATTTTTCTAATGATAAAGGAAAAGAAATTTCTGATGAAAAATCTGATTTATTTTTAGGTATGATGCAAATTGTTACTGCACACAAATGGTATATTAAATGTACTATTTTAATTGATAATAATTTTTCTATAACGGATATAGCTATGATTGATAGTGGTGCAGATGTAAGCTGCATTCAGGAAGGATTGATTCCTACTAGATATTTTCAAAAGACTACTCATTTGGTGAAATCCGCTTCTGGTCATGCTTTAGATATAGAGTACAAATTGCCTAATACTCATATTTGCCAGAATAAAGTCTGTATTCCACATTTTCTTCTTTTTGGTAAAAAACCAGTTATACCCTCCAATCATACTTGGAACACCTTTTATTAATGCTATTTATCCGTTTAATAATATAGATAAACATGGTTTTTCTGCTACTTATCAAGATAAAAGGATAAGCTATTCCTTTGTTACAGATCCCGTAACTAGAGATATTAATGCCTTGATTAATATGAAACAAAGGCATGTTGATTCACTACAATTAGAAATTCTTAGTATGAATATATTTGATACTATACAATCTGCAAAAGTTCAGCAGAAGATTAAATTAATTGCTGAAAAAATGGCCGTTGATGTTTGCGCCGATCACCCTAGTGCCTTTTGGAACAGGAAAAGGCATATTGTAACTCTTCCATACGAAGAAACCTTCTCTGAGGATGATATTCCTACTAAATCTCGACCTTGCCAGATGAATGCTGAGCTAGTTGAATTCTGCAAAAACGAGATTGATAGTTTGTTACAAAAGGGTTTGATAAAACCCTCAAAATCTCCTTGGTCATGTTCTGCCTTTTATGTTAATAATGCGGCAGAGAAGGAACGAGGTATTCCTCGCTTAGTCATACAAAAAAATATATAAGAGAATATATATACATAACATACAATATATACTACAAGAAAATATATAAGTAATAAGTTATAATATATATACATAAGATACAATATATATACTACAAGACAATATATTATGCATGACAATTTAGTGTTTTACTACAAGAAAATATATAAGAGAATATATATACATAAGATACAATATATATACTGCAAGAAAATATATAAGAGAATATATATACATAAGATACAATATATATACTACAAGAAAATATATAAGAGAATATATATACATAAGATACAATATATACTACAAAAAAATATATAAGAGAATATATATACATAACATACAATATATACTACAAGAAAATATATAAGTAATAAGTTATAATATATATACATAAGATACAATATATATATACTACAAGACAATATATAAGAGAATATATATACATAAGATACAATATATATACTACAAGAAAATATATAAGAGAATATATATACATAAGATACAATATATACTACAAGAAAATATATAAGAGAATATATATACATAAGATACAATATATATACTACAAGAAAATATATAAGAGAATATATATACATAAGATACAATATATACTACAAAAAAATATATAAGAGAATATATATACATAACATACAATATATACTACAAGAAAATATATAAGTAATAAGTTATAATATATATACATAAGATACAATATATATACTACAAGACAATATATTATGCATGACAATTTAGTGTTTTACTATTGTTTTGTTATTTTTCTTTTTCGTCAAGCACTTTAATAATTAGATCTACATATATACTACATATATATTTTTAATATACCCATGATACTACAAGAAATTGCCTTTAAAAAAAAATTCGCTAGGCCCGCGAAGCCCACGAGCCCGGCCCGTTAAGCCCAGGACCATGCGGGCTTAGGCCCGTCACGGGCCGGTTCCACCCGTTGAGCCCACGAAGCCCGGGACCGCCAGGCCCGGGACCACCAGAGCCCAGGCCCACGAAGCCCAGCCCGTTTGGCCCACGAAGGCCCGGGCCCGGCCCAGAATACAACACTAAGTATAATATGCTGGAGTTCAAGCATACTTATGCTGGAACTCCAGTATAATATACTGGTGTATTTTTCGAGTTTTGAACAGTGTTTTCGCTCAGATTTATCTTTACATGAAAAGTGGCTAAATTTCTATTACTTTTGAAACTGGCCTATTTTTTAACGACCAGTTGTAAATCTGGCTATTTTTGAATTTCATCTCGTTTTGCACTAGCATAATTCTGTAAAAATAGCAAGGGCTAGCCAATTTTTGGACCAGTCATTCAAAAAAAAACTAGTATTTGCAAAGTTATTCAAAAATAGCCACTATTTTGCTGCAACACGGAAAATTGCAGCATCATATACAGGAGATCGGTACACATGTGTATGAAGTTCCAGCATATTATGCTGGAATTCCAACACGCGGAAAGTTCCAGCATAATATACTGGAGATTGGAGCACCTATATATGAACTTCCAGTATAATATGCTGGAATTTCAGTATATTATGCTGGAGTATTTTTCGAATTTTGAACAATTTTTTCGTTCAAATTTATTTTTACATGAAAAGTGACTAAATTTCGATTACTTTTGAAACTGAGGCTATTTTTGAATGTCCACTTGTAAATCTGGCTATTTTTAAATTTATCCCCATACGTTTCATAGTGGGAAACTACCAGCTACGTCCATTTATAAGTAGCTTATTCATAAATTATTATTAATATTAGCTAAATGCCAATATTAGCCTATTAGCTATTTGTAGCTAAAAAGGGTCAATTTTTTGCTTTCTTTTGAGTGAGTGTTATTAGAATAAATTGGGTATATCTTAAGGAGCTTGAATCTCAGTTTTGGGATGATTTGGTGGATTTGACATAATTTGAATTGAAAATTTAAAGTAGAAGATGAACATGAAAAAAATGATATATGTATCACACTGTGTATCATATATGTATCATATTTGTATCAAATGTGTATCACATGTATATCCATGTATACCTGTGTGTGAGATACATGCATGATACATGTGTCACAAAAGGATTTTATGAACTCAATTTTAACTACGAATAAATTTGAAGGCTCAATTCGTTTCTTGTCATTACATTCCAAAAACGAGGGGACTATCTGTATACGATTAAACGGGGCTCACCCGATTTTACTGATTGACCGAGACTAGGGGGATGGATAGTGGGTCATCCGCATAACATGATGGCCAAGATATGAGGATAAGGCACCGAGTTCAAGATTCGAGGTACCTAGAAAAATCAAAACCAGTAATGATCGAGGTCGAACGGGACAGACATCGAGCAAGACCGAAGATAGCATAATAACGGAAAGGCGAGATATCCGTGACTGGTCGAAGATCATGGCAAAAATCTTGAAATAGATCAAATCAAGGGCGGTTGTTTAGCTAATCATGGGATTTCCTTCTGTAATTGGAATTGTACCATAGATAAGATTCCTCTACTATGACGACCCGACCAGTCGTCTCATGAGTTACCGCTCTATTTTTCCCCATTTCTGCTTCCTTATGTTTTGTTATCCGTGTTTTATGTGATCGGGTTGATTAGTTTGAGTTCGGAGAGGATTTAGTAAGAAATGAGACACTTAGTCTCTTTTAAGAAGGTTTAAGTTGGAAAAGTCAACCGGATATTGACTTATGTGTTAGAGGGCTTGTATGTGAGTTCTGGTGGTTCCGTTAGCTTCGGGAGGTGATTTGTGACTTAGGAGCATGATCAGAATGGGTTTCGGAGGTTCGGAGTAGAATTAAGCTCGAATTGGTAAAGTGTTCATTTTGGTGATTTCCGGTTGATAGGCAAGATTTTGATATAGGGGTCGGAATAGAATTCTGAGAGTTGCAGTAGCTTCGTTATGTCATTTGGAATGTGTGTGTAAAATTTTAGGTCATTCGAACGTGGTTTGGTTGGGTTATTGATCGAAAGCGTATTTCGGAAAGATTTTAAAAACGTAGGCTTGAATCCGAGGTGTTTTGGTTGATTTGAGGTCGTTTGAGATGTTTTGATGATTGAAACCAGTTTAAATAAGGTATTGGGTCACGTTTGTGCTTTTGGTTGAGGTCCTGAGGGCCTCGGGGTGATTTTGAATGGTTAACGGGAAGATTTGAGACTTGAGAGATTGCAGAAATTTACTGCTTCTGGTGTTTTTGCACCTGCGGTTTGGGGGCCGCAGGTGCGGCGCTACATGTGCGAGGGAGAAGCCACAGAAGCGGTTTTGGAGGGGAGTGTCAGGAAACCGCAAATGCGATTGTGGGGGCCGCATCTGCAGAACTGCAAATACGAAAGAAGGATCGCAGATGTGGCAGTAGCCGGCTTTAGTGATTTCCGCAGAAGCGGAGTGTTAACCGCAAATGCGGTACCATAGAAGCGGATTTTGGACCGTAGATGTGGGTATGCCTGGGCAGAACATATAAGTTATTTCATTTTCGCGAGTTTGAGTTATTCCACCATTTTTGACTTCGGCTTGAAAGCTTTTAGACGATTTGGAAGAGGGATTTCAAGGGAACTTCGTTAAGGTAAAGATTTTGGACCTAAAACACAGTTCTATGGTAGTATTTCATGGATTAAGACTGAAATTAAAGGAATTAAAAGGCTAAAAATGGGGGATTATGACTTGAGTTTAAGAGGCCTTAAATTGAGGATTTGAGGGGTCATTTGAACTCCGATTTTGGTATTCTTGATATGCATAGACTCGTGGGGAGATGAGGAATCTACTGATGCAAAAATATCTGAGTTTCGAGAAGTGGTACTGGGGCTCGGGTTTGGCCAATTTCGGGATTTTTGGTATATTTTGATTGTTTTCGCTTGGGCTTTGTTCCCTTAGCATATTGTGACGTATTCGTTCTGATTTTGGATTGATTCGACGCGCGTGGAGGCCGATTTGAGGGGTAAAGGCATCGCGAGCTAGAGATTTAGCCGATTCGAGGTGAGTAATGATTGTAAATGATGCTCTGAGGGTTTGAAATCACGGATTGCACATCGTAGTGCTATATTGAGGTGAGACACACGCTTGATGACGAGCGTGGGGTCGTGCACTATTGGGGATTGTGACTTGGTCCGTCCCGATTGATGATTTTACCGCGTATTTGGCTAAAACCTATTTGCTATCATCATGATTTTGGTTGATTTCCATATTTGGGCTTCGTGCCAACTATCTGAACCCTTCAGAGATTTTTATTACCATTTCCTCACTGTTTTGACTTATTACTTGAACTCAGTCCTGTTATTTTCCACCGTTTTACTCCTCAGCCATTTTTACTCAGTTTTGAGACTTAAATGATATTTTAAATGATGTTTTAGGCTGAGAGATACTGTTTTACTATTGCCCGAGGGGCTTGTGATGATTTTCGGACTAAGTAAGGTCGAGGGCCTAGTTGTGAGGATACACTGGTACTGATATGAGGCCGAGAGCCTGAGATACATATATATGCCACGAGGTGGCTTGATTGATATGAGGTCGAGGTCCTAGACTTGATGTCACGAGATGGCTTAATATTGCGCTTGGGCCATAAGGGGCCCCTCCCAGATTCTGTACACCCCAGTGAGCGCGGGTACCCATTGTGATGTGAGATTGAGTCCGGGGGGCTGGCATTGTTCTGAGATTGAGCTCGAGGGGCTGGTACTATTCTAAGATGTTTTCTGAGGGGCGGATTTGTTGATACTGTGCCCGAGGGGGCAAACTTCTATTTGTTTACTTACCTGTCAATTACTTGTTTTACTTGTTGAAAAGGGATTTTTACTTGACTCTTTACTATTTTACTATTTTAAGTGATTCTTTTACTGCTTCATTATATAATGTCTTGTGTCTTATGTGTTTTCTTACCTTCAATCATTATTTATATTTATTACTCACTGGGTCGGAGTACTCACATTACTCCCTGCACCATGTGTGCAGATTCAGGCGTCGCTGGTTCCGCTCCTGAGTGTTGATTCCTCCAGTTCCAGGCAGTATTCAGAGACTATAAGGTAGCTGTTAGCGTCCGCAACCCCGTGTCTCTACTATCTTGTCATTTCTATTTGGGTCAAATATTTGTACTAGATATTGGATTTCGCAGACTTGTATCATGGTCTACAAGTGCTCGTGACTTGTGACACCCCGGTTAGGGCTGTGTCGGGTTTGACTTTTCCGCATTGTTATTGTTATTTCCGCTATTCAGGGTTATTAATCATGTTTAGACTATTTTTGTGTTGCTTAACTATGTTAAACGGCGAATTGGGTTAAACTGGCTGGCCTTGTCTTCACAAGAGGCGTCATCACGATCAGGTTCGGGGTTGGGGTCGTGACAATTTGGTATCAGAGCCTAGGTTACATAGGTCTCACAAGTCATGAGTAGGTTTAGTAGAGTCTTGCGGATCGGTACGGAGACATCTGTATTTATCCTCGAGAGGTTGCAGAACCTTTAGGAAAAACTTCATATTCTTGAAATTCTTGTCGTACGAACTTGTTGGTCCGAGTACTAAACTTCTATTATTCTATTCGCTCACAGATGTTGAGGACACGAGCTACCGGATGGGGTGGACGACCACCAATGCCACCAGCTGAGGCCACCAGAGGCCGTAGACTCAGTCGTCGTCATGGTAGAGGCAGAGCAGCGAGGGCAGCACCTGTAGATCCACCAGCTGCCCTAGCTCTGGATTAGGTTCCCCTTATGGATGCTCCAGCAACACCAGTTCAGGCACCAGTTGTGCCCATCGTGATCCCAGGTCTTCAGGAGGCCTTGGCACAGATCTTATCAGCTTGCATTAGCCTGGCTCAGGCGGTTTCAGCCACAACAGCCGCAGCTCTTTCACAGGCCGGGGGAGGCAATCAGACTCCCTCCGCTCGCACACCTGAGCAGGTAGTGCAGAGACTTCAGACACCAGGGGCACCTCCAGCCCAGCCGGTTGCGCCAGCTTAGGAGTTTGTAGTACCAATTATGCCGGATGATGAGCAACATCGACTTACGAGGTTTGGTAGACTCCAGCCTCCGACATTCAGCGGAACAAAGGGCGAGGATGCCTAGGGTTTCTTGGATAAGTGACAGCGGATGCTTCATACAGTAGGGATTCTTGAGACTAGTGGTGTGGCATTTACTACCTTTCAGTTTTCTGGGGCTGCCTTCACTTGGTGGGAGACGTATGAGAGGCGTAAGCCTGTTGGTGCAGCGCCCCTTACTTGGCAGCAGTTCTCCGTTCTCTTCCTGGAAAATTATGTGTTGCAATCCCGCAGAGAGGACCTACGTAGATAGTTTGAGTGGTTGCGACAGGGGGATATGACTGTGTCACAGTATGAGTTGAGGTTTTCTGTGTTGGCTCGTTATGTCATCTGGTTGGTTCTGACAGATCGAGAGAGGATCAGGATATTTGTTGATGGCCTTACTTATCATCTTCGTATTCTTATGACCAGAAAGAGAGTGATGGGTGCTACGTTCGAGGAGGTGTTTGATATCGCTCGTGAGATTGACTCGGTTTGCCGTCAGGAGCGAGAGGAGAGGGACTCCCAGAGGTCTCGAGGATCGGGCAGTTATAGTGGTGCTCCTTCGAGGGGCCGGTTTCAGCATGGTAGAGGCCGTTCATTCAGGCCTACTCAGTCAGCCTGCCCAGGTTATCGTGGGGCATCTTTAGGTCATGGTTATCATGGATCTCAGCAGGGCTAGTCATCACTCAGTGCCCTTTCAGCTTAGAGTTCATCTCGTGCCCCATCAGCTTAGGGATCTTCTATGCCGAGTGCATCTGCTAGTCACTCTTGTGCGAGGGTTCCCTTCAGTCCCCTTCTCCAGCACTTGGGAGTTGTTATGAGTGTGGTGAGATGGGCCACATATGGAGGCAGTGTCCTCGTTGTGTTGCTAGTTCGTCCCAATAGAGGGGTCAGTCTTCGGCTTCAGCGCCAGTTCCTTTACCACCACCCATTCAGCCAGCTAGGGGTGGAGGTCAGTCAGCCAGGGGTCGCCCCAGAGGGGGAGGTCGATCAGGGGGGGGCGCGGTCAGGCTCATTTCTATGCTATCCCAGGCAGACCGGATGCTATTGCTTCAGATGTTGTCATTACAGGTATTGTTTCAGTCTGCCACAGAGATGCCTCTGTATTATTTGATCCCGGTTCCACCTTTTCTTATGTGTCCTCGTATTTTGCTTATTATTTGGGTACGCCCCATGAGTTTCGTGCTTACCTGTTCATGTATCTACCCCAGTGGATGATATTGTTGTTGTAGACCGTGTGTACCGGTCGTATGTGGTGACTATTGGGGATCTGGAGACCCGAGTGGATCTATTACTACTGAGCATGGTGGATTTTGATGTCATTTTGGGCATGGATTGGCTATCTCCGTGTCGTGCTATTCTAGATTGTCATGCTAAGTCACGTTGGCTATGCCGAGTGTGCCACGGATCAAGTGGCGAGGTGTGACTGATTACGTTTCTAGTAGAGTGATCTCTTTCTTGAAGGCCTAACGTATGGTTGGGAAGGGTTGTCTTTCATATCTAGCATTTGTGAGGGATGTCGGAGCCGAGACTCCCAGTATTGATTCTGTTCCAGTTGTGAGGGATTTTCCCGATGTGTTTCCTGCAGACCTATCGGGCATGCCACCGGACAAGGATATCGATTTTGGTATTGACCTGGTGCCAGGCACTCAGCCCATTTCTATTCCACCATATCGTATGGCACCAGCGGAGTTGAATGAGTTAAAGGAGCAGCTTGAGGAGCTCCTAGATAAGGGGTTCATTCGGCCTAGTGTGTTACCTTGGGGTGCGCCGGTTCTGTTTGTGAAGAAAAAAGATGGCACAATGAGAATGTACATTGATTATAGGCAATTGAACAAGGTAACAATTAAGAACAAGTATCCTTTGCCTCGCATCGATGATTTATTTGATCAACTTCAGGGAGCGAGGGTATTCTCCAAGATTGATCTCTGTTCGGGTTATCACCAGTTGAAGATCAGGGATTCAGATATTCTTAAGACAGCTTTTAGGACCCAATATGGTCACTATGTGTTCTTGGTGATGTCTTTTAGGCTGACCAATGCCCCAGCAACGATCATGCATTTGATGAATAGCGTATTCCGGCCTTATCTCGATTCATTCATCATAGTCTTCATTGATGATATTCTAGTATATTCGCATAGGCAGGAGGAGCAGGCGGAGCATTTGAGAGTTGTGTTGCAGAGATTGAGGGAGGAGAAGATTTATACAAAATTCTCCAAGTGTGAGTTTTGGCTCAGTTCAGTGGCTTTCTTGGGGCACGTGGTGTCCAGCGAGGGTATTCAGGTTGATCCAAAGAAGATAGAAGCGGTTCAGAGTTGGCCTAGACCGTCCTCAGCCACAGAGATTCACAACTTTCTTGGTTTGGCAGGCTATTATTGCCGGTTTGTTCAGGGATTCTCATCTATCGCATCGCCCTTGACCAAGTTAACTCAGAAGGGTGTCTCATTTGTATGGTTGGACGAGTGTGAGTAAAGCTTTTAGAAGCTCGAGACAGCTTTGACCACAGCTCCAGTGTTGGTTTTGCCATCAACTTCAGGTTCATATACCGTGTATTGTGATGCTTTGAGAGTTGGGATTGGTTGTGTCTTGATGCAGGAGGGTAGAGTTATTGCTTATGCTTCTTGTCAGTTGAAGCCCCATGAGAAGAACTACCCCCTTCATGATTTGGAGTTGGCTGCCATAGTTCACGCATTGAAGATTTCGAGGCATTACTTGTATGGCGTATCTTGTGAGGTGTTCACTGATCATCGCAGTCTTCAGCATTTATTCAAGCAAAAGGACCTTAATTTGAGGCAGCGGAGATGGTTGGAGTTGCTTAAGGATTATGATACCACTATATTGTACCATCCGGGAAAGACCAATATGGTGGCCGATGCTTTGAGCCGAAAGGCAATGAGTATGGGGAGTTTGGCATATATTCCAGTTGGGGAGAGACCTCTTACAGTTGATGTTCAGGCCTTGGCCAATCGGTTCACGAGGTTAGATATTTCGGAGCCCAGTCGGATGTTGGCTTGTGTGGTTTCTTGGTCTTCCTTATATGATTACATCAGAGAGCGCCAGTATGATGATCCGCATTTGCTTGTCCTTAGAGACAAAGTTCAGCATGATGATGCTAGAGATGTGACCATTGGTGATGATGGAGTGTTGAGGATGCAGGGCCAAATTTGGGTGCCCAATGTGGATGAGCTTCGGGAGTTGATACTGGAGGAGGCCCATAGCTCGCGGTATTCCATTCATCCAGGTGCCGCAAAGATGTATCAAGATTTGAGGCAGCAATATTGGTGGAGAAAAATGAAGAAAGATATTGTGGGATTTGTAGCTCGGTGTCTCAACTTTCAGCAGGCGAAATATGAGCATCAGAGACCAGGTGGCTTGATACAGCAGATGGATATTCCTGAGTGGAAGTGGGAGAGAATCACTATGGACTTTGTTGTTGGACTTCTACAGACTTTGAAGAAGTTCGATGCTATTTGGGTGATTGTGGATCGGTTAACCAAGTCTACGCACTTCATTTTTATGTGTACTACTTATTCATCAGAGCGGTTGGCAGGTATATATATTCGGGAGATTGTTCGTTTGCACGGTGTTCCGGTTTCCATCATTTCAGATAGAGGTACTCAGTTTAGTTTGCAATTTTGGAGAGTCGTGCAGAGGGAGTTGGGTACTCCGGTGGAGTTGGTTCTCGTTTGTACTTTTTGTTGAGGTCCCGGGTGCCTCAGAGTGATTTTGAATGGTTAACGGGAAGATTTGAGACTTGAGAGACTGCAAAAATTTGCTGCTTCTGGTGTTTTCGCACCTGCGGTTTAGGGGCCACAGGTGCGGCACTGCATGTGCGAGGGAGAAGCCGCAGAAGCGGGTTTGGATGGGAGTGTCAGGAAACCGCAAATACGGTTGTGGGGGCCGCACCTGCGGAACCGCAAATGCGGAAGAAGGATCACAGATGCGGCAGTGGACGGCTTTAGTGATTTTCGCAGAAGTGGAGTGTTTACCGCAAATGCGGTACCGCAGATGCGGGTATGCCTGGGCAGAACATATAAGTTATTTCATTTTTGCGAGTTTGAGTTATTCCACCATTTTTGACTTCGGCTTGAGAGCTTTTGGACGATCTGGATGAGGGATTTCAAGGGAACTTCGTTAAGGTAAGGATTTTGGACCTAAAACACATTTCCATGGTAGTATTTCATGGATTAAGACTGAAATTAAAGGAATTAAAAGGCTAAAAATGGGGGATTAGGGCTTGAGTTTAAGAGGCCTTAAATTGAGGATTTGAGGGGTCCTTTGAACTCCGATTTTGGTATTCTTGATATGAATAGACTCGTGGGGAGATGAGGAATCTATTGATGTGAAAATTTCTGAGTTTCGAGAAGTGGACCCGGGGCTCGGGTTTGGCCAATTTCGAGATTTTTGGTATTTTCGATTGTTTTTGTTTGGGCTTTGTTCCCTTAGCACATTGTGACGTATTCATTCTGATTTTGGATAGATTCGATGCGCGTGGAGGCCGATTCGAGGGGCAAAGGCGTCGCGAGCTAGAGATTTAGCCGGTTCGAGGTGAGTAATGATTGTAAATGATGCTCTGAGGGTTTGAAACCCCGGATTGCACATCTTAGTATTGTGTTGAGGTGAGACACATGCTTGATGACGAGCGTGGGGTCGTGCATTATTTGGGATTGTGACTTGGTCCGTCTCGATTGATGATTTTACCGCGTATTTGGCTGAAACTTATTTGCTATCATCATGATTTGGATTGATTGCATATTTGGGCTTTGTGCCAACTATTTGAACCCTTCGGGGATTTTTATTACCATTTCCTCATTGTTTTGACTTATTACTTGAACTCTATCCTGTTATTTTCCACCGTTTTACTACTCAGCCATTTTTACTCAGTTTTGAGACTTAAATGATATTTTAAATGATGTTTTGGGCTTAGAGATACTGTTTTACTATTGCCCGAGGGGTTTGTGATGATTTTCGGACTGATTAAGGCCGAAGGCTTAATTGTGAGGATACCCTGGTATTGATATGAGGCCGAGGGCCTGAGATACATATATACGCCACGAGGTGGCTTGATTGATATGAGGCCGAGGGCCTAGACTTGATGCCACGAGTTGGCTTGATATTGCGCTTGGGCCGTAAGGGGCCCCTACGGGAGTCTGTACACCCCCAGTGAGCGCGGGTACCCATTGTGATGTGAGATTGAGCCCGAAGGGCTAGTACTGTTCTGTGATGTTTCCCGAGGGGCGGATTTGTTGATACTGTGCCCGAGGGGGCAAACTTCTATTTGTTTACTTACCTGTCAATTACTTGTTTTACTTGTTAAAAAGGGATTTTTACTTGACTCTTCATTGTTTTACTGTTTTAAGTGATTCTTTTACTGCTTCATTATAAAATGCCTTGTGCCTTACGTGTTTTCTTACCTTCAGTCGTTATTTATATTTATTACTCATTGGGTCGGAGTACTCACATTACTCCCTGCACCATGTGTGCATATTCAGGTGTCGCTGGTTCCGCTCCTGAGTGCTGATTCCTCCAGTTCCAGGTGGTATTCGGAGACTACGAGGTAGCTGTTGGCATCCGCTGCCCCGTGTCTCTACTATCTGTCATTTCTATTTCCTTCAAACATATGTACTAGATATTGGATTTAACAGACTTGTATCATGCTCTATAGGTGCTCGTGACTTGTGACACCCCGGTTAGGGCTGTATCGGGTTGGACTTTTCTGCATTGTTATCGTTATTTCCGCTATTCAGGGTTATTAATCATGTTTAGACTATTTTTGTGTTGCTTAACTGTGTTAAAAGGCAAATTGGGTTAAACTGGCTGGCTTTGTCTTCACGAGAGGCGCCATCACGATCGAGTTCGGGGTTGGGGTCGTGACATGTACTATATAAAAATGATTCTAATAATTTTGTAACCACTTCACATTCACGCATATCAAAGCAATACAATACTCTTTTTCTTATATTCTCTTGTTCATTAGTTTATTTGATAATTCTGCTCTCACTCACTCAGTTCGAAGGCGACCTAGCTCGAGGGCTGAATTGCATTTCAATATTGGTTTGCTTTATTTTATTGCTTATTCACACTGTTAATCATCATATTTATCAACTGGTGCTAGGTAAAATTATGTATTCTTAAAACCATTTATTAGTTTAATTGTTATCCGATTTTAAGGATAAACACAATTATTTTTCACAGTTTTGAGAAAAATTAATGGGAGCTTTGTCTTTGAGAAAGTCCAATAAAGAGATTTGTCTCTACTTCCATTGTTTGTCTTTGAGGGTTTTCCTCTTCTCGAGAAACTATTGTCAAAGGCAACGGTACCACCTCAATTTGAAAGAACAAAAAGTTTTTTGTTTTATTAATTCTTCCTCTAGTAATAGGTTATAAATAAAATACTATAGATGAAAACCAATCAACTATATTACAATTATAAGTTTCAATTCAGGTGCATTATTCTCAATAAATTTAATATCTTAATATTTTCTTCTATAAACATAATAGTGTCCATATGCTTGTGTTCCCTCGATTATTTTATTAAGAACATGTTATTTTTCTTCTGCACAAGTACTAAGTTACTACGCCCGTCAAAGGCCAAGATTTAGGCAAATGGAAAGAAAAATATTTTTTCTCTTTACTGAATTTAAACACCGGTCTCATAATTTTCATTCTATTTTATTGTTCACTAGGTAACACTTTGAGGGCGGCCTAAAAAGTATTGGGGAGAAGTGCTCAGGTAGGATATGGTGTGGCTTCAGATTTTCGAGGACATGGCCCTTGATAGGAAGGTGTGGAGGTCGAGCATTAGGGTTGTAGGTTAGGAGGTAGTTGAGCATTTTTCTACTTCGTTCCGGGTGTGAAGCTAGTCTGATAGGATTTGCCTTAGACTGCCAGCGGTTAATGTTGTGTTCATATTATTCTTCTATTTTTCATAGCACCGGGCCTTTTTTACTGGTTATTATTATTACGTTTCATCTATTTTCTGGTTCTTATGATGCTGTTATTATTTCTATGGTTTGTGTTGATGGTACTGATATATTGTCTCTTTTTTCGTTATCTTGAGCCGAGGGTCTATCGGAAACAACCTATCTACTCCATCGCAATAAGGGTAAGGTCTGCGTACAAACTATCCTCCTCAGACCCCGCACCTGTGGGATTTTACTAGGTTGTTGTTGTAGGCAACACCTTTGAATATTGCAATTAAAATCCTAATATTTCTTTGGCTAACTTTGTTGCCCACATAAGCTTTGGATGTCTGTATCAATAGCCCCTCACCTGAAGTACCATCAATCCCTTCTCTCTCCCATACAACTAATTCACCATCAGCCCAACTATTTCACAAGGTGGCAATGGTTATTTACAAGAGTTGTAGGGATAAAAGTTGATGGATATATAGTGATAAATTAAGGATGTGCTCAAGTTTGGTATAGATGATGATGGGTAAGGACAATCTTAGCAAAGTCAAAAATTGTGGAGCTATCTTTAGTTGTACTTGTACATTTAGACATAATATTGTTTTAGTATTTACAAATACTGAACTTCAGTATCTGCAAATGTTAAAATGGACTTGAGCATATGCAAATAACCTCAAATGAAATATTGAAAGTAATACTATTCTGAATGTACATCTTAAGTGAAATACTGGTCTTAACCTACAAATCTTTAACTTTAACAAAGTCTTTTTCAAGTGCAATTCATTTTCAAATACACCGAACATCTCTTTCAACTTCAACCTAGGATGCTATTTTTAATTTTCCAACTTTTAGTTATATAATGTCCAAAAACTAAGGGCCGTTTGGCCATAAAAAATTTCACCTTTTTCCGGATATTTTTTTCATCTTTTCTTGGAGTAGGTTTGGCCATAAAAATTCCAAATCCAACTTGAAGTAGAATTCCAGAATTTTTTGGAATTCGAAAAACTCCAAAAAGGCTATTTTCATAATTTTTTCTCTAAATCGCTCACAAAAATTCAAAAACAATTCTAATTTATATTCATGTCCAAACACAACTCCAATTTTCAAATATCATTTTCAACAGTTTTTCCTAAGTTCAAAACACTCTGTGGCCTATCCAAAACTCATCCGAGCCCTCGGGGCTCCAAACCAAACATGCATGCAAGTCCAAAAATACCATACGGACTTGCTCGTGCAATCAAATCATCAAAATAACATCAATAACTATGAATTTAGCATCAAAATCAAAGAAAAATCTCATGAACTCTTAAGTTCCATTTTTAACAACCGATGGTCCGATTCACGTTATATCAAGTTCGTTTCTTACCAATTACAGGCTCAACTTAAATACCATATAAGACCTATACTGGGCTCCGGAACCAAAATACGGGCCTGATACCATCAAATTCAAACACATCCAAATTTTTAAATACTCTTATAATTTCAGTTAAACAATTTTCTTCAAAAATTTATTTCTCGAGCTTGGGACCTCGAAATTCAATTCCGCGCATACGCACATGTCACGACCCCGGTTTGCCCTCCGTGAACCATCGTGACGGCACCTAGTCTCTACGACTAGGTAAGCCTAAACTTGCGGAAAATAACCAAACTTGCGGAAGTAAAACAATTTAAAAAAAACAGAAATAAAGCAATAACAGTGTTTAAATGTGCCGCTCGGCATACACCATATTTAACTCTCAACACCAAACATAAATGCAAGACCCGAAAACTCATGAATCACAAGATAAGAAAAGAAAGTCTACATAGCTCTAACTCCGGAATTTATCTAATAAGAACAGAAAGTACAGAAGGGCTAAATACTAAAAGGCAGGAATAGAAAGGGACTCCTCGGTCTGCGGACGCGGCAGATGTACCTCGAAGTCTCTAAGTAGTCGCCTCCCTCAAGGATGGTAGGCTTGAGTAGAAGTACCTGGATCTGCACATGAAACACATGCGTAGAAGGGGCATGAGTACACCACAGCGGTACTCAAAAAGTGCCAAGCCTAACCTCGGTCGGGTAGTGACGAGGAAGGTTAGTGCCCTAGTGAGGTTAAATACAATATAAGGCTTAACAGTGTGGAATAAAACAGTATAAATAAGTGCAACAGTAAGAAATAACATAGAATTGACAGAACAACAACAACTACAACAGAGTCAAAACAAGCCACGAAAAGAAATACAGCTCAACACAGAGATAACAACCGGGGCACCTTCTAGGATACCGTCCTGTAGTCCTAATTACAACTGTCCAGTGGATCTCCCGGGATACCATCCCGTAGTCTATCATATATATGTCTGAAGGATCTCCCGGGATCCTGTCCGGTAGGCCAACTATCAATGCGCGGGGATCTACCGGAATCCCGATCCGTAGTCCCAAATGTAAATACCCAGTACTGGGGAAATCTACCGGGTGCGTTCCCGTAGTTCCATATAACTGTGCAGGTGGATCTATCGGGAATCTAATCTGCAGTCCCAAAGTAAATGTGCAGGGGGATCTATCGGGAATCTAACCCGCAGTCCCAAAGTAAACAGACAAGGGGGAACTACCAGAATCCCACATCCGAAGTCCCAAAATAAATACATAGCAGCAATAGGAGGTATACAGAAAGGGCAAAATTTCATATTAAGGCAATAAGTGATTCTAGCCTAGCATGCTGCACAGAATTCAAGTAAGGAGGGTTGAATCAATTAAAACAATTAAGTCACTTAGACATGCTTTCCTAAGCTAATAACATGCTTAATAGTGCAAGAAATAGAAACAGGAAAGGAAACGTACTAGTAATTACTTAAGAAAACCGGATTTCCAACAATTAGCACAAGTACGCACTCGTCACCTCACGTACAAGGCATTTCAATTACAAAATATACCAATCCTAAGAGGAAGGTCCCCCACATAAGTTTAGACAAGCCACTTACCTCGAACCGGCTCAAAATCAACCCAACACCATGTCTTTGCCACGAGTACTCGACTCCAAATGGCCCAAATCTATTCAATTCAATTGCATAATATAAATAACACTTCAAGTAACTGATTGTACAATTAAATTCCAAGCTAATACGCGAAATTATGTAAAATGACCAAAATGCCCCTAGGGCCCACATCTCGGAATCGGGTAAAATTACATTTATTGCTCAAAGCACCCAGTCGGGTCATTACAATTATGCTGGAATTCCAGTATATTATGCTGACAGTTCACATGTAAAAAATTCGATATACTAGAGTATTTTACGGATTTTGAATAGCGTTTTAATTCAGATTTATCTTTACATGAAAAGTTGCTAAATTTTTATTACTTTTGAAACTGTGATTTTTTTTCAATTACCACTTGTAAATCTGGCTATTTTTGAATTTCACCCGTTAGTTTCTGTTAATAAATACTTTAGTAGTATCAGTTATTCCAAGGGATTGAAGGCTAATTTCCTTCTCCTTAACGTACGTTAGAAATGCACAAATATACTCATCCTCCAATTTTATGCACCTTATTAACGAATTCAGGTTTTAAGTAGGCACTTGGATAATATTTTATTCACGTTGAAAAAAGGAGTATTTGAAAGTCAACGACTTAAAATTTCATTACTCATCTTGAAATGTTAAATTAAGAATATTATTATTCTTAGCAATCCCTCAAATTCTCAAATGGTCGTCTATACCTTTATTATAGACAATTATACGCATATTATACAAGAATTTTACATATATTACATATTTGTAGGTCATTTTTAGTTTAAGCGGGGTTTGACCCGTATATTTCCAGTTAAATTTTTTTTTTTTAATGTTCAATGCCTAACTAAAGTAGAACACAAATATCTCAGGCTTCTGGTCCATGATTTAGGTAGAGTAGACAAGACTTTTTTGGAGAGAAATGCAAAATGAAGAGAAAAGGACCTCATTAGTTTTGACTTCTCCAATTTATTATTAACTGGAAAGTTCATAGCAAAGACCAACTTATAACCAACTTGTAGCAATAAGTTATATAACTCATCACTTAATTAAAGGAAAATAAAATTAAATGTCTATATACATTTCTCTAGACAGAACTATCATTTGTATCATTTTGATGATTATTAATGCACAACTGATAAGAAAGAAAAGAAGAAAAAGATAACCATATTTACTGTAATTTATTTTTTTACTAAAACTGTAGAAATTATTTACAGTGGTAAAAAGCTTGAAATAATACAATTATTTTCACAGTTGAGAAAATTTAATGGGAGCTTTGTCTTTGAGGAAGTCCAATAAAGAGCTCTGTCTCTAGTTCCATTGTTTGTCTTTGAGGGTCTTCCTCTTCTCGAGAATCTATTTTCAAAGGCAACGGTACCACCTCAATCTGAGGAACAAAAAGTTTTTGTTTTATTAATTCTTCCTGTAGTAATAGGTTATAAATAAAATACTATAGGTGAAAACCAATCAACTATATTACAATTATAAATTTCAATTCATGTGCATGTCATTCTCAATGATTTTAATATCTCAATATTTTCTTCTATAACCATAATAGCGTCCATATCAAGTTTGTGTTCATCTAGACAATTTTATCAGGTACATGTTATTTTCCTTCGGCACAAGTACTAAGTTACTACGCCATTAGAGCCAAGATTTAGGCAAATGGAAAGAGAAATAACTTAACATATTTTCTCTTTACTGGAATTTAAATATCGATCTCATAATTTTCATCTCACTTTATTGATCACTAGGCAATACATTTGACTATACGCAATAAAATCCTAATATTTCTTTGGCTAACTTTGTTGCCCACATAGGCCTTGGATGTATGTATCAATAGCCCCTAACCTGAAGTACCATCAAGCCCTCCCGTACACTAAAAATGTTGCCCCCATACCCCAGAAGACAACTAATTCACTATCGGCCCAACTACTTCACAAGGTGGCAATTGTTATCTGTTAGATGTGAATTTCAAATGATGAAAATAACATAATACTATGGTGTAGGATCACGAGAGATAAAAAGAAGAATTCAAGCAAATCTATCATTGAAGTGTGGAAGAAGTCAAGAAAGGAATGAGTAAAAGAATCAAGGCAAAGATCTGTCAACGGAAGCAAGTAAGCAAGATTGATGATTGACGCGATATGACAGCCAGGATGATTGATATAATAAAGGAAGGACCAAGATTTCACGTCGCCCTGATTGCTAAAGATATGCGTCAAAAAAGGAAGGCTATCAATCCCATGAATCAAGAAACAACTTAAGGAGAACTTATAACAAATCTCTTCTCGAAAAAGGAAACGACCGGTAGTCATGGATCATCTATGGAAGCTCTATACTTATTCTTGGAATGAATCACAACAGATTCAATTTTGAGGATCAATTCCCTTGGTACTGCATATTCTTCAACGGTCCGCCAAAGATTCGCCAAGCCAAGAAGCTCAAGTATAAAACGAAGTATGTCAAGGAGCAACATATACTTTGAACGAACCACTATCACTTTTTTGTTCTACTCCAAATAAGTATTGTAGTTCACTCTAGATCTACCGTCACTACTAGAAATCTGGAAAAAAAGCGAACAACAATTTGCGACCAAAATTGGTCTGTCATGAAAAGCGACCAAAGTTGGTCGCTAAATTGGAAAAAATTATTAAATAATTATTCTAAATACATTAGCGACTAAGAATGAGCATCCTACAAGTGTGAAGGAGTATAGACCCATTGCTTGTTGTTCAATGTTATATAAAATCATTTCCAAAGTCCTAGCAGCAAGAATTTAGAAAGTAATTGCAACAGTGATATGTGAAGCTCAAACTGGATTCATTCCTGGAAGGAAGATCTCAGATAATATCTTCCTTGCACAAGAACTGGTGAAGTCATATACAAGGAAAAATATGTCTCCTAGATGCATGATTATAATAGATCTTCAAAAGGCATATGATTCCATGGAATGGGTATACCTGGAGCAGATATTAGATGAGATGAGATTTCCTAGATAGTTCATTTCATGGGTACTAGAATGTGTGACAACTGTGAATTATTCTACCTTGGTCAATGGTGAGCCAACAGTTCCTTTTAATGCAGCTAAAGGACTTAGGCAAGGAGATCCAATTTCTCCTTTCCTATTTGCAATAGCCATGAAATATCTGAGTTGGATGCTTAATGAAGTGAAAGGAAGTAAAGGATTCAAATATCACCCAAAGTGCTCTAAGCTATCAATAACTCATTTGTCCTTCGCAGATGATCTTTTGCTATTTTCAAGAGGTGATATTGAATCTGTGGATACAATTAGAAGATGTTTCATGGAGTTCTCTGATGCCTCAGGTCTTCAAGCCAATAAAGATAAAAGCTCTAGTTATTTTGGATGGGTTACTAAAGAGGTTCAGAATCAAATACTGCAATTGCTAGAATTCACTAAAGGTGGCCTACCATTCAGATATTTAGGGATACCTTTCGCTACAAAGAAGATATCCCTAATACAGTGGCACCCTTTGATCAACAAGATGGTTTCTAGAATTACTACTTGGACTGCCAAGAAGCTCTCATACTAGGAAGGGCCCAGCTAATTCAAATAGTATTGTTTGGTATTCAGGCATATTGGTCACAAATATTTGTTATTCCCTCAAAAGTATTAAATGCAATTGAGGCTTACTGTCGAAGCTATCTATGGTCTGGTACCAACACAATTACGAGAAAAGCTCTGTTAGCATAGGAGAAAGTGTGCACTCCAAAATCAATGGGTGGATTAGGATTGATAAATATGAGACTATGGAATAAGGCAGCAATAATTAAAGCTAACTGGGACATTAAACATAAGGTGGACATGCTGTGGATCAGATGGGTACACTCTTATTATATTAACAACCAACAGTTTGTCAAATGGTCATACTTATGCATACATGATGGATGGTGAGGAGAATCTTTGAAGCAGGAAGATTTGTGACACTGGTTCAACACAGCAACAAAAACAGCTTAATCAAGCAGATTTACCTTCAACTAATTGGCAACAATGAGAGGATACTATGGAAGACACTAAGGTTTGGGAATGATGTTCAACCAAAAGCCCAGTTCACAATGTGGTTGCAAATGCAAGGGAAATTACTAACAGTGGACAAAATTGCTGCTTGGGGCATAAATGTGGATCGTGTATGTAAACTGTGCAATAGGCATAATGAAACAAGGAACCATTTATTCATGGAATGTCCTTATTCTATGAAAATCTGGGAAGGGGTACTAAAATGGATGAAGGTTAAGCATTTCAAAAGAGCACAATGAGAGCAGATGGAGAACTGGATCATTGAAAGAGCAAAAGGCAGAACAAAAAGAGCTCAAGTGTTCAAGATGGCATACACAGAATGGGTGTATGCAATATGGATAGAAAGGAATCAATGCAGATTTGAAGGCAAATCAAAGAATTCAAGTCAACTGGTGAGGGAAATTGCTTATGTGTGTAGTGTTCGAGCACCAGCCAGAATCAAATATTAGATTCAGCAGCTTAGAGTTAGTTAATTCTGGTAGTATATGTTTTAGTTGTTTGTGAGTATTAACAGATAGTAGACTGCGATGTAGTCTACTATGGAACTTATATGTAATCATTTTGGTAATTAATAAAAAAATTTAATTACCAATAAAAAATGTGGTCAAAATGTTGACCGGACTGGTCAGACTTGCTTAGTCAAAGAAATATTGAAATTAGAGACCAACTTTGGTCACTAAAGTGGGACCCAGTTATAAAATTTTAATAATTATATTATTATTTAAATAAATTATAAAATATAAATAAATATAATTTAAAATTAGCGACCAAAGTTGGTCGCTTACGAAAGGGAAGCAGATAGAGACCAACTTTGGTCGCTAATCTGGGACCCAGTTATAAAACTTTAATAATTATATTATTATTTTAAAAAATTATAAACTATAAATAAATATAATTTAAAATTAACGACCAAAGTTGGTCGCTTACGAAAGGGGAAGCAGATAGAGACCAACGTTGGTCTCTAATCTGGAACCCAGTTCTAACGTTTAACAATTATATTATTATTTTAAATATTATATAAAATATAAATAAATCTGATTTAAATTTAGCGACCAACTTTGGTCGCTAATTTTAATTTCTGGATAATTAGCGACCAAAGTTGGTCTCTTTTCAAGTCAAAATTGGTCAAAATTAAAAATTACTTTTATATTTACTATCTAAATAATATAAATGTAATCCGTTAACACTTTTGTAATTCAAAAGATGAATACACTAAAATATACTCTACATGCTATATCTGTAGTTAAAATTGTACAACGAAGCGTGTTATATATATATATATATATATATATATATATATATAGAGAGAGAGAGAGAGAGAAAACATATTAATTGATATAAGTCGAGACGTTTTGTTTTTAATATTCAATGATGCATCTGAGTAGGATGTAAGTCGATGAATCAATTTACAAGTGTATAAATCCCTAAAATAACCCGACCATGTGTTACTAGCGCTTCATGTTATATGTTAGTGTGTGTATATCTATAACACACACACTTCGTGCTGCTTTAACTACATATATAGCGTATCAATTTACACACGGATATATTTGATGAAAAATTATATATACTAATTAGGATCTTGTCAAGTCAATCAATCCCTAAATGAACCCGAGGTAGGGTTCTTTTAGGGATTGATAGACTTGTCAAGATCCTAATATATATATAAATAATTTTTCATCAAATATACATGAATGTAATTCATTAACTCTGTTATAATACAAATAATGAATACAGTATCATATACTATAACATGCTATATATGTGGTTAAAGCAGCACGAAGTGTATGTGTGTGTTATAGATATACACACACTAACATATACTATAACAAGTTATATATACGTTATAGTATTATAGTGAAGTGTTTGTGTGTTTGTGTCTATATATATATATATAAGAACTCGAAGCACTAGTAACACATGGTCGGGTTATTTTAGGGATTTATACACTTGTATATTGATTCATTGACTTACAACCTACTCAGATGCATCATTGAATATTAAAAAGAAAACGTTTCGACTTATATCAATTAATATGTTATAATTGATTCATCGACTTATAACCTAGTGATGAATGAATGTAATTCATTAACTCTATTATAATACAAATAATGAATACAATTATATCAATTAATAGAATAATATTATATTAGTTTATCAATTCATTAATTATTTGTACGTAGTAATGTATAAGATTGATCATCAATTACAATATAGTTTATGCGTGTGTATGAAATTACTCATATACTTAAATATAACTTAAAAAATTACTTTACATAGATGCTATTATAATCTATTAAAAGTAATCACATAGTTAATAATTATTTATAATAATTGTAGTTAAATAAAATAAATATTTATAGCTAAAAATAATTTTTTTTATAGCTTATAATATTTAAAACCCAAAAAAGAAAAAAAATAATTTAATTTTTTTTAAAAAAAATAGCGACCAACTTTTTGCTATTTTCAATTTAATTTTTCTTAAATAGCGACCAACGCTGGTCGCTATTTTTGGTCAAACGGTCAAAACTTATTTACAGACCAAAAATAGCGACCAAAGTTGGTCGCTTTTTCTAATTCTACAAACAAAAACGGGTTTCCCCCTCATTTCTCTTATTTCCTTCCCCAAAATTTCCCCAACTCTTTCTTTCCCTCCCCTTCTCTATTTCACTCACCCTAATCCCATCCCCCACCCCGCGCCACCACTGCCCCCTTTGCTCGCCGCCGCCTCGCCGGCCACCACCACTGTTGCCCCCCTCTCTCTCCTTCTCCACCTAAAAAAAATCAAGGTTAGAATTATAACCTTCAATCTTTGTTATTTCTAGTGTGTGTGTTACAATATTTGATGTATTGTAGTTTATTATTCCAATTAGTGTTTCAATTCTTTGAACATTGTATTTTATTGAGGATTAGGGTTTAGGTCTTGTTTTAATTAGTTTTGTTAATTAATTTTATTAACTAATTAGTTTAATTAGTGTTGAATTTAGTTTAGTCAGATTTGAATTATATTTTGCATTGTCTTGATAGTTTAGTCAAAATCTAGGGTTTAGGATATGAATTGAACCTTTAGGATATGAATTGGACTTTTAGGTTATGAATTGGACTTGTAGTTTATAAATTGTAATTTTAGGATATGATTTGAATTTTTAATTTATGAATTGAACTTTTTGGATATGAATTGGACTTTTAGTTTATGTATTGGAATTTTAGTTTATGAATTGGACTTGTAGTTTATAAATTGTAATTTTAGGATATGATTTGAACTTTTAATTTTTGAATTAAACTTTTTGGATATGAATTGGACTTTTCATCTACAAATTGAAATTTTAGGATATAAATTGAAATTTTAGGATATGAATTGGACTTTTAGTTTATGTGTTGGAATTTTAGTTTATGAATTGGACTTATAGTTTATAAATTGTAATTTTAGGATATGATTTGAACTTTTAATTTATGAATTGAACTTTTTGGATATGAATTGAACTTTTAGTTTATAAATTAAAATTTTAGGATATTAATTGAACTTTTAATTTATAAATTGAGTATTTTAGAACATGAATTGGACTTTTAGTTTATGAATTGAACCTTTTGGATACGAATTGAACTTTTAGTTTGTGAATTGAACTTTTAGTTTATAAATTGACTTTTAGTTTGTAAATAGAAATTTTAGGATATGAAATTAATTAACTAAAAAAAGATTAGGATATGAATTAACTAAATTAATTTGTTCTTGTTTTATTTGTATAGATGGAACATCGTACTTGGATGTACAATAGGAATTATCCTAATCGACAAGGATTGCGGGAGTAATTAGGTGCCCTGGTGTTAGGTGCAACTGTATGAATTTTGAAAAACCGGCGGAAGTTAAGCATCATCTTTGTAGGAAGGGGTTTATAGCAAATTACTTTGTGTGGACTAATCATAGAGAGATCGGTGGTAGCCATGGGATATTTCATAACATGGTTGTGGGTGAAAGTAGTAGGTCGGTGGAGAATACAAATCGTGATTCTAGAATTTATGATATGGTTGCGGATGCTTTTGGGATGCACTTAGGGGGTGAGCCCAATAAAAATGTTGAACAAACTCCTAATGATGAAGCAAAACGTTTTAATGAACAGTTAGAGGAAGCTAGTCGTCCACTACGTAATAGAAGTCCGTACTCTGAGCTGTCTGTTGCAGTTAGATTACTAAGTATCAAATTTGATTGGAATATTTCTCAAGCAGCCATGGACTCTTTCATTGACCTTATGAGTGAACTAGTTGACCCTAATATCAAATTACCTAGTGATTTCTATAAGGCAAAGAGATTAGTTTCTAAGTTAGGACTTTCGTCAATGAGAATTGATTGTTGTGAAGATGGTTGCATGTGTATATTATTTTGAGAGCAATGTGCCATGTGCTAGGAATAGGCCCAATAGGCACACGGTCGAATGTGTGGATGTTCCATTATATCCGCCTATGTCTATATTCAATCAACCAGGCCGATGTTCTAAGGATCTTAGAAAGAGAAGTTTGAGTGATATGGAGTAAAAGTCAGCTACACTTCATGTGTTGCTAAATTGTCCCGAAGTTGTACCATTTCTCAAGTAAGTATTGATTTAGTAGTTATCAAAATATAAAATTTATTGTGACTACATCTCAATGCAGTCACAGTCACTTAGTGGGTCAATTTGGCCATGATGTTGTATATACGAGATTTGATACGTGGTTCAAACAATTTGTAAGTTTATCCTTGTAATATTCTAACACTATGTAGGTAAATAATGTTTGGAAGTTATGCTAACTTATGAATTTTTTTAACAATATGTAGGTAAATGATCCAAATAATGGTGTAAATCAATTTTTGAAAGATATATCTTGGGGACCTGGGCTTCAGGTCACAACAATGTCTAAGTACGTTGTGAATGGTTATAAGTTTCATACAGAAGATTGCTCTAAAAATAAAAATAGCAACAACAGCGGGGTGTAGGTTCAAGGTGGTGATGGCAACCAAGTTGGAGATATTGATTATTATGGTGTGCTCAAAGAAATAATAGAACTAGAATATACAGGTTGGCCATTTAAGGAATTGATAATCTTTAGATGCAAGTGGTTTGACCCAAATCCAACAAGAGGTACAAGAGTACACAATCAATACACCATAATTGAGGTTAATCATACGAGGGAGTATGATCGCTATGATCCTTTCATAATTGCACATAATGTTAGGCAAGTGTATTATGCTCCTTATCCATTGCGGCAGAATAAGTCCGATTGGTGGGTTATAATAAATACTAAGCTTGTAGGTAGGGTGGAAGTTGAGAATGTGTTAGGTGTTGCATATCAAAACGGTATCTCCAGTGTTCACCAAATAGTGGACGAACTTTTAGAAAATGATTTGGAACATCCTGAACACATATTGGAAGAAGTTGATATAAATGAAGTAAGAATTATAGAAAATGGGGAAGAAGAATCAATTGATGAAGCTCAAACTAGTAAGGAAGAAGAATTCTCGGACGAGGAACAATACATCGATGAGCTTTAAAAAGTTGGTTTCTTTAATAACTCTCGTTTTATAGCTAGTTTCTTATACGTTTCAATCTAAATATGTATTATATTATGCAGATGACATGCAAGGGTCGAGGTAACAATGACTCTATTGGTTCTTGGGGCCGAGAAAAGGCTAGGAAGGCAAAGAGGAGGGTAGAAAATAATACTACATCTTTTCCACCCTCTTCAGAGATGCCTATGCCTATGCTTAGGTCTTATCCTCCACCCCAGGGCTATTCTGAGCTGCCACAACATCACAAGCCCTATACCTTCGTGCAGACACCAGGTCTTTCATCACAGGGCCATAGGACTATATGTCCAGCATACAATCCAGCTGTCTCACGACCACGTGGATCGCAGCCATTTGCATTGCATGGATCACATCCATCCATGTCACATCCACATGGATCAAATCCATCCATGTCATAGCCATTCGATTCACAGACATCAGTATTACAGCCACTTGCGGTCCATCAAGCTATGTCGCAGTCACAGGGATCGCAACCATCTTCATCAGCGACTCCATCTATTTCAGGCCTTCGCTTGCGAGATAGTAGCTCTGACCCCCCCCCCCACACCCCTTCCACACATGCCTCTGATATACATTCTTCGGACGGTGATGCTGATGATGACGAGGAGGTGCATTATGATCAATATGGTAGGATCATCATAGTCCCTAAGAGTGATGTGTAAGAGTTATTTGTTATTTTTACGTTTATTGTTTTGTACAGTTTGAACTAAGATATTAATGTGTTCTTTTTATTAAATTGCAGGTTCATCCCGAATAATATTACTACGAGAATAATCACCAAAGCCACCAGAAAGCTTTATGATGGCCCTTATGCGACTTGGAGTGAATTCCCATTCCCGCTGAATGAGCAAATTTTCAATTAATTTAAGGTATAAATGTTCTTTTAAGCAGTATAATTATTATATTTATGATATTTCCATATAATATTTAACTTTTGAAATACAGAGCAAGTATGTATGGGAACACCGCTATAGCGTGGAAGCGACTGCAAATTTTCATGACAAAGCTCGCAAGCGGTTGTCGCATAGTTTCTCCAAAACTAGAAAGTTGAACCAGAAGCCTAACTGGTTGCTTCAGAATTTATGGGAGGATTTGCAAAGGCAATGGCTTACCACAAAGTTCTTAGAGAAGAGCGAAAAAGGAAAAAAAGCTCGCGCATCTGAGAAGGGAGGATCCTTGCACACTAGAGGTGCAATCAGCCTAGGGACAATAAAAAGAAGATTGGTACATAATTGCTTAATTTATTTTAATTTCAAAGTATATCTATTCTGTTTATTAACTAAAATTTATGAGTTTTCAGGAAAAGAAGTTGGGGCATCCAATGAACCAAGATGAGCTATTCAAGGAGATTCATATTGTAAAGAAGAAGAAAGAGACGGATCAAGAAAGGTGGGTCGAGGGCCGAGCCTCGACTGTACATGTAAGTTTTCACTTTTCATTAAGTATTTTGATTTACTTTTATATAAATTTTAAAATACTAATTCAATGTAATTTTTCTTATAGGGTTACTTCACAACTGACGTGGAGGAATTCATACGCAGTCAGCCACCTAATAAATCGGGCGCGCCAATCCAACCTTCAGACGAGGATGCTGGAAGAATGTGGACAGAGGCTGCTGGCGATCCAAAATAGGAGAAGGTATATAGGCTTCCTACTAAGATATTTCATCGCTATAAGTGTGGAATGCAAGGAATAGGGACTTCCTCGCAAGGCGAGCAACTTGATGGGGAGATCCTCTCCGCTATGCGGGAGACTGTGACAAAGCTCACATCCGAGCTAGAAGCAGCCAAGGAAAGAGAAAAGCTTAGAGATGCTCAGTACATTGGCATGCAAGCTCAGTACCAGGGCATGCAAGAGCAGCTCAAATCTATCCTAGCTTCTAGAGCTTTTCCGATTCCCCGATCTCGTGAGTCATCGCCAATGGCTCGACTTGAACGTGAGCGTTCCTTTCGACCTCCCCGTGCTCGTTCCTCCCATCCTCCCCGTGATCGTTCTTCCTGTCCTCGACAAGTAGACCCTTCTGTATACTGTCTTGTTGATGAAAGTTCATCAAACGGTGATGATAATGATGTTGTACAAAACACTCCTTGACTTTTATATACTTTGAACTAGACAAATAGAAACGATTTTGAACTAGGTGTAATAAGCGTTAACTTAGTTTAATTTGTTAGTTCTATTAAACTTTAATTTGTTGGTTTTAATGTGTTTTTTTGAATTGTGTCGTTGTTGTTGTTGTGGTAGTGGTGTTGTTGTTGGATTGTTGTGGAGATTTTGGTATTGAAATTGTAGTTTATGAATTGAATTATATTGTTATTTAGGGAATTTAGTATGCTGGCAGGTGGTGTAGCTGCCAAAACAGGCAGTTTCTGTCAAAATTATACCCAGAAAAGTGATCAACTTTGGTCGTTTTTCTATTTTAAAAAAATATTTTCTGGGAAATAGCGACCAAGGTTGGTCGCTAATTAACCCAGATTTCCTAAAAAGCGACCAACTTTGGTCGCTATTCTATTAAAAAAAATTCTGGAAATTAGCGACCAATTTTGGTCGCTTATGTTTAAAAAAAATTAAATTCTTGAAATTATCGACCAATTTTGGTCGCTTATGTTTAAAAAAATTATAAAAAAAAAACGATCAACTTTGGTCTCTATTTTCCAGATTTTAAAATATAATATTTGGTTTACAGACCAAAGTTGGTCGCTATATTTTGAATAATAATAATACATAAAAAACGTAATTTAAATATAGAGACCAACTTTGGTCGCTAAATTTATATTATTAAAATATTAAAGCTACCAAAGTTGGTCGGTATATTGTTTACCCGGAATATTTGGCCCTTTTACCTTAGAGACCAAAGTTAGTCGCCAACAAAATAGCGACCAAGCCAGTTTGAACGCTTTTTGATCGCTTTGTGACTTGTAAGCGACCAACTTTGATCGCTTTTTTCCGGATTTCTAGTAATGTGTGTCACTAGTGAGAGAAGAAAGAAAGAAAAATACTGGTGAGGCATTGTATCAAGAAGCGAAAAATGATATAGTGATTAAGTTGTTGGTGTAAGGCTACATCAACTCTCTTGTATCGAGAAACTTCAAATACGTACTGAAAGAGAACACCCTTGCAACCCAAGGAGACTAGGCATAGGATTTACATTAAATCCGAACCAGTTAAAAGTCCTGGTGTCTTTGATTCCTATATTTTTTCTGCTTTATTTATATTTTGTTCTTACCTTCACTCGACTAATTAGTAAACTAGTCAACTACGTCGGGTAAAAAAAAAGGAAAAATTGACAATTTACCCCCTCTTGTACTATCATTATCATCAAGAGTTTTAGGGATAAAAGTTGTTCGATATAGTGATAAATTAAGGATGTGCTCAGGTTTGGTATAGATGATGATGGCGGGTATTAGACAATCTTAGCAAAGTCAAAATTTGTGGAGCTATCTTTAGCTGTACATTTAGACATAATATTATTTTAGTATTTACAAATACTGAAATTCAGTATCTGCAAATGTTAAGATGGACTTGAGCATATGCAAATAACCTCAAATGAAATATTGAAAGTAATACTATTCTGAATGTACATCTTAAGTGAAATACTGGTCTTAACCTACAAATCTTTAACTTTAACAAAGTCTTTTTCAAGTGCAATTCATTTTCAAATACACCGAACATCTCTTTCAACTTCAACCTAGGATGCTATTTTTAATTTTCCAACTTTTAGTTATATAATGTCCAAAAACTAAGGGCCATTTGGCCATAAAAAGTTTCACCTTTTTCCGGATATTTTTTTCATCTTTTTTCGGAGTAGGTTTGGCCATAAAAATTCCAAATCCAACTTGAAGTAGAATTCCAAAATTTTCTGGAATTCGAAAAACTCCAAAAAGGCTATTTTCATAATTTTCTCTCTAAATCGATCACAAAAATTCAAAAACAACTCTAATTTATATTCATGTCCAAACACAACTCCAATTTTCAAATATCATTTTCAACTTTAAATTTTTTTTTATCTTTTTCCGGAATTTCACAATTCTTTTGTCCAAATGCCCACTAAGTTTTTTTCAGTTCTATTAATTTAAATAGTGGAAGCACTAAATTCAGTCATCTATGTAGAATCATCCTACAAAAAGAATCAGCTCAGTTTGAGAACCAAAAGCACAATTGCCCTTAAGTTTAATGTTTCATTGCACTCTAATTTCCTGGAGAGTGTTTCAAACAAACTACTACTAATTAATCCAACTTCATTAACCAGTCTTAACCAAAGCTTAAACATATAGAGATGCAGGAATAAACAATATTGACATGTAGGCAAATATTTCAAGTAATATCTCACCCTTTTTCTCAAGTCTGCATTTTGCTTCATTAGGATTTTTTCCTGAGACAATAGAAACATTATACTTTGTAAGCCAACTGGATTAATTACAGTTCTTACTTTTATGGATATTAAATTAAATATGCATGTACCTCTTCCTTTAGGTGAGCAATCTGTTCCCTGAGTAATAGGTTCTGAGACAAAACAAAAAGAATTGAATTTACATATATATTGAGAAGTATAAACATTTTTTTTTCATTATCAATGTCGTTTATCCTATAATAGTAGATTAGGTATTATTTTTTCCAGAGTATCATAATTTAATACTAACAATAAAAAAAAATTCTGTAATTAATAATTACGTAGTATCTTTTAAGTGACATGATTGTAAATATCTTTTACACGGTTAGGGGTCGTTTGGTTGGGAAACAAATATCCCATGATTAATTATCTCGGGATTAGTTATCATAGGATTAGTTATCCCACCCTCCCATAAGGATTAAAAAAATCTACAATCCCGGGATTAGTTATACCACGACTTTATCCCAACCAAACATATGTGGAATAAACTCATCTCAAATTTAATCTCGGGACTAATTATCCCTTATCTCTCGTACCAAACGAGCCCTTACTGCATAAAGCATAAACTCAGACACAAAAAGATGTTAAAGCTTCACTAGTTTATGCATCCAGCAGGAGAAAAGAAAAGGAAAATTAAAATTCAGAGAGAGAGAGAGAGAGCAACATATTATGCACCTTTCTTGCCCTAATGCAGCTTAAACTTCGTTCCAATTGTTCTTCTACTTGTTGAAGTTCATCAAAGGAAGAAGAATCTAAACCTTGTCCTAAAAGCTTTCTGCAATATATAATGCAGAAAGAATTAGTAGAACCATTTGCTGGTTTAATTCTGCAGAGTCCATATTGTGCTACAAACTAGGAGCAATTAACCTTTTTGAATCTTCAAGAAGCTCGAGCTTTCTAGTCATTGTTGCAACCTCCTCTTTCAAATGCTACACAAAATAAGGGTATTTCTCAGTAGCATTACTAAGATACACGACAAGGCAACATGTTGTTAGGTACAAGAAACTCATACTCCTAGCCAAGCATTCGTAGTTTTATACATATACATAAATAAAAAATAAAAAAAAGAGGCAGCCCGGTGCACAAAGTATCCCGTGTTCATGCAGGGTCCGGAGAAGGACGGTACCCCAAGAGTGTGATGTAGACAGCCTACCCTGATGCAAGCATCAGTGGCTGATTCCACGTTTCAAACTCATGATCTATAGGTCATACGTAGACAACTTGACCGTTGCTCCAAGGCTCCCCTTCTATACATATGCATACAATGTTTGTAGTAATTAATAGCACAGGTGGATCTAATTAGAACAATTCAATGGGTTCAACTGAACACAACGTAATTATTATACATATAAAAAAAACTTAAAATATGTAAACAAATACAAGTAGTCCATATCCATTCTGAACCCATTAACGGATATACATGTGTAATAGTATTGAAAAATTAAGGGAATGCATTGAACAAGAGGCTATCAATGTACAGAGGTGTGCGAATAAAGTTCCACTATAGTACTTTAAAAATTTGGAAGATTATATATAAAGTGTAGAAATCTCTTAATAGTGTGGACCTTTTAGGAAAAATCGTGGAGGCTTGGCCCAATACGGATAATATCATATCAAGTTAAAAGTATCTTCGGGCTAGTTTAGCCTAACAACTGATATTACAGCCTAGGTTAGATGAGACGAGTATGACGCTGACAAAGTGGTGGTTCGAGGCTCGGTTTGATTACCTTTACGAGCTTGACGCACACAGATAAGAAGAATCTAGTAACATGCTTCGATTGCTATAAATACTCTGACAATGTGGGTGTGGCACATAGTGAATCTTGAAAATTGACTCATGAATTGTAGGTAATGGGCAACATGGAACTTATTATAAGGGGGAGACCCATAGATCATGGTGATGGGCTGCGTGGAACTTAGTTCGAGAGGGAGATTATTGGGTGTGCAAACATAATGCTACATTGGTAGATTAAAAAATTGAAAGACTACATATAAGGGGTAGAAATATCT
The DNA here is from genome assembly GCF_000393655.2 of Nicotiana sylvestris. Lineage (NCBI taxonomy): Eukaryota > Viridiplantae > Streptophyta > Magnoliopsida > Solanales > Solanaceae > Nicotiana > Nicotiana sylvestris. The sequence continues at coordinate 211,135,002 of NC_091064.1, forward strand.
TAATTAATGGCAGGGGCAGCTCTAAGGTAAGGCAGATGAAGCCCTTGCCGTAGGCCCGCAAATATTAAGGGCCCCAAAATTATAAAATACTAGTAGTATATTAGTATTATATATAACATATAATTTATACAAGTATTATTAACAGAAATTTTCAAATTTTTACATTTTTAAATTTGATGTTGTATGATTGAGTGAGTAAATAAGCACAAATTTTCTCTCTTATTAAATTAAATGGTATATTTACCTTCCCATCAATTCTAATCTTTTTCTTTATGTATTCTTTTTTGCCTTCATGTTTTTGACAATTTCACTCTTTAATTTCAATTCGGATTCTCTGAATTAGCTATTTGTTTTTGTCATATTTGATTGATCCATGCATCAGAAAGAAAGTTCTTTTTTGTCTTATCTTTTTAATTAAGAAATTCTCGAGGGCAGCTGCACAAGATTCAAATCGATGGATAATGAGCCCAACTCTCTGCCGTTTTTCAAATATCATGCTATTGTCCATGGGAGAGTTTGAAATCATGATGTGAGCCTAACCTCGTCACGTATTGCACTCTTACCACTAGACCAAAGTCATGTAGGTTTCTTTTGTGTCTCATTATAATATAGAGCTTATGAAAATTTAAGAGCCTTTTAATATATTTTAGTTTTAGGCCACAAATTTTTTTTAACCGCCATTGCTTAATAGTATGAGGCCTTTTGGGAAAATCGTATGGGTTTGACCTAAAGCGGATAATATCAAATCATGTTAAGAGTATATTCGGTCTAGTTTAGCCTAACAAGATCCAAATCTGAAGCGGGAAACAAAAAAAAAAAAAAGATGATCATGTGTACCAACCCTGCTAAAATAAAGCGCCATTTGCGCCATCTTCCAAAAGTGATATATAGATCTTCTAATGAACACTACTATTTCCTTTTCTATAAAAGTTGGTAGTTTCAAGAGGGAACTTCATCATTATATGTTTATTGAGAGCATCTTGTTGTCCCAAAATTGCTTTCCTTGAATTAATATATTATCTTAGGTTACTATAAAAATTAAGATGATATTGGATCCATCTTTATAGTCGAAAAATAAAAAAATTCAGTACGTTGTATAACTAATTTGTCTACATTTTTAGACAGCCTATTTTCATTACGCTGCAATGGAACTTCAATTCTTACCTTAAATAAAGGAGTTTAAGGTATATACACCGTTAGTTGGGATAATGTTTTATACTATCAGATCATCTAGGTAAGCCTTCTTAAAATTTGAGATTTGTAATTTTGAAAGTAAGATATAGTACCTGCTACAACATGCGACGTGATAAACGAAAGGAGAAAATGCATATTGCTAAGGCAACATGTATAATTATGTTCACATGAAAAATACACCAACTTAGTTTATATTACACGATGTATTTGTAGAGTATTTGCAAAAATGAAAGAGGATGCTAACCTCAGTAGTTTGTATTTCAGCTATCTTTCTGTTGGGTCCAAGATACCTGTCATTCTTCTGATAACGTTCTATTGTCTTGTTAGTACTGAAACGACAAAAGATGAAACAGAATAAGAATATGCGGTGTTAAACCTTAGACTCTATCCGTATGCTTATAAATAAAAGTAAATAGATGAAAGAGGAGACATATCATTAGCGTATGCAGGATTTTCCGTAAGCAATATTAATATTTGAAGAAACAAAAAATGAATAAATCATTATAATGACAAGATGTGTCATTTTTTATATTTATACTTAATATTTTTATTTTATTTATTGTCTGTGTATATGATGATATGCTATAATTACGTATTTTAATCTCTTATTACACTCTAATGTATTGCACTTTAATTGAGTTTGAGCTTTATCGCTAGTGTTTTGCACTAAATTGTGTATTTTAGGCCTTGTAGGAGTGATTCCGAGCTATGTAGATATAATTGAATGAATTCAAGTGATTTAGAGCTTTGAAGTATGAGTAAAAGCCCAAGGAATCAAGCCGGGATCGTGTTCGGGGATCAACGGATGATAATTAAGAACAAAACGAAGAATCAAGCGGGTATACGGTGCATTGTCTAGTAAAATACACATAACTTTTCGGTCAGAACTCCGTTTGGGCTCCACAATATATCGTTGAAAAGCTATTCAAAAGGGATACAACTTTCATGTTTTGCATTTTTGCGAATTCCAACTACCCTGCCATAAAGTGCGCCACACAATGCGCCGTATCTATGCAATTTTCCAACAGTCTATCAGGTAACAACTCTCTTAACTTCCCCATTGTCGCGCCGCACAGTGAGCTGCATCTGTGCAATTTTCCAACAGTCTGTCAGGTAACAGCTCTCTTAACTTCCTCATTGCCGCGCCGCACAATGAGTCGCCCCATGCGGCGCGCCTGTACAAATTTTACAGAGTGATTGTCCTATTTCGTGTAGGAGAAGGTGTTTTCGTCTGGGCCCGACCCATTGGTATATATACATGGAAAAATGTTATTTTGTGGACTTTTGGACATATCTTAGACCTAGGGAGACTATTTCGGAATGGAGAAAATGTTTGGAGCAATTTCCGGAGGAGATTAGCATCGAATTCTTCATTCCTTCATCTTTACTTTATCATTTAATTATGCAAATTATTTAGAAAATTGTTAGTATGAGTATGAGTAGCTAAATTCCTAATCTAGGGGTTTGATGGAACCTGTTGAAGGATGATTTTCTCGTTATGTTAATATAGATTTGCCATAGTATTCTCTCTATTTGTTCAACTATATGCTTATTGATGTTGATTGAAGGGCTCTCAATTAGCTGTTTCTATTTAGTGTGCATTACTCGGGAGAGAGTGCATATTTAGGTAGTTGTTAAATATCATCACTCCTAACGTATATGAAGGATCAATACGAAGGGTTTAAAGGTGGGATTAGGAATAACGAAACCTTGGGTGCGCTCTAAGTGAGTTGTACTTAAAGCTAGCAAGCGTAATTCGGGAGAATATGTCTAGTATATTATTGTAATTACTCGGGAGAGAGTTATGACAGTCAGAGTGCTCATGATCGATAGAGAAGACTTAGGCAAATTTATAGAAAACGTAGCGGAAAGGATTCCCACAATAGGGAAAATCATAATCCTACATCCTTCCAATTCTTATTTAAAATCGTTCATAGTTAGTTCTTAATTACTGCATTTTCATTTCGTAATATTTAGTTAGTAAGCATCCAATCTGTTACTTAAATATCTCTGAAGATTGAATACGTGAATATCTGTGAGTCCAATAGCTGTGATTGTTAGGTTAATTCCCTGTGGAATTCGAATCCGGACTTATTAACCGGAATATATTTGCAGCGACCGCTTTATCCTTTTTATAAGGTATAGTTGGGCGTGATCAGTATACATATTTAATAAAAAGAATTGATTAAACAGTGTCACATTAAGGTGTATCCGCCCCTAGACATGATACCTTAGCTCCTCAAAAATTATAATACAAGTTGATTGAACAAAAAGATCATTCTTAATACAAGACGTATTCCAAAGATATTAAGTCTAGCTCATGTTAAGCTGACCTAACTAGGTGTATGTTTGGCTAAGCTTATAAGCTGGTCAAACTGACTTATAAGTACCTTTAGGCTTATCTATGCATTTAATAAATACTCAAAGTGCTTATAAGCTAAAAGTAGCCATAAGTAATAAGTTGGTCACCCAGTGACGGATTTATAAGTTTAATTATGAGGACCGTGAACCCATGGTCTCTCTATAAAATTAGATATTTTATGTACATATTTTCTAAAATTGGTATAATATTAACTGTTGGTACCCTTGCTCCAAGAAGGTTGAATGGTGCACTTGGTTGAAGATTGTGTTTACCAAAAGGTACATGTATCAATTCCCACTAGGTATATTTTTGTCTCTTTTTTTTTTCGTGATGCACCCATGTACTAGAAATCCTAGATCTGCCTCTCGTCACCCCCCAAACTTATGGCTTTTCAGTTTATAAGTACTTTTAGTTTGACCAAGCCTTTTACTAATTTATCTTTAATAATATTTTGTAATTTACAAAATATTTTTCCCAAAATAAATTTCGTAACTTTTTCTTCAATCCATATTTGTTTTATTCATCCTTTTCATTACAATGAAACTTTTTAATTCATAATCTTTTATAAATTTTTTAAGGATATTTTAGTCATTTTAATAAAAGAACAGCTTAGCAGCACGTTTCTACCAAACACATCAACGGCCTATAATCAGTTTCAGCACGTCTATCCAAACACAAATACTTATTTAAAAAATCAGCTTTACCACTTAAAAATGCTTTTCAGCACTTCAATCTTATCAGCTATTTACAATCAAAAAATTATCAGCTATGTAGTAGTTCATTACAAAAATTGGCCAAATTTTAAAATATTACTAATATTAGCCAAATCTGCCAATTAGCTATTTGTAGCAAAAAAGTATCAAATTTTTGCTTTGTTTTGAGTGGGTATTATTAGAATATATTGGGCACAACTTAAGGAGCTTGAATCTCAGTTTTGGGATGATTTGGTGAAGTTTTGAGGTGGTTTGAATTGAAAATTCGAAGTAAAAGCTGAACATGAAAAAAAATGATATGTGTATCACATCGTGTATCATTTGTGTATCACATATGTATCATATTTGTATCAATTGTGTATCACATATATATCCATGTATACCTGTGTGTGAGATACATGCGTGATACATGCATGTATCACAGAAGACTTTTTTGAACTAGATTTAATTACGAATTTTGATACAAAACCAGTCCAAATCACCTCCAATCTTCCTCAAATTTTGTATATTGACTTATCTATATATTTTCAATAAATTTCAACTATACCCATTAAAAAAGTTCCTTTTTTGTTTAGATTTTTGGAATATTGTATAGATTTTTGTATTTCATCACCTTATTTGCTACCCCGTCCATGAAATTTCCTTTCCGTCCTGTATGTAATATTGCTAATTACGCTTAAAAATATGAAAGGTGATTTTTGCATGTGATTCTTTGATAGAAAGAACCCTATTATTTGGTTTTTCAATTTTTGTTGGCTAGTTTTGATAAGTCTATAACTAATGGCTAGAGATTGGTAAGTTGAGATTTATTTGGGACATTTGTGTAAGTTTCCCTTTACAATCAACTAATCCAAACGGGCTCTAGGACTCCACGGATAAGATTCTCAACTTGCACAAGATTACCACTCTTAAAGCATTAATTAAGCCCAATGTATATATTTGGTTGAGAAAAGTTCCAATTTTTTCATCAACTTTTGATTGAATTGTTTTCTCATATGGTCTCTTGAGCCATTCTTGCCCATGAGCTAACTTTTGTACTTAATTTACGCCCAAGTTTCATTCTCTTAAAATGGTGACATAGCCGTTAGCATAGACTCATCCCTATTCTTAATTTATCCAATGTTGAATGCGCGCCTATGTCATGCTATCCATGTTCCAATAAATCTTGTCTGGGCGTCCAGGAGGTCTTAGATTGTCTCGTATTGAACAAGAGAACGTGTTGTTTCCTTGTATGATTTTGAGCGATCACCATCTCATAAGCTATAGTTTAGAGTCCAAAAGTTATACCGCCTGTTTGTGTTCTAATCCTTTTTACTATAGAATTGTTTTTTTTTCAAAATTTAAAGGTGGTGTTTCAATTCATATATAGTCTATATTAAGAGACTCCAATGATAAATGGCTCCACATCAAGCTTTTGCTAGCAAACGCAAGATGCAGAATATTGCTGATTCTTTTAAGGCTCATTTGGGTTTTTTTGCATAAAAAAACCAATAACGGCGCAAAAATTAGAAATTATTAATATCAAATTAGTTTCAATGTCAAAAGAGAGATTTGGAGACAAGAGAAAAGCCGGTAGAGACACGGGATGATAGGGAAGGCATCCGATTTCAGTACTTTCTTCCCACTCGATTTCACTAAGTAAACTCTTCAACGCATCATAAGTAAGAAAGTTCAACTATAGAGAGTAGAGAGAAAACATTTGGTTTTCATTGTGGTATAAAAACTAATATGCATGCATAAGTTATATAGATATTCATATATTATTTTATATGAGATAGGATGTGTAACAAGAATATGTATATTAGTAATACAGCAAAAATGCTACTCCACTTGACACAGTGATCTCAACATCACATTCCACGAGTTATTATAATTATTTTACAACTAGTATAATAGTTCACGATATAATAATTCTTGTATAACTAGTCCGTAAACCAAACAAACTAGATCATTGGTTTACTACATATACTAAGATTTTTTCTTAGAATTAATGAACTTGTAGAACAATTCAAGTAAATGAAGATTTCTTTGACGACCTTAGAGCATTATAAAGATTCATTAATAAAGTAATGAATAATTTTGAGTCATGAAATTCCTCGAAAGTGATAAAAAGAAAATCTGCTTTATTCATTTATAGTCTATGAACTTGATATATATAATTGATTGTCTGATATCACTAAGAAAAGATTGAGGAATCAAATGATGAAAGTAAAGACAGAATGCATTACATTTTCGTACACCCACACATAATACTGAAGAGTTGGTCAGTAAAAATATTACTATACAATTAGGTTAATTACTCTTGACTATAAGGACGAAGTACAAAAAATCTAATTTTTTTCGTCAATTAATATGTACATAGATTTTCCCAGGAAGGAGGGCTTATATATGAACCTCCTCTCCTGTTATTTTTGGGGTGATGTAATCACCGTTGTCCTATTTTTCTTAGGAAAAGGTATAGCCCTCCTCATTGCGCTTTTTTTGGAATACAACATAACCCAGACAGAGGTCTGGGAAATTTAATTAAAAAAAAACTCTTGACTATTTACTTTGTGAAAGAATTAAATGGTTTAGCAGAAGTTAAATTAAAGATCCACTTCCACTTAGTGCCAAGTGATGAACATATAAACAGGCCAAAGTGAGTGGGGTATTGGGACTGACGATTGTAAGTACAACTTCTTTTCAAGTTTAACTTCATTTCATACTAAGGATTAAAAAGGCCACCACTTCTCCCAAGTATAAATTTTCCACATACATCAGAATCTTGTTTTGGAAGGGAGCCTTGGCGTATGGTCACGGCTTCGAGCCGTGGAAACAGTCTTTTGCAGAAATATAGAGTAAGATTGTATACAATAAACTCTTGTGGTCCGGCCCTTCCCGAACCACGCGCATAGCGGGTGCTTAGTGCACCGGGCTATCCTTTTATCAAAATCTTGTTTTCTTGTTTGCAGAATTACTCCTTGTATTATATAGAGAAACATTTAGAATTTGTATAAGATTCAGCTTTATCAAGATTATTATACCAATTGTAAATAATAGTTCAATGTACGGATTCATTTGGGAATATGGGGGGAATAAGTGACACATAAATCATTCAAAAGATTATTGTATTGGTAACACACTACTACATATATTCTTGCTCACTAACGAAGTCCCCAAGAGAACAAGTTTTTTTTTCCCCTCTTTAATCTGGTATAAATCTGACTGATGGAGAATCAAGAGAAGTTAATACAACAAAAACAATAAGGCAGAAAAACAAGGGACCCTTTTGGACAGATAAAGCAGATGATCATTGTACTTGGTTCATTTAGTGTAATTGTCTGAATAATGGATAAATCCTAAAGAGCTGTATATATAAGTTGGTTAAATAAAGATTCTAGCTATATATACACATAAAATTATGATAAAAGTAGTGAAAAAAACAAGAAAATGAAGATATAATTAATGTGTACCTGGAACTTGAAAATTCATAAAGCCTTCCTTTTGGAGAGAAAACAATAAGGGCAACTTCTGCATCACAAAGAACTGAAAGCTCAAATGCTTTCTTAAGAATTCCACTTCTTCTTTTTGAGAAAGTCACTTGCCTACTTGTTGCATTTTCAATTCTTTTCATCTCAGTTTTTCCTCTCACCATCTTTTTTTCTTACTTTTAAATACTACTTCTTCTCAAAAATCTCAGGTGGAAAAAGAAAAAATGGCAGATATTGTAAACTGTTAGAGAGTCTCAATTACTTTTCAGATTAAAATACAAAATAATATTCAAGAAATACTAGCATCCATGATAAGTTTCTATAAATAGAAAGGTTTTTTTTTTGGAGAAGATAAGAATTGATTTATACAACAGGAATAAAACAAGACAAAAACCTTTTAATGGGTGTCTCAGATCTGAAAAATGGAAGAAGAAAAATAAAGGAAGAAAATTTTTGGTTAAGACATAAATGGAAAGGATCTGAAACCCTAAGAAGACAAAGATGAGGACATCTTTTTTCTGTTTTTCTATTTTTATCTTTCACAACCACCAGAAAGAGGATATAAATAGAGAAGAAATGATTAAGGAAAGACTCGTGAGAACCAAAACCTCATCTCTTTTCTTTCTTTTAGTAAACTTGTAAGAAACACTAAAATTAGACAAACAGACGCCCCCAAAAAAGAAATACAATATTAGAGTAGTACATATATGGCAGGCTAATGCAAACAAGTGGGGAATTATTAATTTCGTATATTTAATAGAGAACAGTATAGGGACCATTGACGGCACATTAGCCTTCACGCTAGCCTATTTGTACACGGTAAAATCGGAGGGCTCGACTTTATGATTGTTAGGCCGCCTCGTAGAGACCACCCCCGGAAGGCTCGAAGTTTAGTTCGGAGTTCGCCCCCGAGGGTTCTCAACGGTCGACCCTGAGACAGTACAAATCAAAGGCTATGATGGACAGATGGGAAGTTCCCAAAGCACGTGATTAAAGCTGACCTAGGTCTATTAGGCTAGCATGAGCTGTACCGTGGCATTAAATGACTGTATCAGCCATATATCTTTGTAATAAATGCATTTGTATTACGTTGAAATTTTTTCTCATATATAAAGGGGATCCTTGTTATTTTGCGGATGGGACACACAATAGATATCATTCTTACAACATTGAATATACAAGAACATTCTCTTTGCTCTCTAACACATTCTCTCTTGACTCCATTATTTACATTTATTGCTTGCATTCACAGTGTTCTATTTATTGTTCTTCAGTTATTGCTCATTATTGGCCATAAAGAGCCGCCGTCAAATTTATCATAACTGTTAATCCTCCATCGACTGCCCTTAGTCGGGCATCCAGCTCGACCTCGAGGCCCAGAAAACGCAAGCTCGAGGCCCCGGTTTCCAACCATTTGGTTTGATTATTGCACTGTCTACGAGTTCTTGTCTTATCTTTTGATTTTTCACTTAGCATCTATTGTCTAAGCAACTAGCATAAAAATAGATCACGTATTTTTAGAACCACAAAATCAAATCTAATTGTTATTACCATTTTAAAATCAAAATCAAAATCAACTGCCAAAACAGGCAGTTTTCTGGGCAGTTTACCACAAAATCAAAATCAACTGCAGAGCCACAAAAAAAACCCCAAGTACAGCGGCCCCGGGAACGGCCCCTCGGACCGAACAGTCACCGGAAAGGTAGAGTAACAACAGGTCGGCAACTGATCCCGCTATTATGAAGATTCTCGAGGACCTCACAAAAAGGATTGAATCAGGCGAAAAGATGATAGAAGCCAAAGACAAAAAGGTGGAAACCTACAATTCAAAGGTTGACCAGATCCCGGGCGCACCCCCGATACTGAAGGGTGTTGATTCGAAAAAATTCGTACTAAAGTCGTTCCCGTCTAGTGCGGCTCCAAAGCCTATCCCGAAGAAATTTAGAATACCTGATCTCCCAAAATACAATGGGACCTCGGACCCCAACGAGCACGTCACAACTTACACCTGTGTCGTAAAGGGAAATGACCTGAAGGACGACGAGATCGAATCCATCCTGTTGAAGAAGTTCGGGGAAACACTTTCGCAAGGGACCATGATGTGGTATCATAACCTAGCTCCAAATTCAATAGACTCATTTGCCATGCTAGCAGATTCTTTCATAAAGGCACATGCCGGTGCCATCAAGGTGGCTACAAGAAAATTCAACTTCTTCAAAATCAAACAAAGGGAAAATGAAATGCCGCGAGAATTCGTATCCTGCTTTCAAATGGAGAGGATAGAGTTACCACCAGTCTGCGATGGCTGGGCAGTGCAGACCTTCACCCAAGGTCTGAACGAACGAAGCTCGGTGGCTTCGAAACAGCTGAAGAAGAATTTGGTTGAGTACCCCGCTGTGACTTGACCGGATCTTCGCAACCAATATCAATCGAAGATCCGGGTCAAGGACGACCAACTAGGAGCCCCCTCGGGCTCGGTATACCCAAGCAAACTTCTGGAAAAAGTCCAAAACCAAACAAAGAAAGGTACCAGACATACACCAAAGATAAGAGAAACGCCCCGAGGCGTAACATACCCCGAAATGATCAAAGAACAGACCGAGGTCAGAACGGTCGGGGACTCGTGAGTAGATTTGAATTCAATAGCCATACAGGATCGACGGAGGCACCACACCTGTCAGAATACAACTTCAACATTGACGTGTCAGGCATCATATCTGCCATTGGCAAAATCAGAGATGCTAGGTGGACAAGGCCCGTACAATCGGATCCATCACAAAGAAATCACAACTTAGTGTGCGAATTCCACAGCGCACACGGTCACAAGACCAAAGACTGCAGACAACTCTGGGAAGAAGTATCTCGACTACTCACCAAAGGACATATCCGAGAGTTCCTCAGCGACCCAGCCAAAAATTAGTTCCAGGAAAGAAAGGCGAACAGGAAAAATGAAACATATGAGCCGCAACATATCATCCACATGATCATGGGAGGAACCAACGTCCCACAAGAACCTACTATCAGAAGAACAAAATTATCCATTACTAGAGAAAGGCGGACTCGGGGTTACATACCCGAGGACGCTCTCACGTTCAACAACGAGGACATCGAGACCCCGTCTCAGCCTCATAACAATGCACTGGTAATTTCTTTCCTTGTGAATACATTTCAAATTAAACGTCTACTTGTGGATCCAGGTAGCTCAGCCAACATTATCAGGTCAAGGGCTGTGGAGCAGCTTGGACTGCTCGACCAAATCATGCCCGCCTCTCGAGTCCTCAAAGGATTCAATATGGCGAGCAAGACAACCAAAGGGGAAATCACCCTCCCGGTCAATGTGGTTGGAACAATACAAAATGCTAAGTTTCATGTCATTGAAGGAGACATAAGGTACAACGCCTTGCTCAGAAAGCCATGGATACACTGCATGAGAGCGGTACCGTCAACCCTGCATCAAATGATGAAATTTCCTACGAAAGATGGAATAAAAACCGTATATGGGAAATAACATGCGGCCAAGGAGATGTTCGCGATGCATGATGTGGCACCAGCATCAACGCCTTTGACAAAGGATAAGCAAACAGTAAAATAGTGCTCACGAGGCACATCCTCGGCTACACCCAAATAAAACGAACAAAGGACTATACCACATCCCCTAAGTGAATGTTGGGAGCATATCGAGGCTCAAAGCACTATCGCCACTAAGGTATAGCCATTCCTCTTTTTTGTTTATATCATACACTAACCTTCGTGCAGATGTCCGACTAGGACAGTCGAAACACTATCTAGATTGAAGACCTTAAGGTTTCAAAGCATACTGTCACGACCGGATTTCCCACCATCGGGAGTCGTGATGGCACCTACTAATGGGAGCTAGGCAAGCCAAACCTTAACTACTTGCTACACTTTCATTTTTGCTTCTTTTTAACAAACACAAGTCGATAATATGATAAAAGCGGAATTTTAAATAAATAAGCGGAAGTCAATAATTATATATCTTAAGGCTACGTCTATTACAACTTTTAAAACCTTAAATACCCCAAAACCTGGTGTCACAAAATGTCTAAGAGTTACTACATACAAGGTCTGAAGAAATACAATACGCTGTTTCTGAACAAAAGGAAATGAAATAGGAAATAGAGATAGAGGGAGACGTCAGGGCCTGCGGACGCCTGCAGGTCTACCTTGGGTCTCCGAGTGGACTGAAGGAAGCCTTCCAACTACTGTCCGAAAGCTGCTCCTAGATCTGCACACAGTGCAGAGGGTAGTATCAGCACAACCGACCCCATGTGCTGGTAAATGTCTAGCCTAACCTCGACGAAGTAGTGACGAGGCTAGGATCAGACTACCAAATAAACCTGTGTAGTTCATATATATATATATATATATATATATATATATATATATATATATATATATATATATAGCAGAAAAGAAATATAGAAATAACTAGTCAATGTGGGAGGGGGAAACATGCTGTAGACGAGATAATAGTTTCGTATAGAAAGGTATCAAGTAAGGAAAGAAACAACATAACTAGAATATCAACAAGGAAGCAGAAATCGACAATTGCACGACATCACCCTTCGTGCTTTTACTCTCAGCCTCACCAAAGCAGTTATATAATAAAAATGTGCACCACATCACCCTTCGTGCTTTTACTCTCGTCCTCACCAAAACAATCATATAATCAAAATGTGCACGGCATCACCCTTCGTACTTTTACTCTCTTTCCTCACCATATAATCAATAGAATCGGCACGGAATGGTATGTCGTGCGGCACGACATCACCCTTTGTGCTTTACACTCTTTCCTCACAATAACAAATAATGCACGGCATCACCCTTCATGCTTTAACACCCTCCCTCACCCAAACAACAATCACAAATAAAGGGGCAAGGGAATAAACAAAATAATAATAGAAATCCCGGTAAGGGAACACAATTAAATCCCGGCAAGGGAACAACATCAATAATCTCAACATTCCGGCAAGGGAGATAATCAACAAAGCAACAATATCCCGACAAGGGAACAATTTAATAACTCTTTCTCTTTCTTTCACTTTTATTTCATAACTCACTTTACCACTTGAGCCAATGCTCAAAAGAGTTCAATCATCTCATATACTTTCACAATTTGTAATATAACTTGAGACAATGCTCCTCGATGTTCAAAGGTCACAATTTCCTTCCACAGCTTTTCACAACAAATAGAAATCATCACCAAGGCATGAAAGATACAACGAAATCAAGATATTCACAATTTAAAGACTCACGGTCATGCTAGACACCAACGTATAGATACTCGTCACCATGCTTATACGTTGTACTCAACAATTACCACATAGCAAATAGGACTCAACTCATAATCCCTCAAGCTAAGGTTAGACTAAACACTTACCTCGATGCCACAAATACAACTCAATGTTCAATTATAGCTTTACCCCTTAATTCCACTGCCAATTCGCTCGTATCTAGTCACAAATTACTTAATTACCTCAATAAACGCTAAATGAATCAACCCCAATGCATGAAAATGAGTATTCCATAGTTTTACCCAAAAAGTCAAAAATCGTCCCCGGGCCCACATGGTCAAAACCCGAGGTTCGAACCAAAACCCGATTACCCATTCCCCCACGAACCCAAATATATAATTTGTTTTGAAAAATCGAGGTCCAAATCCCCAATTTTTGAAAAAAACCTAGGTTCTACCCAAAACACCCAATTTTTCCCATGAAAATCTTTGATTTTAAGTTGAAATCATGTTAAAAGATGTTAATAATTGAAGAAAACTAGTTAAAACAATTGATTTGGAAGGAAAGTTGCTCTTGAAAAATCGCCCTAGTGTGTTTATGTTTTGAAAAAATGTGAAAAATGGGTCTAAAATCGGCTAAGTATAAAAGTTGCAGGTCTCAGTTATGGGAATTGTGAACAGGGGTTCGCAATTGCGAACCAACCTCTGTTGGCTTGGGAATTGCGAAAAAAGTTTGGGAAATGCGAACCTGGGAATTGCGAAAAAAGTTTGGGAAATGCGTACAAGCCTGGGAATTGCAAAAAAAGTTTGGGAAATGCGAACCTGGAAATTGTGAAAAAAAGTTTGGGAAATGCGAACAAGCCTGGGAATTGCGAAAAAAGTTTGGGAAATGCGAAGCCTGGAGGCCTGCAATTTCTTAAGTCCAAAATTTCACCCTGTGGCCTATCCAAAACTCACTCGATCCCTCGGGGCTCCAAACCAAATATACACACAACCTCAAAAATATCCTACGGACTTATTCGTGTACTCAAATAACTAAAATAACATCATGAACATCGAATTAAACCTCAAGATCAATGAAATTTCTCAAAACTTCTTTAAACATCAAATTTGCATTTAAGGTTCGAATCACGTCTAATGGATTCCGTTTCTTACCAAACTTCACATAATTATCTTAAATTATATATAAGACTTGTACCGAGCACCGGAACCAAAATACCGGCCCGATACCAATATGTTCTAGTCAAAATTCATTTCCAAACCTTATAAACAATTTCAGAAAATAATTTCTTTCAAAAATCCATTTCTCGGGCTTGGGACCTCGGAATTCGATTTCGAGCATACGCCAAAGTCCCATATTTTCCTACGGACCCTCCGGGACCGTTAAATCACGGGTCCGGGTTCATTTACCCAAAATGTTGACAAAAGTCAAATTAATTCATTTTATAGTCAAAACTTATCATTTTTCACAGATTTTCACATTTAGGCTTTCCGGCTACGCCCCGACTGCGCACGCAAATCGAGGTGATGCTAAGAGAGGTTTTTAATGCCTCAGAACACAGAAAAAAGGTCATAACATTCTCCACCTCTAAAACAATTGTTCGTCCTCGAACGGACAGAAGAAGGAAGTACCTGAGTCGGGGGAAAGATGGGGATAACGGCTCCGCATATCGGACTCGGACTGCTAGGTCGATACCTCAGGAGGCTGACCTCTCCACTGAACATGAACAGAAGGAAACTCTTTGATCTCAATTGACGAATCTGCCGGTCTAGAATAGCTACCGGCTCCTCCTCATAAGACAAGTCCTTGTCCAACTGGACAGTGCTGAAATCTAACACGTGGGATGGATCGCCGTGATATTTCTGAAGCATGGACACATGAAACACTGGATGCAGAGCTGATAAGCTCGACGGCAATGCAAGTCTATAAGCCACCTCTCCCACTCGATCAAGAATCTCAAATGGACCAATGAACCTAGGGCTAAGCTTGCCCTTCTTCCCGAATCTCATCACGCCCTTCATAGGCGACACTTGGAGCAATACCCGCTCTCCAACCATAAAAGTCACATCTTAAACCTTGCCGTCTACATAACTCTTTTGCCTGGACTGAGGTGTACGAAGTCTATCCTGAATAATCCTGACCTTGTCCAAGGCCTCCTAACCCAGATCCGTACCCAACAACCGAGCCTCCCCCCGGCTCAAACCATCCAATCGGAGACTGACACCGCCTACCATATAAAGCCTTATAAGGAGCCATCTAGAAACTCGACTGGTAGCTGTTGTTGTAGGCAAACTCTGCTAAAGGCAAAAACTGATCCCTCGAGCCTCCAAAGTCAATGACACAAGCTCGGAGCATATCCTCCAAACTCTGAATAGTCCGCTCAGACTGCCCGTCCATCTGAGGATGAAATGTTGTACTCAACTCAACCTGGGTGCCCAACTCTCACTGAACTGCTCTCCAAAAACGCGAGGTAAACTGCGTACCTCGGTCCGAAATGATAAACACAGGCATACCATAAAGACGAACAATTTCCCGGATATAGATCTCTACTAACCTCTCGGATGAATAGGAGACTGCCACATGAATGAAATGCGCTGACTTGGTAAGCCTATAAACAATGACCCATACTTCGTCAAACTTCTTCCGAGTCTGCAGGAGTCCAGTAACGAAGTCCATAGTGATCCGCTTCCACTTCCACTCGGGAAGCTCAATCCTTTGAAATAAACCACCAGGCCTCTGATGCTTGTATTTAACCTGCTGA
Source organism: Nicotiana sylvestris (assembly GCF_000393655.2). NCBI lineage: Eukaryota > Viridiplantae > Streptophyta > Magnoliopsida > Solanales > Solanaceae > Nicotiana > Nicotiana sylvestris. Next base: position 211,150,757 of record NC_091064.1, read on the forward strand.
CAATTCAAACACCAAGCCACATATGCAACAATATCTTTCTTCATTCTACGCCACCAATAATGCTACCGCAAATCCTGATACATCTTCACGGCAACCGGATGAATAAAGTATCAGGAGCTATGGGCCTCCTCTAAAATCAACTCCCGATGCATATCCACATTAGGCACACATACTCGACCCTGAAATCTCAAAACTCCATCATCATCTAAGGTAACCTGCTTGGTACCTCCGCGCTGCACCGTGTTTCTAAGGACACACAAATAGAGATAATCAAACTGTCGATCACGGATATGCTCCAATAATGAAGAATGAGCGATCGTGCAAGCTAATACCCGACTATGCTCAGAAATATCCAACCTCATGAACTAATTGGCCAAATCCTGAACATCCAAAGCAAGTGGTCTCTCACTGACTGGAATATAAGCAAGACTGCCCATACTGGCTGACTTCCTACTTAAAGCATCGGCCACCACATTGGCCTTCCCCGGGTGATACAAGATAGTGATATCATAATCCTTCAACAACTCGAACCACCTTCTCTGCCTCAAATTCAACTCTTTTTGCTTGAACAAATACTGAAAACTCTTGTGATCCGTGAACACCTCACATGCCACGCCATACAGATAATGCCTCCAAATCTTCAATGTGTGAACAATGGTTGCCAACTCCAAATCATGAACCAGATAGTTCTTCTCATGAATCTTCAACTGCTGTTAAGTATATGCAATGACCTTGCCATCCTGTATTAACACTGCACCAAGTCCAATACAAGATGCATCACAATAAACTGTATAAGGCCCTGATCCTGTGGGCAAAACCAACACCGGTGTCGTAGTTAGAGCTGTCTTGAGCTTCTGAAAGCTTGCCTCACACTCGTCCGACCATCTGAACTGGGCACCCTTCTGTATCAACCTGGTTATCGGGGCTACAATAGATGAGAACCCTTCCATGAACCGACGATAGTAGCCTACCAATCCCAAGAAACTCCGAATGTCTGTAGCTGAGGCTAGTCTAGGCCAGTTCTTGACTGCCTCAATCTTCTTCGAATCAACCTGGATACCCTTGCCGATACAATATGACACAGGAATGCAACTGAACCCAACCGGAACTCACACTTCAAAAATTTAGCATACAACTGACTATTCCTCAAAGTTTGAAGAACCACTCTGAGATGTTGCTCGTGCTCCTCCCGGCTGCGGGAATATATCAAAATATCATCAATGAAGACGATCACAAACGAATCCAAATAAGGCCTGAACACTCGGTTCATCAAATCCATAAAAGTTGCTGGGGCATTTGTCAACCCCAATGACATAACCAAGAACTCATAATGCCCGTACCGAGTGCGGAATGCTGTCTTAGGGACATCGGATGCCCTAATCCTCAACTGATGGTAGCCAGATCTCAAGTTAATCTTCGAAAATACCCTGGCAACCTGAAGCTGGTCAAACAAATCATCAATCCTCGGCATTGGATACTTATTCTTGATTGCAACCTTGTTCAACTGCCAGTAATCAATACATATTCTCATCGACCCATCCTTTTTCTTAACAAACAACACAAACGCACCCCAAAGCGAAACACTGGTCTAATGTAACCCTTCTCAAGCAAGTCTTGCAATTGTTCCTTCAACTCTTTCAACTCTAGCGGGGCCATACGATACGGCAGAATAGAAATGGGATGAGTGCCCGGAGCCAAATCAATGCAAAATTCAATATCCCTGTCGGGTAGCATATCCGGTAGGTCTGAAGGGAAAACATCAGAAAACTCACGAACAACAGGCATAGAATCAATAGAAGGGACCTCAGTACTAGAATCACGAACATATGCCAAATAGGCCAAACACCCTTTCTCGACCATACGCCGAGCCTTCACATAAGAAATAACACTGCGGGTAAAATGATCAAGAGTCCCTCTCCACTCTAAACGAGGCAAATCTAGTAAGGCTAAGGTCACAGTCTTGGCATGACAGTCCAAGATAGCATGGTAAGATGATAATCAGTCTATCCCCAATTTTAACATCGAAATCAACCATGTCTAAAAGCAACAAATCTACACGAGTCTCAAGACCCCTAATCACCACACTACAAGAATAATGGACTCAATCTACCACAACAGAATCACCCACCGGTGTAGACACATAAACAGGAACACTGAATGAATCACTAGGCATAACCAGATACTGTGCAAAATAAGATGAAACATACGAGTAGGTAGACCCTAGATCAAATAACACTGAAGCATCTCTATCATAAACCAGAACAGTACCTGTGATAACCGCATCTGAAGCCTCAGCCTCGGGCCAGCTGGAAGAGCATAACATCGGGGCTGGGCCCTACCACCCTGGACTACCTCTCTGGGACGGCCTGCAGCTGGCTGGCCTCCACCTCTGGCAGTCTGAGCCCCACCTCTAAATCCTCTACCTCTACCTCTAGCACCTCTACCCCCACTTCTAGCTGGTTGGGCGGTCTGTTAAACACCGGGTGCCTGAACCGTAGCACGGGAACCCTGCTGCTGCGATTGAGGAAACTGAGACTGACCCTGGCGACCTGAATGACCACTCCGAAAACTCTGGAGCGGCGGTGCACTGATAGAAGCTGGGGGTGCATGGTAGGACTGCTGATCAGAATACTGCATCTACAGACCACGGCTACCTAAAGCACCATGAGAAACCTGAAGGGTTGACTGAAAGGGCCTATGAGGATGGCCTCTACCATACGAATCTCTGCCTCCAAACGAGGCACTATTGAATCTACCTGAATGACATGGCCTCTTGTCTGACCCATGATCGCCTCCCTGGGATAGAACCATCTCAACTCTAAGGGACACATTGGCCACCTCCTAAAAAGTAATCTCACTCCCAGCCTCTCTAGCCATCTGAAGACGAATCAGCTGGATAAGACCGTCAATAAACCTCCTCACCCTCTGTCTCTCTCGGTGGGAGGTATGATGAGAGCATGGCAAGCCAAATCAATAAACATGGTCTTATACTGGGTAACTGTCATGGAACCCTGCTGGAGGCGCTCAAACTACCTCCGATAGGCCTCTCTCTGAGTAATAGGGAGAAACTTCTCCAGAAATAGCTGTGTGAGCAATAATCCCTCCACCAAGTCTTGGCGGATCTAAACAAGCGAAATGTAGCAAAATCGACCCCATTGGTCTCAACAATACCCATGTTCCTGAGAACCTCGTGGAAACTGTGTAGATAATCTTGGGGATCCTCAGTAGATGCACCGCTGAAAGTAGATGTGAAGAGCTTGGAGAACCTATCCAGCCTCCACAAAGCATCAGCAAACATAGTTGCTCCATCACCGGTCTGAGCTACCATACCCGGCTGTACTGCTCTAATTGGATGAACCGCTGGGGTCTGAATCTGGGGAGCTACCTGCTCCAGAGTGCAAGTAGTAGGAGTTTGGGCCCCTCCTCCAGCCTGAGAGATGGCTGGTGTTACAGGAAGCAAGCCTGCCCGGGTGACACTCTCCATAAGGCCCACTAGTCGGACCAACGCATCCTAAAGAACTGGGGTAGCAATAAACCCCTCTGGGACCTGAGCTGGGCCCACCGGGACTGTTGGGGTCGGAACCTCCTCATCAAAGTCAACCTGAGACTTTGTCACTGGCGCTGCTACTCGGGGATGAGCTCTATCCCTACCTCGGCCTCTAGCACGGACTCGGCCTCGCCCTCTGCCCCTCATGGGAGATGCTGCTGGGGGCTCGGGATGCTGAGCGGTGGATGAGGAAGCGCGTGTTCTCTCCATCTGTGAAAGAACATAGTATAAATTTAATTAGCATTGAGAAACCAAACCGCACGATAGGAAAGAATAAATGTGAAGTTTTTCCTAACTCTGTAGCCTCTGAGGGATAAATACAGACATCTCCATATCGATCCCTCAGACTCTACTAAGCTTGTTAGTGAATTGTGAGACCCCTGTAACCTAGAGCTCTGATACCAACTTGTCACGATCCGGATTTCCCACCCTTGGGAGTCGTGATGGCGCCTACTAATGGGATCTAGGCAAGCCAAACCTTAACTACTTGCTACACTTTTATTTTTGCTTCTTTTTAACAAACATAATTCGATAATATGATAAAAGCGGAATTTTAAATAAATAAGAGGAAGTCAATAATTATATATCTTAAGGCTACGTCTATTAAAACTTTTAAAACCTCAAATACCCCAAAGCCTGGTGTCACAGTGTCACAGACTGTCTAAGAGTTACTACATACAAGGTCTGAAGAAATACAATACATTGTTTCTGAACAAAAGGAAATAAAACAGGAAATAGAGATAGAGGGAGACGCTAAGTCCTGCGGACGCCTGCAGGTCTACCTTGGGTCTCCGAGTGGACTGAAGGAAGCCCTCCAACTACTGTCCGAAAGTTGCTCCTGGATTTGCACACAGTGCAGAGTGTAGTGTCAGCACAACCGACCCCATATGTTGGTAAGTGTCTAGCCTAACCTCGGCGAAATAGTGACAAGGCTAGGACCAGATTGCCAAATAAACATGTGCAGTTCATATATATATATATATATATATATACAGCGGAAAAGAAATACAGAAATAACTAGTTAATGTGGGAGGGGGAAACATGTTGTGGGGGAGATAATAGTTCCGTATAGAAAGGCATCAAGTAAGGAAAGAAACAACATAACTAAAATATCAACAATTGTATGGCATCACCCTTTGTGCTTTTACTATCAACCTCACCAAAGCAGTTATATAATAGAAATGTGCACGGCATCGCCTTTCGTGCTTTTCTCTCGTCCTCACCAAAACAATCATATAATCAAAATGTGCACGGCATCACCCTTCGTGCTTTTGCTCTCTTTCCTCACCATATAATCAATAGAATCGGCACGGAATGGTACGTCATGCGGCACGACATCACCCTTCATGATTTACACTCTTTTCTCACAATAACAAACAATGCACAGCATCACCCTTCGTGCTTTAACACTCTTCCTCACCCAAACAACAATCACAAACAAAGGGGCAAGGGAATAAACAAAATAATAATAGAAATCCCGGCAAGGGAACACAATTAAACAATTAAATCCCGACAAGGGAACAACATCAATAATCTCAACATCCCGGCAAGGGACATAATCAACAATGCAACAATATCCCGGGAAGGGAACAATTTAATAACTCTTTCTCTTTCTTTCACTTTTATTTCATAACTCACTTTACCACTTGAGCCAATGCTCCAAAGGGTTCAATCATTTCATATACTTTCACAATTTGTAATATAACTTGAGCCAAATGCTCCTTGATGATCAAAGGTCAAAATTTCCTTCCACAAGCTTTTCACAACAAATAGAAATCATCACCAAGGCATGAAAGATACAACGAAATCAAGATATTCACAATTTAAAGACTCACAGTCATACTAGACACCAATGTATAGATACTCGTCACCATGCCTATACGTCGTACTCAACAATTACCACATAACAAATAGGACTCAACTCCTAATCTCTCAAGCTAAGGTTAGACCAAACACTTACATCGATGTCACGAACACAACTCAAGGTTCAATTATAGCTTTATCCCTTGATTCCACCGCTAATTCGCTCGTATCTAGCCACAAATTACTTAATTACATCAATAAACGCTAAATGAATCAACCCCAATGCATGAAAATGAGTTTTCCATAATTTTACCCAAAAAGTCAAAAATCGTTCCTGGGCCCACATGGTCAAAATCCGAGGTTCGAACCATAACCCGATTACCCATTCCCCCACGAACCCAAATATATAATTTGTTTTGAAATCGGACCTCAAATCGAGGTTCAAATCCCCAATTTTTGAAAAAACCTAGGTTCTACCCAAAACACCCAATTTCCCCCATGAATATCTTTGATTTTAAGTTGAAATCATGTTAAAAGACGTTAATGATTGAAGAAAACTAGTTAAAAATGATTTACAATTGATTTGGAAGGAAAGTTGCTCTTGAAAAATCGCCCTAGTGTGTTTATGTTTTGAAAAGATGTGAAAAATGGGTTTAAAATTGGCTAAGTATAAAAGTTGCAGGTCTCAGTTATGGAAATTGTAAACAGGGGTTCGCAATTGCGAACCAACCTTTGCTGGCTTGGGAATTGCGAAAAAAGTTTGGGAAATGCGAACAAGCCTGGGAATTGCGAAAAAAGTTTGGGAAATGCGAACCTGGGAATTGCGAAAAAAAGTTTGGGAAATGAGGACAAGCCTGGGAATTGCGAAAAAAGTTTGGGAAATGCGAAGCCTGCGGGCCTGCAATTCCTTAAGTCCAAAATTTCACCCTGTGGCCTATCCAAAACTCACTCGAGCCCTCGGGGCTCCAAACCAAATATACACACAACCTCAAAAATATCCTACGGACTTATTCGTGTACTCAAATCACTAAAATAACATCTTGAACATCGAATTAAACTTCAAGATCAATGAAATTTCTTAAAACTTCTTTAAACATCAAATTTGCATTTAAGGTCCGAATCACGTCAAATGGATTCCGTTTCTTACCAAACTTCACAGAATTATTTTAAATTATATATAAGACCTGTACCGGGTGCCGGAACAAAAATACGGGCCCGATACCAACATGTTCTAATCAAAATTCATTTCCAAACCTTATAAACAATTTCAGAAAACAGTTTCTTTCAAAAATTCATTTCTCGGGCTTGGGACCTCGGAATTCGATTCCGGGCATATGCCCAAGTCCCATATTTTCCTACGGACCCTCTGGGACAGTTAAATCAGGGGTACGGGTAAGTTTACCCAAAATGTTGACCGAAGTCAAATTAAATCATTTTATAGTCAAAACTTATCATTTTTTTTACAGATTTTCACATTTAGGCTTTCTGGCTATGCACCCCGACATCGCACACAAATTGAGGTGATGCTAAGAGAGGTTTTTAAGGTCTCAGAATACAGAATTTTGTATTAAGGTCATCACACATACGTTGCACTCTTTTCCTTCGACCAGGTGTTTATCCCGAAAAGGGTTTTACTGGCAAGGTTTTTAACGAGGCAACATCCATATTACCTAAAGAAGACTCAACAAGTATTCAAGGCTTTTCTTCAATCAACCTCGAATACTGGGGGGCATCCCCATGGAAGGTCACCTCCTCGGAGAAGCCAAGATGTGTTAAATAGGGTCTCGATAGGAAAATGATGTACCGAGCCAAACGGTCGAACGAACCGTGTCCGTATAGAATAACCGAGCCCTTGACAACAAAAACGTGTATACTTGTACCAAGTATATCAAAGAATACTTTCCCTTCCATCAATGCATTTCGAAGGAGTTCGGTATTTTTTACAAATATGGCTCCAAAGCCAAAAACGTCCCGAACACTCGGGGACTGACGTCAAAAACTCAAAGTCGCATAACCTCCGGGTCGGAAGCTTCGAACATGTAAGACCCCAATGAGGCAACGTCAAGGTTACAAAAATGGCTCCAGAAGCCAAGAACGCCCCGAACACTCGGGGACTGGCGTCAAAAACTCAAAACCATATGACCACCGGGTCGGAAGCTTCAAACTAGTAAGCCCTCAATGAGGCAACGTCAAGTCTACAAAAACGGCTCCAGGGCCAACAAAACTTTCAATGTCCCGAGGACTGCCAAGTCCATAAGACCCCATACGGGCAACCTCGACCCTATAAGACCTCTATAAGGAAACACCAAAACTGTAAGACCTCAAGCAAGGCATGAACCATACTTGTACCAAGTAACCAAAACTGTAAGACCTCAAAGGCATGTAAAAATTATAAGACCTTACAAAAAGGCATTATCCTGACCTTAAAGTCAAGGCTATATATTCGAATTTGTAAGACCCCTAAAAAGGCATACCTTCGATATAGACGCCGAAACTACTTCATTCGGGGACTGAAAGGCTCAGGCCAAACATAATGACTACGGTCACAAGGTTGTACCAGCCAAACTAACGCAACTCGGGGATGCCCGACCGTCGCTATAAAATCACAGGCCTTCAAATACTTTGAAAGTACTTCGAAAAAAATCGGTTAAATAGGCTACCCTCGACATAGACAAAAGATCTTCGACCATGTCAGCTCCAAACTATAGGCTTTGAAACATTCAGCCACCGAGCAAAACCTCCCAAGGTGCTCGTTAATCACTACATAGCGACTCACCATCGAGGCTCTTAGCAGGCCGTCAAAGAGTCGAGCGAACACAAAAATTTCAAAATATTTGACGAGGGAAAACAAAGCCTAAAGAAGTCATACCGACCCTACGCGTAAGAGTCACTGTCGCCAGCCCATATTAAGAGGTTGTACCGACCCTACGCGTAAGAGCCACTGTCTCTAGCCCATGTTAAGAGGTCGTACCGACTCTACGTGTAAGAGCCTAAGAGCCAGCTTAAAAACTTGAGGGACAATGAGCTCGAGTCGAAATATGACTCGGAGACTAAGCCCGAAATAGTTAACTAAATACGCCTTAAGGCAAATGCGTAAGAGCCTGCGAGCCAGCCTAACGAGCCCTAGGGACGAACTGTAAACCTAAAGGTTTTTTCTCAAAGGCCAATTCACCTGACTAATCATTGACAAAACGTCAAAACTCAAAAACAAACAAGGGCATACACAAGCAAATAGAAATCCATGGAAGGAGAAAACTAAAAGGTTTCTTTATATACGCACGTATGAAACTATGCAAATGTTACATTTGCAAAAGTTCTCTAAAGAACACTGTACAAAGAATCAAGAAGAAAAGGTCTAGTCTACGTCCCCCTCAGGGACTGTGGCCCGTCGGCCTTTTCCTCATTATCCTCGGCATCAGACAAAAGGAACTTGGCATCGTATTCATCCTCCTTGGCCTGCACTATCTCCTCCGAGAGATCGAAGCCCCTAGCATGAATCTCTTCAAGGGTTTCCTTCCGAGATTTACACCGGGCATACTCATTGCTTCTGCTCTCCCGATCGGAAGCACCACTCAATTTAGCTCGAGCATCAGCAATGTATTTTAAGTAGACAACCACTTTCTTGTCGGACTTAGCCCAAATCTCTTCAGCTTCAGCCCGAGCGTCCATGGCCTCGGCCTTCATCTTCAAAAGATCAGACTCGAGGCTTGCAATCTTGCTTGTCTGAACCAAGTTGTTTTCACAGGCATTCCGAAGTTGTATCTCGAGAGTAGAAACCATAGCCAAAGCATTCTTCTTGGCCGCGATATGGGCATCCATCTAAGCCTCTAGCTCATCGCACTTACATTTGGCTTGACCGACTTCACCCCAAAGGCGTTCTAGGTCCTTCGTCTTTTTCTGCAACTGAAGTAAATGAAACATTAGCCTTAAAAGATAGAAGAAGAAGCATGCACCCCCTTGGAACAAATATTACCTGCTCCTCGAGGTAGCTTTCGTAGTTCAGACTTCGACTCGCTTCATACCGCAAGTGTGCCAACTCGTCTTCCCTTTCATCGCAAAGAAGCTTGAGAGATTTCTCCCCATCCACGGCTTTTTGCTGCCTGACCTTATGGTGAAGTAGCTTAGACTTGAGCTTGCTAAAAGCCTATGGAAGAGAAACTCGATAAGAGAGTAAAAATTGCAAAAGCTATAAAACTAATACGATCGGCTAAAACTCACCACAAAGTAGAGCCGATGAGCTTCCTCAAAAGTCGAGCGCACGTCTACTAGACTGGCTCCATCAACCCTAGAAGAACCACTCCTGGTTGGTATACGTCACCTAATATATGTGGCCCTAGCTTCGAACGTCCCTCGAAGTACCTTCGACGGGAAAAGAAGTCGGCGGTAGAGAACTGTCGCTCCTCGAGGTACCTTTGACGAGAAAAGAATATAGCAGTGGAAGAGGGACCGTTTTTCTAAAGCCAGAGATCTCGGGCACTGCAGGCTCGGCTGATACATCCTCTCTGATCCCCCGGCCTGGACTCGTCTTGCTACAAGCACTGTCGCCTTGCGAAGGCCCCTTTTGCTTGTTATTGTCATTCCTTGGTCCCGAAGCTGACGATCCTTCTCCGATAGGGCATGATCTCGCCTCGAAGAACTCCTCAATGCCTATGATGATGGAGTTTGTACGCATAAAAAGAAAGTGCCTTTCAAAAAAAGGAGCAAATCACATACCACATACCGTGGTGTTTTGCCTCCCATCTACCCTTAGAAAAGTCTCGCCACTTACGCTCATCATAAGTCGAGTGGGTCGCCAACTTCCAAGCCCAATCTGTCAGGTCAGGGACCTCGTATGTCATCCATGGAATTACTGCAGAAAGGGAAAGAAGGCGCATATACGGAGCCCGCCTCTACCATAAATGAAACAACAAAAGCAAAAGTGTACCACTTACATGTAAAATTCCATTCCTCGGGAAACGCAGAAACTCTACGGGGATAATGTCAACAGCTCGTACTTAGACGAATCGGCTCATCCACCCCCGATCCTATCTTCTTCATCGATAACGAAGGGCCTGGTGGATCGGCATCGTAGGGTTAGCAGGCCTCGGTGGTGAAAATACCTGTACAGCCTGATAAGATGGCTAAGGGTGAACTCGAGCCCTACTTCCTCCGCAAAGAATCACATCATCAATACTATCCTCCAAAATGATGGATGAACCTGTGCCAAGGTATCCCGATACTTTCGGCAAAAGTCAAGCACAACCCTATTGAGGGGACCTAGTGTAAAGGGGTACGTGTATACGTTCAAAAGCCCCTCAGCATGGTCCATAATGCTCTCCTCCGGGGAAGGTACCTGCAGTGCTACCTTTTCCCCCATCCACAATCTTTCCTCACTAACTCAAGGTACCTCTCTCCTATTAAAGAAATAAACTTCGAGGCATACTCCCAATGACCCTGAACCTTGGGAGGTTTTTCTGACAAAAAATCCCCCCTCGATGCAAAATGTCCCGAGGTTGGCTCGCCTGGCACCAGCGGCACACCACCAACCAGACGGGAACCAGAGGTGGAACTTCCTCCTCCTTGCTGAACGGATCCCGGCATAGCAGCCATAACTGTGGTAAAATCAGAGAATTGGAGCGGGAATTTGAGCGAGGGCTTTAAAGTTAAAATGGTGAAAGACCTAACGCAAGAAAGAATAACTCTGTGAAGGGGGATAGCTACTCAGGATAGCGGAATCCTCAAAGGAAGGAAGGCAAACCTATATATATAGAGAAAGCGGTAAACTGTCTGCCTGCCTCAGAAGCCAATTAAAAAATACTGACTAAACCTTTATTGCTTTGGGAAGATGTACCGGCAGGATCGCCTCGGTCATTTCATAACCATGTCATACAATTTACGCTGCCATACGATGTTTTGGAATCAAAAATCCCCGTATCAACCTAGCCTCAACATAGTACTCGATCTCGAGGACCTCCGTTAAAAAAGAAGAAAGGCTCTAAGGAGCCATTAATATCATTACAAGCCTCGATATGGTACCCGATCTCGAGGACCTCTGTCAAAAAAGAAGAAAGGCTCTAAGGAGCCATTAATATCATTACAAGCCTTGATATGGTACCCGATCTCGAGGACCTTCATCAAAAAAGAAGAAAGTCTCTAAGGAGTTATTAATATCATTACAAGCCTCGAGATGGTCCCCAATCTCGAGGACCTCCGTCAAAAAGAAGATAGGCTCTAAGGAGTCATTAATATCACTATGAGCCTCGAGATGGTGCCCGATCTCAAGGATCCCTGTCAAAACGAAAGATAAGCTCTAAAAGAGCTACTCATATATAATCCCAACCTCAAGGTGGTATCTAATCGAGGCCAACCCTACACTACTATTGAGTAGCGAGAGAGGGTCGAAGCAGTTTTTACCCGATTAAGGTCGGGATCAATTTCCACAGGGAGCTAAAAGTTGGAGTCGGGTGTCTGTCTAAAGTGGAGTTGTGTATGTGTTCCAAATTGCACTTCTTAACATTTATGGATTTTTGATTTACTTCTAATTTTATCAAACTACAATGCTAAATTAAACTATAATAAGCTAAGAGTAAACTATTGCGAGTTGTTCAAATGGTTAAAAGGCACTAGGGTAGTGACTTTCGCCTAGGTGGTCAATTGACGGATACTTGAGTCTAAGGCATGATTGACATATTTGGAGAGTATGATATAACCGTTGCACGATTTTACCCACTCTTTTGCCCGAATTGAATTTCTCAAGACCAATTGGGTATGCAAATTTGCACAAGCAATCAAGGTTCAAGTCGGGTATTACTATCTCTAGGTTTAACCCATTAATTGGGGCTATTAATCTCTTGAGTACGTCCCAATTCCTTGTTGGACCAATTTCATAGACTTAGGCTCTCTTTATCAAGAAGAGCCAAAGTCAACTAAACACAAACTAGTATTTGCAACTACCAATTCAGCAATTAAATATGAAATTAGCCCAAATATCAAACACCCATAGTCAATTTAGCCCGAAAACACAAGACCCATCAATTACCCACACTAGGATTGAGCCACAACCCTAGATTATGGGTCTAGTTACTCATAATTAGAGAAGAAAACAAAGAAATAGATGAAGAAAAACTCATATTAATTAATTGCTAAGATAAACCAGAAGATTCAATGCTAAAATGAAGCTAAAATATTTGAAGTCACGAGCGCAGCCCAGTACCAAAACTATATGATAAACTAAACATGGGAAAAAGCTATTTATACTAAGCTAAAAAATCTGGACAAAAATACCCCTGTGGGCCTAGTGCAGACCGCACAAAATCATGTGCAGCCGCACTAAGGCTCTTGACATAAAATTTAGTTCTTTGAACTCGGGCAATGCGGACCGCACAGAATCGAGTGCGGCCACGGTGGCTTCTAGTGCGGTCCGCATGAAATGGAGCACAGACCGCATTGGCTTCAATCTCCAAACTGGCACTTCTCTGATCCTTGGTTTTGCGGACCGCACTAAATCGAGTGCGGCTGCAGTGACTCCAATGCGGACCGCATTAAATCTCATACGGCCGCATTGCCTGTTGGCCTGGAAGTCCACCTCTCTGAACCTCACTTGTGCGGACCGCACAAAATGGTGTGCGGACGCATTGCGCCTGTTTTGCCTGAGGTTGCCTTGTCTTGGTACTTGTGCAAGTTTCACTCCTTTTTGAGCCGATCTTTGATATCTTGTCACTTTGTTGATCAAACCTGCAATCAAGCACAACTTATGATCCTTTTTGGGACTATTTTGTACAAATTTCTAATCAAAACATAAGCAAGAAGGAGTATAAAATTATCAAAATCCCTAGTTATCAGTATCCTGCCTTGAGGATTTCTGCTATTACGAATGCGGGTCATTCACCCGATTCCTTGGCCCTTGAGCTACCTGAGCTCGAGCTAGTTCACACTCAAAAATTACTAATGATGCCTTAGGGCTACCTTCACTCTAAGTTCAAATCAAGTTTTTTAGGCCACCCAAACTTGGGCTAAATCTCAGGAATTTGAGCAAATTCTCCCTCGAAGACTACCAACGGGGTCTAAAAGGAGCTAAGTTTGTTCTAAAAATTGAGGCCCCATTCTCACTCTATTCAAAGTCTTCAGTTTCGGTAGTCTAATTCTATACTAGGTCGACCCGGACTTGGTCCGAGAGATAGCAAAGGGTTTCAGGGAAAATCATATTGACCGATCAAGTAACGAGGGAATACCTACGCCTGGGTTCGATATTCGGACCAATCGATAGAGTCACATGCTCAGATTCTTCACAAATTCAAATAAAAGGAAATCCAGCATAAATCAGAGACAAATAGAAGAAACATCTTGTATTAATAAATCGTGATTACAAAAGCCCACGGGGGGTCCTTACACAGAAAAAAACTAAGAGTCTAATCTATTCTCAAATGTGCGTCCTCGACGACAGTATCTTCGAGAACCATTTCCTCGGGGGCATCATCTCGATCTTCAAAAAGGTATCTTCAAGGACGAAGAAGCAGAAAATGATAAAGAAGAAGTAGAAAAAAATGAAGAAGCAGAAAAAGATGAAGAAGCGAAGAGGGATGAAGAAGTAGCTGGGTGAAAATTTTGGCTAGTATGGATCTCGCCAGCACTACTATTATGAAGCCACTTCTTGGGACGTTGCATCGGTGCGGGATGCAACAGTTAGTAGATGGCACCACCTTACTCCACGGAAAGTAAAAGGAATGAGGAGCCGCACCGGGTAGTTAGGAGAGATGAGTAGGAGTTCGTAGTCCGCATATCCTTTAATACGCAGATAATTTGAGATTTCTCTCTCATTACCTCGGGCCAACAACAACAAAAATAAATTAGTACAATCCCGCTCAGTAGGGAAAAGCTCTAGGAAAGGGCCATGGTGTAACTGATGAGAACACTGCCATGTGACCTTAAGGCCACAGGTTTCAAACATGAGAAATAACACTGGATGAGGAAGAAGACAAGAAAGGAGTAAAAGGGTTGTTAAAGAACGATTGAATGAAGTTTTGGTTCAAGAAAAGCTTCTATTTATAGAAGAGGTGGCAGCGCAACCGATGGCGCAATCAATGCCTGTTGGGAGACGGATCGGCGACGATATTATTGCCTTGAGAAAGTAAACCGGCACTACAATAAATGTTCCCAGAAAAGACGTATCGATGGGATATCTCAATTATCGCAAAGTTGATGTCATAAGTATGACATCATCACAATAGGCTCGAGAAGATCGGTGTCAGAATCATTTCTTATCATTTTATTCTAAGAAACGCGGGGACTATCTGTACATGGTAAAATCGAAGGGCTCGATTTTATGATCGTTAGGACGCCTCGTAGAGACCACCCCTGGAAGGCTCGAAGTTTAGCTTGGAGTTCGCCCCCGAGGGTTCTCAACGGTCGACCCCGAGGCAGTACAAATCATAGGCTATGATGGATAGACGGGAAGTTCCCAAAGCACGTGATTAAAGCTGACCTAGGTCTATTAGGCTAGCATGAGCCTAAATCGTGGCATTAAATGGCTGTACCGGCCATATATCTTTGTAATGAATGCATTTGTACTACGTTGGGATTCCCTCTCATATATAAAGGGGATCCTTGTCACTTTGAAGAAGGGACACACAAGATATATCATTTTTACAATATTGAATATACAAGAACATTCTCTTTGCTCTCTAACACATTCTCTCTTGACTCTACTATTTACATTTATTGTTTGCATTCACTGTGTTCTATTTATTGTTCTTCAGTTATTTCTCATTATTGGCCATAAAGAGCTGCCATCAAATTTATCATAGTTGTTAATCCTCCACCGACTGCCCTTAGTCATGCATCCGACTCAACCTCGAGGCCTAGAATACGCAAGCTTGAGGCCCCGGTTTTTAGCCATTTGGTTTGATTATTGCACTGTCTACCAGATCTTGTCTTATCTTTTGTTTTTTCACTTAACATCTATTGTCTAAATAACTAGCATAAGTATAGATCATGTATTTTTAGAACCACAAAATCAAATCTAATTGTTATTACCATTTTCACAGTAAACACTATTAGTAAAAGGGTATTATCAATTTTACCCGCGTCAAAAACTATTTACATTAGATCGCTGGAAAAGTGTATAAAATCTGTATAGTTTTTGTATATAACATACAGAATGTATACATATTCAATCGATATATATATTTTTTCCACTATTATTTTGAGAGTGACTATACAGTGTCATTTTTTCATTAGTAAATTGACGTGTAATATGGATTGGGAATAGTATTATTTTTGTGCATTGATAGTGTGCTAATATTATTTTACACTGTTTAAGTTATATTTCTTTTATAAATATCTGGTATTTAAAATTTTGATGGTCGATTATTTCACATTAGCATCATGTCTAAAGAGGAAACGACTCCCTACTACAGGTTTTCAATTCGTAGGGCTCGAATTGGGACCTTTAGTTAAAAAGTTTATTCATCTCACCACCAGGGGCGTATGTAGCACGTAGGTGATGACTGACGGGTTTAATGGAACCTTTAACTTTCGATGCGGAGTATAAATTTATGTATAAAAATCTACTAAAATTGCAACAAATAGTTTACATGAACATATAACTTTAAAAATATAATGGGTTCAACGCTAAATATCTTAAAGGGTGAAACCAAAAAGTTTAAATCATGGATCTGCCTTTGTTCACCACTCCTTTAATAGTTATGTTAGAGTATTAGATAAAGGCTGATTTTGTATTTGGCCCATTATTGTAATTAGAATTGGCACATATTATAATTGTTTGTGATTGGGACAGGGCCCACTATTTATAAATGACTCTCCCTATTGTAAAGACGGATTATTCATTCTTCTACTCAATACAAAATATCTGCTTCTCTCGAAGCTTCTCTCAACTCATGAACCTTGCTTTAGTTTTTGTCATTTCTTCTCTAAATTTCTGTACTTAACATGGTATCAGAGTATAGATTCTGGTAGATCGTCTCACTTGCTTCTGATCAATGTTAGCCTTTTCGATTTTCATCAAGTTTTGGTTCTGATTGCTTTTACACTGGATTAGGGTTTTGGTTTGAGTTTCGTCGAATAATTTCATCGTATTATTGCTTGTTTCTGCTGGATTTCAAATTTCTATGGATGTTTTGACTGGACCTGGATGATCTATTCATCCTTTTTCGTTTCTCGAGCTAGGGTTTCCTCGTCGGTATCTTGCTGCGCCGCCAGCAATTTTGTTCACAAGGTTGTCCTCTTTTCGATTGTAAAAGAGGGGGTAAATCAGTTTCTTCTTCATATCTCACAAGTTTGTTGATTGTTTTTTTATTTGTTATGATATTTTCCTCTCAATGACGAACGATAATCATGTTGTTATACCTTCCTCTTCCTCTACTGCATCTCGTACTATGTTTCTTGAGGATGACTTTACACATCTATGTCACCCAATGTATGTGTCCCAATCAGATGTGCTGGGAACCTCCTTGGTTTCTAGTCCGTTTGATGGAACCTGATATGGCAGCTGGAGGAGGAACATCTTACTTGCTCTCTCCATTCGCAATAAACTTGATTTTATCAATGGTACCTCTACAAAGCCACTTCCTAGCTCTCATTTGGCATGCCAATGGCAAATATGTAATGATCTTGTGGTGTCATGGTTGGTTAATTCTATGTCAAAAGAAATATCTCGTAGCGTAGAGTATTCTGAGTATGCTAAGGATATTTGGTGTGAATTAGAGGAGGATATGGTAAGGCTGATGGGGCCAGAGTCTTTGAGCTAAAGAAAGAGTTGGCACATATATCTCAAGGGACTTTAGACATAGCTTTTTATTTTAACAAAATCAAACAACTTTGGGATGAGATAGCATCTTATAAAGTCAGAGTTTGTACTTGTGGGGGTAAAGCTGTTGAGGATGAAGAGCAGAAGGTTTATCAGTTCCTTATGGGCCTGAATGATACCTACATGCAAACTCGCAACAACATTCTAATGATGAAACAACTTCCATCTATTGGAAATGTATACAACATCTTATTGTCTGATCAGAAGCAAAGGCAGGTGTCTTCTGCATCCCAATTCTCCACACAATCTGCTTCTTTCAATGTTGGGACTTCTAAGCCATCATTTCCCTCCAAGGTTTCTTTTAAGGCTCCCAGGACATCTCTTATCTGCAAATATTGCAAGAAGCCTGGACATTCTATAGACAAATGTTATAAGTTGCATGGATATCCTCCCAATTTTAAGTTTAACAAAGGACCTCCTTCTCGCAGAACCACTGCACATGTTGAGCTTGAATCCTCTGGTGGTTCCTCTGTGCCTGGAGGTTCTGATGGTCCAGTTGAGCATGAGGAGTCATCTGTGATACCTGGCCTTACTAAGGTTCAATACTCCCAACTGATGACCTTATTACAACAATCCCAAATCTCTGCTTCCCTACATTCTCCACCTCTCTTGGCTTCTGCCAACTTTGTTGGTAAGCTCATGCCTTATGACGATGTTTCTTATGGAGCTTGTATGTTATCTAGCGTGAATAGCATTGTTTGGATAGTAGACTCTAGAGCTATTGGTCATATGACTTCCATTAGGAGTTTGCTTTTTGATATAATTACTCTTCATGTTCCTTACATTGTCTCTCTCTTAGATGGGTACAAAGTAAAGTTTACCAATGTTGATTCTTTAGCTTTATTTCCTGACTTAATTATTCATAATGTTCTTTACATCCCTAGTTTCAAACATAATCTCATATCTGTCCAGAAGTTTTTGTCTTATTGTGATGATGTTGTACAGTTTACCAAGTTTGCTAGCACTTTCCAGGGCCCTTCAGTGAGGAAGCCAGTGGTGCTTGGTAGACTGGACAATGGACTTTACAAGTTGTTTCAGCATGTGACTTCTACTGTTGAGTCTGTTAATATCAATTCTTGTTCTTCTGTTGTTTCTTCTTTACCTATAGTGTCTAATAATACTGTTGTTGACAATTCATCTGTAAATACCATGGTTGATTCAAATAAAGTGAATAATTCTGATGTTGTTTGGCATTATAGACTTGGACACACTCCCTTTTCCAAAATGAAACTTATTTCTGGTCTTGATAATGGATTGTCTTACAAGAAGTCTTTCACATGTCTCATTTGCCCCTTAGCAAGACAAACTAGGTTCCTTTTTCCTGATAGTTCTATTCAGTCCACTCGTTCTTTTCAGCTTATTCACATAGATACTTGGGGTCCTTACTCCATTCCTACTCACTCTGGTTCTAAGCATTTCCTTATAATAGTAGATGATTATACTAGGGATACTTGGATACATCTGATAGGGGAAAAGAGCAATGCTTTTGATTTGTTAAAGGCATTTATTTCTATAGTTGAAACACAATTTCAAACTAGAGTTCAGACTGTGAGAAGTGATAATGCTTTAGAGCTAGAATCCTTTTCTTCTGGTTCTCTTTTCTTTTCAGAAAAATGGATCATTCATCAAACCTCTTGTCCTCACACTCCACAACAAAATGGTGTATTTGAAATAAAACATAGGCATTTGTTAGAGACTGCCAGGGCTCTTTTGTTTCAATCTCATCTTCCTATTAAATTCTGGGGTGATTGTTTCCTTACTGTCACTTATCTGATAAATAGATTCCCTTCACCTCTCCTTAAGCACAAGAGTCCCTATGAGTTACTTTTTGGCAAGGCTCCTGTATATTCTCACCTTAGATCCTTTGGGTGTCTTTGCTACTCAACTGTGCCCAAACCCCATATAGATAAGTTTCATCCTAGGTTTGTCCCATGTGTTTTTCTTGGATACCCTTTTGCCAAAAAGGTTTATAAACTTTACAATTTGTCTACTAAATCTTGTTTTATCTCCAGAGATGTGACTTTCGATGAACACATTTTCCCTTTTTCCAAGTCCCGTACTCTCTCATCCCCTATCTTGTCATCTCCTCTCATTCCTGGCCATTTCTCTAATGATTCAACTTCTCCTTTATCTCCTTCTATTCCTGTTTCTTCTTCCCAATCCTCTACTCTTCCTTCTTCTTTCCCAAGTTCCTATAATCTCTCTTCCTCTCCTTCCCCTAGCTACTCTTCCCCTTTTGTTCTTCCCTCATCTCCTCCTCCACTTAGAAGATCCAATAGACCTTATAATGTTCCTGCTTATGTTCAGGATTTTGTATGTCCTACACTTCCTCCTTCTCTTTCTGTCCCTATTTCTTTTAGTTCTGAGTCTGTTTCTTTCAATGCAACCACTTCACAGCTCCATATGTTTGAGCCTTACACTTACTCTCAGGCTGTTGTTGTCACTGAGTGGCAGGAGGCTATGAGAAAGGAGTTTGAGGATTTGGAGGCTAATAGAACTTGGGATGTTGTTAAGTTACCCTCTAGGAAGAAGCCTATAGGCTGCAAATGGGTATACAAAGTAAAATATAGAGTTGATGGGAGTTTGGAGAGGTATAAGGCCAGGTTAGTAGTTAGGAGTTATACTCAAGTTGAAGGGGTTGATTTTCATGAAACTTTTTCTCCTGTTGTTAAAATGTCTACTGTGAAGTCTTTGATTGTTGTGGTTGTCAAACAACACTGGCCTTTATTTCAACTTGATGTTAATAATGCATTTTTACATGGGGATCTTGATGAGGAGGTTTGTGCCTCCTGGTCTATTTGTTCCTTCTTCCTCTTCTTCTTCTACTCCTTTGGTTTCCAAGCTACTCAAGTCCCTCTATGGTTTGATACAGGCTTCCAGACAATGGTATGCTAAATTATCTCAGGCCCTTTACTCTAGAGGATATTCTCATTCTTTAAATGACTACTCCCTATTTACTAGGGGTTCTGGCTCTTCTTTGGTCATTTTAATTGTGTATGTGGATGATATCATTCTTATTGGGACTGACTTGTTTGAGATTTCTTCCTTAAAGGGGTTTCTGCATGAACAATTCAGGATTAAAAACCTTGGTTCTCTTAATTATTTTTTGGGAATTGAGGTTCTCTATTGTGATTATGGGGTACTTCTTCATCAGAAGAAGTTTATTCATGACTTATTAGAGTAATTTGCTTCTTCTGCTTCTTCTGATGTTGTTTGTCCCCTTGCTATCAATGAGAAATTAAAGGCTTCTGTTGGTGATCCGTTGCCCAAGCTTGAAGAGTGTAGATGCTTAGTGGGCAAGTTGAATTTCTTAACACACACAAGGCCTAGTATCAATTTTGCAGTTCAACATCTTAGTCAATTCTTGCAAACTATTTGTGTCCCTCATACGCTGGCTGTTTTACATCTTTTGAGGTATTTGAAAAGGACTTTTGACTTTGGTCTGTTCTTCAATGACTCTCATGATCTTTCTTTAAAGGTATATTGTGATAGTGGTTGGGATTCATGTGATGATAGTCGAAGATCTGCCACTGGCTTTTATGTATTTCTTGATGATTGTTTGGTGAGCTGGAAATCCAAGAAGCAGCCTGTGGTCTCTCTTTCTTTTGCTGGAGCTGAATACAGGGCCATGAGTAAAGTTGCTGCTAAGGTTACTTGGCTTTCAAGATTGTTATCTGATTTTGGTCTTCCTTCTTCCTCTCCAATTCCTTTGTATTGTGACAACCAGGCTGCTTTGCACATTGCCCGCAATCCAATCTTTCATGAGAGGACTAAACATATAGAGTTGGACTGTCATTTCGTCTGAGGCAAGATTGGTGATGGGTTGATTAGTTTGGCTCATGTGTCCAGCGATGCACAAGTTACTGATATTCTTACCAAGGCCCTTCCTGGGCCTGCTCATCACTTTCATCTTCGCAAGTTGGGGGTTCTTTCACCCTCTAACTTGAGGGGGGGGGCTGTTAGAGTATTAGATAAAGGCTGATTTTGTATTTGGGCCATTATTGTAATTAGAATTGGCCCATGTTGTAATTGGGTTACCGGGTCAAGGTCCACTATTTATAAGTGACTCTCTCTATTGTAAAGACGGATTATTCATTCTTCTACTCAATACAAAATATCTGCTTCTCTCGAAGCTTCTCTCAACTCATGAACCTTGCTTTAGTCTTTATCATTTCTTCTCTAAATTTCTGTACTTAACAAGTTATTATTAAATTAGTTACAATAACATTCAATTTGTTATTATAATTTTTGATTTTACAACACAAAAAATATAATAAAAAGGGAGCTCGGTACACTATGCTCCCGTTATATGGGGGATCCGAGGAAGGGCCGAACACTAGGGTCTGTTGTACGCAGTCTTACCCTGCATTTCTGCAAGAGGTTATTTCCACGGCTCGAACTAGTGACCTCCTGGTCACATGACAACAACTTTACCGGTTAACACGAAAAATGTAATAAAGAAAATATTATATAGCATATTCAATTGTGGTGTTAAAACATATAGTACACTAGTACAGGCTATCAGTACGTATAATTTTAGTACATAGGAAAAACACCCCTGAATTGGAGTTCCTTTTTCCGATACGAATCGCTGATTCGACTTTCCAAATATCATTCACACACTTAAAAGGAAACTCCATAGAGAACTTGCTTTATTGTTTCTTTTGATCAAGACAATTCTTACAGAAAATTAAAATATTATATTTAATTTCACTCATATGTTGCACATCAAATTTTATAATTGGATGACACATTTTTTTTTATTAGTCCGTTCAAAAAAGAATGATATATTTCTACAATTGAAAATATTTTAATTTTAAATTCTTCACTTTACCTATTTTACCTTGAGAAGCGTTTATAACCACACAAATGTCATGACCCCACAAAGCTTTCGCCTTAAGCTTTTAATATCATAAGTTTCAAAAAAAAAAAATTCTTAAATTTCAAGTTGAGTCAAACTACCTCATCTAAATTGAGACAGAGGGATTACTAGTACTTCCTAATCTAAATGCCATAAACTCTTTATTTTGCTTTAAAAGTTCTCTCAAAGAAGCAAGTTTGGGCATGGCAAAAATTTGTGAGATCAACTTTTTTTTGCTTGGAATTACTCTTTACAATCTAACTTATGAAGTTGGTGATTCACAATCTATGTTTTTTTTTTTCAACGAATAAAATTAGGTGGTTGTATCATGTATTACCATATCCGAAAACTTTCTTTTTTACAAATTGTAGGGGTAATATCACGATAAAAATAATGATTTTGTGGTATTAGATCCTCCAGAATTTATTTTCTATTTTTGCACTCCAAGCACTTATATCTATTTCCGGCTAAGATAAGCACTGCAATATAAAATGCTTACCTCAATTAATGGAATTTAATATATTAGGAAAAAATCATCTCAAGATCGTTTATAATTAAACACACTAACATAGAAAATGTTTAATCGTGAGGTTTCCTTTTTAAAAAACAAGTTTTTGAAATATCTGAAAAAAAACAGGTTTGAATTAGATTATACTATGAGTTAAACATTCAATATGTTTTGGTTCTTCATTATTGGTGCCAAGCGAGAATCAAATGGACCTGCCAGTTAGAAATCATTATTTGGATACATCATTGTACTTTTCAAAATAGTTTAAATATCTCTGACGCCATTTTTACTTTTTTTTTTCTTAACTTCCATTAAGATTTCATATTTCAAATCAATTTCCCCCTCCAATTTTATGTCAAAAAAATAACTCATGGATATTTTTGATAGTTAAGGATCTATCACAAAAACCCTCTTTTGTTTTACCTTCTTATTCTTGTAACTACATTGGGACATTGTTCTAGAACAGTTAAGCTATGTAATAGTTACTCCATCCATCCCATTTCACTTGATAATATTAGAATATAAGGTTTAAAAATAATGTAGAGTTCACACTATCCTTATTATTTTTCATAGCTCCGGACCTTATTTGTTGGTTATTGTTATTGCATGTCATCTATTTTATGTTTTTATGATGTTGTTACTGTCTCTATGGTTTCTGTTGACGATAATCTCTTCTTGTTTTATTTTCATCTTCCTGAGTCGAGGGTCCATCAGAAACAGCATCTCTGCCCTATCGGGGTAGGGGTAAGGTCTGCGTACATACTACCCTCCCCAGACCTCACTTTATAGAATTTTACTGGGTCGTTGTTGTTGAGGTTTAAAAATAAAAGAAATACTTTTAAAACTTATAGGCTAGAATAACATAGATATATTTGAATGGTCATAAATCATCTAATTAAGAGTAAAATAAAAAAATAAAAAATAAATTATTTTAGATATAGAAATGTATCATTCTTTTTTAAATGAACTAAAAAGAAAGAGTATCACATTAATTGGAACAATAAAAATAGTTTTTATTAATAATATCTCTATGCCACCAAGAAAAAAGGGAAAATATCTATAGTATAAAGTTAGAGGAAAAATCTTGTATTTTTAAAGTCAAAATTTAAAATGAGAAAAACGATTTGTACCTGAAAAAGGAAAGAAAGAGGATATTATTATAGGAATAATAAGGATAGCATTAAACACATACACACCTTTTTTAGGTGAGGGTTGCCTAAAAAAGGTTTTGGCACACTGTCAGAGTTCAATATCGTTTGTCCGTACAACTATTTTAGAGCGTCAACATCGGTCCGTACGAGGGGTCCAATATCATTAACCATTCAGAAAGTGCCACGTATTATTCATTAACGCTGTTTCACGTGGTTCGTCCTTGTGTGTGGCGTGTTTTGGTGGTTAGTATTACTCGTTCTATTTTATAAGCTAGTTTAACTCGGCACAGAATTTTTAAAAAAAATAAATTAAAATTTGTAGTTTTAAAAGTTTAAGGGATAAAAAATTTGTGAGGCCATGATATTTGTGTGACTATAAAAGTTTTTCATTAAGGGTAAATGAGTAAAATGAAAGAGTTTAAAGTTAAATTATTTCCAAATTTAAAAATGTATCATTTATTTGGAAATAGAGTAAAAAGGAAAGTACTTTATCTAATATGAAATGGAGGGAGTAACTTTTTCCTCTTTTTAATTCTTTTCTTCTTTTGTTGGCCGTCCTTTTTTCTATTTCATTATTTCTAGGTAGGGGTGTTCGTAAAAATCTGAAAAATCGAACCAAACCGAAAATCAAACTAAACCGACCAAAAAAATAGATACTTTTTGGTTTAGTTTGGTTTTGGTTTTGAATTTTAAAAATCGATCAAATTTGGTTTGGTTTTGGTTTTAATAAAAAAACCCAAACCAAATCGAATATAGGAGTAGTTATTTTAAATTTAGAACTACACCTATATATATGTATACTTTTATACAAAGTTTCAAAAATTTTGTAGTAAATGTTAATCGTTTGAACTTTAGTACAATTTTTTACTTTTACATTCTAGTTTAATTGATAGTTTTTTTTTTTGTTAAGTGTAAGAATCTATTTCATGTTAAAAATAATATATTTTTAATTGAGTCCTTAAATTATTCATCACTATTTGATTCAATTATCATCAATATATCTTGGTATATAATAGATTTCTCAAAGGGCAATTGATTTGATAGTATTACATTAAAAATGTGGTCACCGAAATATATGTTTGGTAGTGTATGTTTTATATTTAAGAAAAAAACCGAAAAACCGACATAAACCGAATTGAGAAAAAACCGACTTAATTGGTTTGGTTTGGTTCTAATATTTAAAAAATTGACTTACTTGGTTTGGTTTATTGTTAGGGAAAAACCGATCCAAACCAAACCATGAACACCCCTATTTTTAGGTGGTCCAAACATTTAATACAAAAAATTACAAGACCTAAAAGCTGCATTAGTCCCTAATCACCACCCTAATACAGGAATGGATGCACGCAGCTAGGCAAAATTTAATAGCTTTAGCTTAAGTTTTATATATGTGTCAAGAAATTCATATATTTAATCAGCTACTAACACTTAAGCTCGTTCACCTAAGATATAGAATAATAAAGATGAAATCCTGAATCCACTTAAGCTAGTACTAGCCCAACATAATAACATTATGGATCTTTTGGCTTCAGGATTAGAAACATAATTTTGGTATAAAATCAATATTCTTCTATTGAATTTGGGTGTAAAAAGAGCTCCCTATAAAAGGCAATTGTATTTTTCGGGCTCAAACTAGAAATTTTTGATTAAAGATTAAGGGATATTTACCATTCCACTTCGACTATTGGTGGTAGCTTTAATGGCTCGTTTGGTATGAGCATATGAGGGATAAGGGATAATTAATCCGAGATTAAATTTGAGATGAGTTTATCCTATAATTGGTTGAGATTAAATTCGAGATTATTGTAGTATTTCTTTTATCTATATGGGAGGGTGGGATAACTAACCCCAGGATAACTAATCCTGAAATAATTAATCATAGGATAACCTGTTTCCCCATTAAACGACCCATAATGGTTCAATTTAGGCTGTGTAATTGTGATTATGAAATACTCCCTCCAGTCCAAAATATTTGATTTTTTGGCTTTTTTCTTGTGGTGCAAAATAAGTAATTTTTCTAGATTTCAAGAATGAATTAATTATTTTTTCCTACATTGTCCTTGGAGTAATTAATGTTGGAGTATGTGTTAGGAGTGTTTATGTGAAGAGATAGTAACGGTTAATATGGTCAATTTCATTGCTAATCTCTCTCTCTCTCTCTCTCTCTCTCTCTCTCTATATATATATATATATATATATATATATATATATATATATATTAAAGGAATAAAATTACCATATATAATTAGCATTGTGATTAAGCCAAGTGGCAAGCTATTAACAAGCCACTTGGCAATTTTAGAACAAGGTAATAAAATATTAGTTTATAATTAGAGTGTGGTTAAGCAACCTCCACTTCCAACCAAGAGGTTGTGAGTTCGAGTCTCCCCAAAAGCAATGTGAGAAGTTCTTAGAGGGAAGGATGCCGGGGGTCTATTTGGAAACAGCCTCTCTATCTCAGGGTAAGGGTGAGGTCTGCGTACACACTACCCTCCTCAGACCACACTAAGTGGGATTATACTGGGTGGTTGTTGTTGTTGTTGTTGTTGTTGTTGTTGTTGTTGTTGTTGTTGTTGTTGTTGTAGAGTGGTTAATTTTGTTAAGAAATCTTTATTCATCAAAATCTGAATTAAAAGAAATCAGCCACGCTACAAAGGCTCCTAATTGCTAGATGTAGATTTGTTAAAGGAATCCTTAAATCGTCGTCCTTAATTGGTGGGACACTCAAATAGATAATCATGAACTTTTATTTTAATTTAGCATTTAGATTTTTGCTCATTGTTGTTCGGTCTAAATAAATAGTTCATTGGCAGAGTTATAATATTAACGTAGAAAAGGTCAATTTACTGATCTTATTCATTGTAAAGATGAGTGTTTTTAGCAATAAATAGATTAAAGCTCCATTTCTTGACTTGATATTAAGCTAACTAGCAATTTTTAGAAAAAGTTAATTGATAATTTTAGAACAAGGTAATAAAATATTAGTTTATAATTAGAGTGTGGTTAATTTTGTTAAGAAATCTTTATTCATCAAAATCTGAATTAAAAGAAATCAGCCACGCCACAAAGGCTCCTAATTGCTAGATGTAGATTTTTTCAGGAATCCTTAAATCGTCTTCCTTAATTAGTGGGACATTCAAATAGATAATCATGAACTTATTTTAATTTAGCATTTAGATTTTTGCTCGTTACTGTTTGGTCTGAATAAATAGTTCATTGACAGAGTTATAATATTAACATAGAAAAGGTCAATTTACTGCTCTTATTCATTGTAAAGGTGAGTGTTTTTAGCAATACATAGATTAAAGCTCCATTTCTTGATCTTCCTTATTTAAATCTATTTATATTATATTAAAAGAAGGATAATCAAGCTTGATATTAAGCTAACTAGCAATTTTTAGAAAAAGTTAATTGGCTTTTTATTATAAAATCTAAAAATATTTTAGACAAATCTAATTTATATATTTATATATAAATCAAATTAAATTTTCTTCTACATTTACTGAAAATATAAAGGTAAAATTTATTATAAATCATAACAGAAAGAAAGATAAAAAATACAGAAAGATGCAGATTGAGATAGCCTATGACTACTTATACTTTGGGGTAAGCTAAAATATAAAATAAAGTAAATAAATTTACTTAAGATACTAAAGATTTGATTTCTTTGGAAATTGAAAAACTTTCAAGTAGCAAAATAAGAAATAAAATACAATATTATATAATTAATGGAAGTAATTGAATGAAGTTATCTACACTCAACGATATTTCGAATTTGAATTGTAAACAAAACCTTATTTGTTCTATAGTTTAGTAAAGATTAAGATTCAAAGGTCAATTATTTGGATTAGAGGTAAAATATTAAATAGTTTAAAGTTAATTTAAATTTTTGTAGAGTAGTATGCAATTGATTAAGTCAAGTGGCAAACTAAAAACAAGTCACTTGGCAATTTTACGACAAAACTAATACTAATACTCAAAAAATATATATAATTAATGCAAATAATTGAATGAAGTTATCTACCCTCAATACATTCTGAATTTGAATGGTAAAACAAAACCTTATTGTTTCTAGAGCTCATAGCAAGTTTGGAGATTAAGATTCAATGGACAATTATTTGGATTAGAGGTAAAGCATTAAATGGTCCAAAGTTAATTTATATAATATAATAAAAATATATATAAGTAGAAGAATAGAGGTAATGTACAACAACAATAATAATATACACAGTGTGATCCCATAAATGTGGTTTGGGGAGGATAAGGTATATGTACACCTTATTCCTATACTATGTGAGGTTGAGAAGTTATTTCCGATAGACCCTCGGCTCAGTAGTAATGTGAGTGAATCTAAATAATATTCAAAAATATTATTGATAAATTTCAACAATACCTAATTTGACCAATAAAATCAAAATGAATAAATTAAAGTTTCAGGACTAAGAAAATATATATTACTCTTTATAATATTAAAATATTACAATTGAAAAATATACGAAAAGGAGGATATAAAATAGAGTGAGGATATCTATGCTTTAATTTGATTTTAAAATGAAATAAAGTAACTAAAGAATACTTAAAAGTATTATTTATAAATTTAGACTATTTAAGAATAGTTATCAATTAAATTTAAGGAGTAAGAAAAATATGTTTCCATCTATAAATAGAGTGAGGATATCTAAAGAAAAATATGTTCTATATATAAATAGAGCGATGATATCTAAGCTTTGATTTAATCTTAAAATAAAATAAAGTAACTAAAGAATACTTAAAGATTACATCACAATGTAACAGTTCTAAGTATGAATAATGCAATAATGATAAACAATAAACGAAAAGCGGGAAGAAATACAAAAAATAATAGGTTGTAAAAATATAGAAGGATAAGTCCTATTTATATTTGAGATGAGGAAAGTAATACACACAATGGATAGTACCACGTAACTTAAGTCTCAATTGATGAGTAAAAAGATATCAGATAATGAAAAATTTTCAAGCAAAAAATAAATATTAAATAAAATATAGGAATTAAATAAATTTAAAAATCAAATTCAAATTTCATGTTGCAAATGAAAGAGAAGGAAATTTAAATTCTTATTACATATAATATAAAAATATAAATATTTAAAATATTTGTAGATATTTTAATTTGATAGTAAAGGCATTCAAATTTGTAATTTCGTATTGAATATTGATTGTCTAAAGTATAGGTGAAACTCTAAATGAGGATAATCGATTAAATCATCGTATAAAAATTGTACAAAGTGGGGAATAGAGATAATGTGTGGATATTTTTAATTTGAATTAATTTGAAAATAAATAAAGTAAGTTTAAAATTAGTATTAACGCATTTAGACAAAAGGAATAAATGCTTCAAGAAAAAAAATTAGGAGTAAGAAAAATACATATCTATTTTATATAACAAAAGTGCAATTGACAAAAAGATAAGTCAAGTGACAAGCTTATAAAATGTATATAGCAAATAAAATAATATTAAATATAGTAGATTATGTAATAAAGAAAAATGAAGAACTGAAAAGTTATTGGATAGCTATATGAATCTTTTTCTAATTTCTTAAGATTCTTAGGTATGTTTCATTGGATAACAAGAAGGTAGTTAGAATCTAATTCAAGCAATATGATACACTGTTCAAACAATTAGTGAATACTAGTTAATATTAAAAGGTGAATTTTTTAATATGTGTGAAAACAATAAAAAAATTATTTATTTTGGATTGGAGGGAGTCCCAGTTGATTACAGGGCCCGCCTAGTCCAGATTTTAGGCCCACAGTTAGCAGATTTCAGGGAACTTAAAAAGATTGATGGGCTTTCAGGTTCAATAGTTGTCATTGGGCCCCATGCTAATGTCAGACAGCTGCTACGCAGCTAGCCCATGAACTCGTGTTCCTGCTTTTAACAGCAAAACACTTTCTAAATATCCACTTTCTTACAATACATAGGCTTGTCAAGAGCTAAAGTTCAATGGGACATGGCCGAGCTTTCATTTTCATGTTCAATATTAAAACTTTTCATTTTTTTTTGTTTTAGTATATTCATTCGGTATTCGATATCCGTTGGCCTAACGAATCCATATTCGTGCAGCATAAAATCATTTAAAAGTGGAAGCGCTCTCTACTAAGGATTTCTCCGTCTCGGAACTAAAACCGCTAACATCTAGTTATGGAATGAAGGGTCACATTCATCCAACACACCACTTGATAACTGTCCAATGCTAAATCCTTGTGTAGTGTGGTGGTCTCTGATTTAATTTCTGTCGAAGAGTGGGTTTGTATAGTTTCGATAAGTGAAACATAGAAGGTGTCAATTTGCATGAGTTGTTGTGTAATTGTTGTATACATCTCCCCAACTCTATGGTTCAAAAAAAGGATTTTTCCGATGTGG
The DNA here is from genome assembly GCF_000393655.2 of Nicotiana sylvestris. NCBI lineage: Eukaryota > Viridiplantae > Streptophyta > Magnoliopsida > Solanales > Solanaceae > Nicotiana > Nicotiana sylvestris. The sequence continues at coordinate 211,180,833 of NC_091064.1, forward strand.
TATTACCATTTTATCAAACTTGTGATGTCTTACATGACATTATTATAGTACTTTTTGATAAGTCAATTTTTTTTTTTTAATATTATCAATGATCAGGGTCAGTGGCGGATCTAAGATTTCAAAGTCATGGATACTCGTCGGAAAGAGTTCCGGAAAAAAGACAGTAAAAAAATTAAGCTATGGGTGCTCACTCATTACTTATCTAAATTTTTTGTTAATTGTATATGTAAATATACTAAATCCGAATAAAGACAATGGGTGCTTGAGCACCCATAACACTCTATGTAGATCCGCCATTTGGGCCGACTCTAACCTTATCACAAGTAAAACTAATGTCATAGGCTCCCAAATTGGAGGGGTCCATTTTTCAGAAATAATAGGTTTATAGGTATTTTAAAAAAAATATTTAGTACTTTTAATATAAAATTAGAGTTTTTCTATAAGGGTTGCCTCAAAGAAAAGAAATTTTTTAAAATTATACTCCATTGATAATACATAAGATCAACAATGTCTGAAGAAAGATTAAGTGAGTTGTCTATATTATCAATTGAAAAGGAATTATTAACAACTTTGCATCTCAAAAATCTAGAAAAATGGACTTCAAATAAAAATATATATGATAACTTTCTTTTAAAATGTTAGGCCTCACATTAAACATTGGCTTTAGGCCACACATGTGCTTGAGCCGCCCTTGCCATCAGGGGCGGACCCACATGGAGTCAAGTGAGTTCATATGAACCCGCTTTATCGAAAAATAACACTGTATATATAGGTATATTTTTGCTGTTTTCAGACAAGTAAAGGCATAAATATAATTTTGAACCCACTTGAAACAAGTAAAATGCCTAGCATGTTGGTAAAGAGGGTTCAAATTTTCCACATGGTCTTGAGTTCAAAACCAGCTATTCACATATGACCTCTAATGTTTGTTTTTGAACCCGCTTGATAAAAATCCTGGGTCCGCCACTGCTTGCCATTGATGCCTAATTATTCTTACTACTATATAACACTGTGATATTATTTTTTTAATAAATTTTCTAAATACGCAAACTTTACTTCTAATATTAAAAATCGATGATCGAAATGACATGAAAAATGAATAAAAATGGGAATCCATGCTTCGTTATTCTTTTTGTACGTGAAATAGTTGCTCTTTGCTACCTTTTATACAATGCTGGTGCTCAACGATTATCATTTGGCTCTATCTTGTTTTCACTCTTAAGAATTTATTTTGTGAAACTGATCTCATAAGAATTAGGTGTAACATTTTCACCTCATAAAAATGCGAATATAGCGAGAAAAAACGAAAAAATAAAAGATTAGACACGAATTTGTAAAAATTGCATGGGGCGCCTTATTTGGTCGCCCCTATTTAACATATACCCATTTTTTAAATTTTTTTTAACCTGTACCCATTTTTTAAACAACTTCAGCTCCCTTTCTCCTCCCCCTTCTCCTCCTTCATTTTTTTTTCTTCTTCTACAACGATGACTTCAACATTGCTCTCTTTGATTAATGAAGCTAAAGCAAATATACTGAGAATTTCTGAACAGAGCCAGATCGATAAACAATTTGATGAGATAATAAAATATAAAAATGGTCAAACTTTCAGATTCAGTTAATTTCTGTCCCGGGGTTAAATAGTATACCTCTGTGTCATGTCATGTTTCTACTAATATTTTACCATCCAAGTGTTGTAAAATTGCATATGCATTTTATGCGTAATCGAATCTGTCGGAGTAGTTCCAACGCAAAACATACAAAATAAAGAGAACAAAATATCTGCACAAAGTCAAACTTCAGCTTTCAGTTAATTTCTTACCCAGGATTGAATAGTTTCTCTATGTTGCCATCATATAATCTTATAATTAGAGAAGTAGCAAAAGCTATTGAGATTCTGAAGTATACATCCTCCAAAATATGTTGTCTTTTTTTGCAAAGACAACACAAAAGCTATTGAGCTGAAGTTACAAAGACAAAAACTTCAGCTCTAGAGCTGAAGTTTCCCATTTACATCACAAAAAGTTTTCAGTTACACCGCAAAAACTTCACCTCTACAGCTGAAGTTTTCCAGTTACAACACAAAAACTTTAGCTCTAGAGCTGAACTTCAGGCCCGGCTACTAGAATGCTGAAGTTTTGTGTGATTGCCTTTGCTACTTCAGCCCCGTGTGCTGAAGTTATGCGAAAAAGCGGGTACGCTTGCAATATTTTTTACAAAATGGGCACAAGTTAAAATGTGACACAAAAAACGGGTATAGATGCAAATGCCCCACGAATTTGATTCTTTGGGATGAATACATGCAGTGTAGCCAAGAGTTGGGCCAATATTTTTGGGCTTTATCAGAAGCAACATTTTGCCCTCTATACTTCTCTATCGCAGTCCATTGCTTAGAACTTTCAATACTAAAGTGTAATTGTTGCTATTCCATAGTTTGAGTTCTTTCGTTTGTTCCAATATTTTTATAGGCTCATCAACAACTTATTGGCCCATGTTGTAATTCCAGTAATGATAGTCACGGCAGATTCTTTATTTTTTGAAAAAATTTCAGGAAAATCCGCAACCGTTACTTTTCGGGTACGTATTGGATAACCTGATCATTGTACAATAGCTCACAAACCACACAAGAAATGTAATCTTGGCAAGCCCAGTGCGACGAGCTCTGATTGAGGAGGCCGGTGATGAGGAGAATCGATCACAAGTCTCCCACGTGGGAACCACTCATCCACCGACTCACCCAACCCTTGCGGGTCACTACTGAACCTTTTTATTGAAGAATTTGCATGTTTGAGGTTGAGTTATTAATGGTACTCACTATTTATTCCTTTGCATATTTGTTAATTGCAGTCTTGCCGCACCTTAAATAGGAAATACATGTCTTTATATTATTATTATTATTATTATTATTATTATTATTATTATTAGTATTATTATTATTATTATTATTGTTATTATTATTATTATTTTGTCTTTTCTTAATCATAACTCAAGTACTTCACTTCAAAGAAGAAAATTATATATAAGTAATAAATTCTTATGTGTGTCTATAGTTTATTCCATCTCTTTGACACGAGGAAACCTCCAGTGTAGTAATAAATATGGTTCAAAAATTACTTTTTTTTTTTTATTTTCTACCTAGTATTTATATATGGAGTCTGACAAAATTTGAGTTCGCACCGAAAATTTCACACTTGAGGGTAGACTGTAGAGCACTCTCTACTTTGGTTTGTAGATTCAACTTCCAGGCACTCTTAACATTTTTTTGAATCTCAATATTAAAATTCATGGCTCCTCCACTATCATATCACCAATCAAATAATAAAATCTTGAGAGTAATCCCACTTCTGTTTTTTATTTTATAAAAAGAAAGCCCACAAATTTTCAACCAAAGCATATTTCATTATTTAATAAGACAAACTGTTTGAATACCAACTGCTTCTTTAATTGGTTTAAAGTTGGATTAGTTGGTGTCATGTATTTAATTGGTTTAAAGCTGGATTAGTAGGGTTTTAATGACGACTTTATGTTGAGCACCGTCCTATTGTTTTCTTCCATGAACTAACATTGAATTAATTACTATTACTGGGTTGTTGAAATACCAGTGTAGGTTATAAGGTTTAAACCTATAGATACTACCTTTTGGCCTCATTGTTAATTTCGTCAAATATTATAACAACTACAACAACAATCAAGTAGAATCCCACTAGTGGGGTCTGGGGAAGGTAGAGTGTACGCAGACCTTGCCCCTATCCCGGAGGGATAAAGAGACTATTTTCCGGAGACCCTCAGCTCAACAGAAGAGACAATAATATCATAAAAGAACAAAAGAATAGATCTGTAACAACACACAAAACTAGAAAAATAATATCAGCATCGTAAGAAGATAACAAATAAGTGGAAGGGTAATGAAACAATACTATGGAAAACGAAAAAAATAGTGTGAACACAACATAAACCGCTAGCAGTCCTAGATAAAACTCTATCAGACTAGCCGATACAAAGAGGAAAGCGCTCGACTACCCCTACCTTACAATTCTAATGCTCGCTCTCCACACCTTCCTATCAAGTGTCATGTACTCGAAAATCTGAAGTCGCGCTGTGTCCTGTCTGATCACCTCGCCCCAATACTTCTTAGGTCGTCCTCTACCTCTTCTCGTACCTGCCAAAGCCAACCGCTCACAGCTCCTAATCGGGGCATCTAGGCTTCTCTTTTGCACGTGCCCGAACCATCTAAGTCGCGCTTCCCGCATCATATCGTCCATGGGAGCAACGCCCACCCTCTCTCGAATATCTTCACTCCTAATCTTATTGAATATTAATAACACCAATAAGCGATTCTAACACCTCTCAAAAAAGGAGGAAAAAAATCACAAATAGCCAGATTTACATCTAGTAATTGAAAAATAGCTACAATTTTGAAAGTAATCGAAATTTAGCTACTTTTTCATGTAAAGATATAATCTGAACAAAAACACCCTTAAAAATTCGAAAGAATTTCAGCATAATATGCTGGAGTTCGAATTTTTTTATATATGAGATTCCAGTATAATATGTTGGAATTTCAAAATGTGCTGGAGTTCCAACATAATATGCGGGAAGTTTAAACGGAGGAGCTCCATAATCCAACATATTATGCTAGAATTTTTCGTGTTGGAGTTCCAACATAATATGCTGGAAGTTTATATGCATGAGCTCCATAATCCAGCATATTATGCTGGAACTTTCCGTGTTTCAGCAAAACGATGGCTATTTTTCAATGAATTTGCAAACACTGGCTAATTTTCGATTACCATTCTGAAAACTAGTTAGGTCGTGCTATTTTCACTCCAAAATACAACAAAGAGCCAACTACTAAGTAACACTAATTATTAGTACCAAAAATTAAGAAAAATAGAACTACTATAAATATCAATAGCTTGCTGTATTTAGATTATATATCTAATAGCACAGGAATACAACTAGAATACATGTATAACTAATCGTGGGTGGTGAGACATGGATGAAATTTTCAGCAACCTTTAAAATAAAACCCACACCAATTTGTTAGTATCTTGATCCCAAAATGATAAATAAATTAAATAAAATGAAGACTTAGTATTGAAATCGAGATGAAACAACAAATTTGGTTCTGGGAGCAGAGCTTCCGAAAGCAATAATAAGACTATCAACAAGCAGAAAATAAAGTATTATTGAGCTTAGAGTAATGTGCCGCATAAGTTTGTAAGAAAATTTATGTCCTACAATGGTTGTTGAAGTCACTATTTATAGTTGCACCTAGGGAACAAGGTCCTAGGATCAAGCCCCTCTTAAATAACAATTATAGGGGCCATTGATGAATGTGTAACGACATGCTGTGAGTGCCAAAATTCTCTGTAACGAATTGTGTATTTAATACTGAAGAATATTCGTCATTGAATGTCATCTGGTGACAAACATTTGTTTGTCTTGGTTAGAAATATTCCCCTCGGGGCCTATCCGGTGTCAACCAAAGCTGATGTCCCTGGTCTTGGTTTTCACTTGCCTCGCTTTCCGTTTGTCTCCGGTATCACATGTTGCTGTATTATTCGAGTATTTAATATAAATCGATTTTACTCTATACAAATAATCCCCCTGCTTTCTGGTGGCACATCTTTGTGTCATCGGGAAGTTGGTGAAGATACCTTTCTTAGTGGAAAATTTTCTGATCCCTTCTGAAAAGTTTCTGACGCTTGATTAGACGCATGCCTCTCCACATTTAATGCCCCCAACACACGTCACCACGATTTAGCCATACTTTTGGTGGTTCTCAGGGTAATCATATCCATGATTTTTGCCACCTATTCCTTTGCTTATACGCCTCATTCTTCTTCTTTTACACTTCACAGTTTTTCAAACTCTCTCAACTTCTTTGCATTTAACTCTTTCTTGATTTCACTCTTCTTTAATCTTCTTCTTCAACGAACTCTTATTACCTTCTGCTAATCATGGCTTCCTCCTCCAAGAACTCAAGTTCTCTAAAAAACAAAGAAAGCATCGATGATGATGCACCTCATACGGTGAGCACCATCATTCCCAGAAGACTCAACACAGCCATGGACTTCGAAGAGAAGTTCCCTTCTACAAGCTCTCGTATATAGGTTGTTGGCGAGTACCATTCTTCCATCCGTCCTTCTAGCATTCCTGTTGTGATGGAGGATTGTGGTTGTCATGACTTGAACATCATCGCTCCCGATCTGGTGGAGCAAGTAACCTTCCCTAAAAAGGGTTTTACGTACGTTTACACGTATAAAGTTCACTTTGGGACCATTCTCATTGAGTGGGGGACTTGACCCTGTAATTTTAGAGTTCTGCCATCGGTATCAAGTCTACTTGACACAAGTAGGCCTCTCTGTGTGGCGGGCGGTAGCCTGTCTACAGCAGCTGTGCCAGTAGACGGGGGAAGAGCTTACCTTGGCTCGCATGATGAACCTCTACTCCCCCAAGATTTTCCGTGGGGGAGTAATAAACTTTAGCAAACGTGGCCATCATGTTTTGCTCACTAGCATGGATGATAACAATGACCATGTATGGATGGAGAGGTTTGTTATTGTTGCCACTAGGGATATCATCCCCGCTACAACTCCATCTTTTCCTGAGTCATGGACTCGTATACGTGAGTTCGACGTCTGTCTTTTTTCTGATAAAAGGTTATTTCATGTTGTTACTGATCCTTCTCTTTTCATTATTCCAGTGACTCGGTGGACACCACCAAAGATTAAAGCTTGGACCAGTGGGTCCAGAAGATTCAGGATATTACCATGCTTGAGACCCGCCGGTGGAAAGAACTGGCCCCCAAATACAGGTGGAAGGCCAAAAATCATGGTAAGTTGATTCGCGAAACTAATCTTGTCTTTATCTCATTTTTTATGTATAAGAAAATTAGTTAACTTCCTTTTTTATTGAATTTAGGTCTCCCGCAGGGCTCTGTTACCATCCTGGAGGAGGACGTTTTGGCTAACACCATAGAGGTTGTGAGGTTGCTGAAGGAGGCCTTCACCCGAATAAGCGCTATCATATCAACTTCTGGTGCAAGTGCTTCCTCTCAGAGTCCTCGACCAGAGAGCAAGCACCAAAAAGGCGACGCTCCTCCTCGGTCGAGGGCAAAAGTAAAAAGGTGAAGAACCCCGTGCCCGAGCAAGCTGCAACTACTATGGTGATTGATGATGATGGGGAAGCCAGTGATGAAGGGTCTTCCATATAGAGGAGACAACAACCTTCATCAGCTCAACAAAATCCTCAATCTGAAGGGCTTATAACACCAATCGAGGACGGCGTTCAAGCGCTCTGAGGAGTTTGTGATATAATGGAGAATGCCAATTCTCGCTTTCGAGCCCCATTTTGCTGCTCCCGATACTATGGGGCTGAGTACCGGGCCTATTCCTTCTTCGGTTCATGAGATACCTACAACCAGCACTGCCTTTGCCGCAGCTGCTTCTCAACCCACAACACCATCAACTTTATCTTCTTCCACAAAGGTCATACCTTCGTCACCAACAACTGCTACATCACCCCCACTGGCTGCCAACAGTTGAGAGGAGGATGTCCCCCTTTCCTAGTCCCCATACCATGGGAATTTGGGGCATAACTATTTTCCCTCATCTGCAGATCCCCAGAGGAGGAGGAGCGTCTCCCTCTCGGGAGAGTGTATGATAAATAATTCCATGCACAACATAGCAGCGGTATGACACTCGTTCTCTTTTTTTGTTTGCTTTCCCTAGATTTGTTATAAAAGGATTTCTAACTTAGATTTTTGCTTCGCATGCCAACTTCCTTGCTTCGGAGGTCCTTCAAAAGTTGATCCTTGAGAAAGAAAAGCTTATGTCCGAGAGGGACCAAGTTGTTGCTCGCCTTCCGCTAGAAGCACAAGCTGTTGAAGTTGGTGAGCTGGAGGCTCGGTTGCAACAGAGTGTGTAGGAAGTGATGGACCTTATCCAAGAAACCGCCCAGTTAAATATACAATTTCAAGAAGCCAAGGTTAAATGGTACGAGGTCCAGAATGATGTTCTTGCTGCTGTCGAGCGCGAGGCTACCTCTACTGAGAGATTGAATAATTTGGAGGTAGCCTTGAACTCCGAATCTGAAGAGATTGTTGCTACTGGGGAGAAGCGTACCCAGATGGAGGAGAAGTATAAGAGGATCATGGAACATAATAAGGTTCATATCTCTACTATCCATGACCTTGATCTCAGCCTCAGGGCCACAAAATCCGAGCGGGATAGTCTTTAGATCGAGGTTGACCAGCTTAAATCATAGCTCCAGCACCAAGCAGATTCCTTTACTGTTGAGAAAACACATTCTATGTATAACATGAGGAGAAAAACCTTGGAAGAATCCAAAGCGGGTATCATTGATTTTGATTACGAGATCACCAAGGCCCATGAGCTAGTGTTAACCGCCCGAAGGTGCCTCCCAGTTCGGCTTGATGCAACTAACTCTTCTGATTCCGGCTCTGAGTTCTCGAGAACTGAGGAGGAACTTGAAGGGGATGATGATGAAGTCCAAGATCCCGAGCCGGTGGAAGATCCACCTACTTTTCCTGGGGGGCGCAAACGCTTCTCTTTCCCCAAGTTTTGGGGATACAGTAGTTTAATTTTTTGCTTTCTTTTCCATTTTTTTTTTCATACTTTTGTACTTGTGTTGCTTGGCACGTTTGTTAAATAAAAGTGCTTTTTCATTTAAGCATTGTGCAAAGTTTACTTTTTTGTGTTGAAATATGCAAGGCTTTGGGTGCATTTTTGCTAATAGCTTTTGGGTTTCGGGCAAAAACTCTTTCGGAAACAACCCTTTGCTGTGAAGGATTTTGATCGGGTCCAACCCTACACCACTATGGAGTGGCAAGAGCGGTCGATGAAGCTTTTACCCGAAAAGGTCGGGATCGAATCCACAGGGAGATAAGATAATATTTGGAGTTGAGTTCCTATTTAACCTAGTAATGTGCGATATAATTGTTTTCACTTCCAATCATTCTTTTGTTTGTTTTCTATTTCTAATTTTATACTAATGATACACGAAATTAAGCTAAGTAAATATTTATGAAGGGTTTTTTAAATGGGTAAAAAGGTACCAGGGAAGTGATTTACTCCTAGGTGAGTATCTAATGGGATCTAAAAGTTAGGAAAATAATGTTATAGCTGGGATAGTGATATAGCCAATGCACGAAACTATTCACTCTATACCTCTCGTTAGTTTGAGTGGCTTTGCCCTAATTGGTTTTCTCAAGCCCAATTGGGTATTCAATTTGTGCAAACAATATTGGCTCAAGCCAGGTATTACTATTTGTAGGTTTAACCCTTTAATTGGGGCTATCAATCTCTTGAATACACCCCACTTTGTTGGCCTGAATTTCCTAGACTTAGGCTCTCTTTCTCAAGAAGTTCCTAAGTAAAAAAGGCACAAACTAGTGTTTGCAACTACTAATTCAACATAGAAAGCATAAATCAGGCCAAATATCAATCACCCATAAACATCTAAGCCCTAAAATAAGAGACCCATTAAATACCCACACTAGGGTTGATGCACAACCCTAACTAATGGGTCTAGCTACTCATAATAACTGAAGAAATCAAAGATTGAGATGAAGAATAACCCATAAAAATTAATTGCAAGATAAAAGTCTAAGATTAATTGTTAAACAAGCTACAAAGTTACTCTAAAAAGCAAAAATACGGCGTTCACGTGCTCAGCTACAGATTAGATGACCTAAATATCTGAAAAAGAAGTATTTATACACAGCTAAATTTTTCAGACAAAAATGCCCCTGATGGAGGTTCCGCTGATAGCGGAAAATGGACCTCTGCAGCGGTGAGGCTACCGCGACCGCATAAAATCAACCGCGGACGGCGGTATTCTAGTTTTAGCTTCAATTTTAACTCTCTAAATCTCTTCTCCGCTGACCGCGATAAAAGGACCGTTGTAGCGGTAGAGGTACCGCGACCGCATAAAATCACTGCGGACCGTGGTAACTTGCAAATCCCAGAAATGCATCTCTCTGAACCTTGCCACCGCGGACCGTGATAAAAGGACCATTGTCGCGGTAGGTCCTTCACGTCCGCGGTTGATTTTCCACTGTAGCGCTCAGTTGACTCAGCTTTGACTTGTGCAGGTTTCACTCTTTTTAAGTTGATTTTGACTTTCTTGTCTCTTTTTGACCAAACACTGCAAACAAGCACAATAAGTTAGCTTTTGGGAATATTTGTACACACTTTTAATCTAAAAATCAAGCAAAAAGGAGCATAAATAGACTGGAATCCCTAGTTATCAACTCCTCCAAACTTAAGCTTTTGCTTGTCCTCAAGCAAACAAAGTAATTCCCACCTCCTCAAGATAAAAGAAAGGAAAATTCAGCTGTCCTAAAGTAACCTCATCAAGAATCAATTGAAACTAACAATTACCCTCAACTCAAATGCATCATTAACAACATTCAACCTTTTTAGCACCATGGCTTTAGTGCGACACAAGAGCATCAAGAGTTGACTTAACTCATCAAGGAAACTCTTTCTGTTACATTGGTCGTTGTGGAACCCAAACTCATACTCATCAACTCTCCATAAGCAAACCTCACTTTTAGATTGTAGCACTCAGAACGAGGATTGTGGAAAACACACTCATCTCTCTCAAAGGAAGGTCACAAGTCTGACTCTAAGTACCATAAGCTTGCCCCTTATGTAAGTCACCACTAATGTAAGCTCACTAAACTCAAGATCATATAGGGATTTTATGGGAATGTAATGAAGGCTTTTGGTTCAAGGTAGGATGCATTACCAGAGATTTAGGGTAAGAGCTCGAAATAACCTTGATGAGAAGGTGTTAGGCACCCCTCTCGGTGAGCAACGGTGGATCCCGACCGAACTTATACTTATGTGAATTAGTCATTTTAACAAATAAATAGTTCTCACACATACTTGCAAATAAAGGCATGTTTTGGCATTTTTAAGCACTTGTATGATTTAATTAATGAAACAAAGGGAAAAGACTTGAACAAGTGGCACATATATAAAGGAAAGTAAAATTTATTTAAACAACGAGAATTGGGAAAGAGGGATCCTAGGTTGGTTAGCCTACAGGATCATACCCACACAATGCCCGGTAATCACTCATCAATGAAGGGCTACACGTGACATTAGCACATAGTCATCATATCCTTACTACCCAATTCTCCCTTGGTCATAGCCTAAAGCGTTCTAGTAACCTTGAAAAATATCCTAGGCGTGCACTACTTGTCCCTTCCTCGTGGCCTTGGAGGTATTTTAGGATCTCTACTTTTAGGTGGTTCTAAACCATCCTAAGGTATTTAAAGGAGAAAAGTCTAAATGTCAATCAAAATAATTAGGACTGCATTTAAAAAAAAGGGAACAATTAAAGTCTCATATTTACCTCCACAAACATAGCAAGTGAGTGCACGTCTAAGCAACAGTTTCAAGTATTTAATTGAAAAACCCTTAGAATATGATCTCTAGGTGAGCAGAAAGTATACAGCATTGAATTAGGACTGAAGTGTCACAGACCTATTCAGCTTGCCTACTGATTTTAGATATGTGAATGTGAGCAGTCTTAAATAACAATGCGCAGTTTTTATAGTTGCATGATTTTAATCGCCATGTAGGCTTGTCTAAGCACATAATAGTGATGTACTAAGAGCATGATATCTATATTGATTAAGAATGTAGTAAAACAGTGAAAAAACGGACAACTTGAGATCTTATAGACATGCTTTCTAGCGGCGTTTAATTGAGGCAACGTTCGAAATTTTTTTAAAGAAGCAGACATATTTATTTAATTAAACCACTTCAGAACATATAAACACGAATTGAACTAACTTGACTGTTTTAAGTCTTATAGGCATGACTTCTAATTAAGCATAAGGTAAACAAACAACATTCATTTAACCTAAGTGAAACCCATATAGGTATGGTATCTATAGAGTTTATTTTAACCCTATAGGCATGATCTCTATTATTAAAGCCATATTTTAGATCCTATAGGCATGATTTCTAATTGTGTGGAAGTATAACAAACATAACAAACACATTTGAATCAACATGGACCCTATAGGCATGGTATCTACCCAATTTACCCAATATATATAACTACCTTCCCTTTTTCACTAATCACCCCACTATTTATTTACAATAATTATTACTGACTAATGAATCAAATGACAAATTTACATAAATAGAAAATTAATCTATAGGGAGCCTGCAGTAGGCCCAAATGACTTCCAAGCCTCCAATAGCCTCAAATGCCCAAAGTTCCATAGCCAAATTCGTGTCTAGGTGTGTCAGAGTTCCCTAAGGATCTCAAAGATCCCGGGCAGTGCTCATACCTAGACTTTTTCTCAAATAATACCGATTTTAAGTGCAGTGTGGAAAGGCCAACTCTGACATGCCAGAGTTTAGAGAGATCTCAAGGCAGTACACATATCAGAACTCTTTTGAAGACAACAGACAATCAATTGGTCATAAAACATCCAAATTCAGAAACACTCAACAAACAGATCTCACATGGGGATAAAGGGATTGGGGCACATAAGAGTCACATTGAGGGTACATGGATATGGTATAGAGGAAGCAGATAGTCAACAAACTGCATAAAACACTTAGGGTCTTAGATACTTAGCAGGCTAGTCATGGACAGTAAATAGTTAAGACATAGATCACAGTTGTAATACAGAAAGCCTGACATGTCTTGAACAAGATTAAACATATAGGCAGGGTCAATCAAATACATCAAATAGCCAACATGATCACATAATTAGGGGATTGAACAGATATTCACAAACATACTGGTTAAGTATCAAATAACTAGGTGAAGTGTAGATATGCTAATCATACATTGAACATTACAGAGTTTAGACATGCTAGGAAAATAAGTAAGCAGGAATACAAGTTGAATTCATAGCTGATGAACTAGTGCAGGAGTGAAACACATAGGGTTTGGATTTCAAAATTTAACTAGAGACATACCAGTTTAAGAAAAGAGTGCAGAATAAAAAGCAGATGTAGTTCCAATATATAGCCTTGGCTTTCAGCCGACTAGATCAGTAAATATCACAAGTAGCAGAGGAGAAAAAGAGAGCTTTAGAGTGTAAGTGTGATTTTGTGAACTAATGTTCGTTGTCAACAGTGAGAATAGGAGGGAGTTTATATAGTAATCAAAAGCTTAGCAAAATAAGGTAAGGGATCAATTAAGTAGCAATTAGAGAAATTTAGGGAATCAATCACATGTAAAATCAGTAAGTCTTCCCTTTAATCAAGGGATAATCAATGGTAAAAGCAGGACAAATACTTAAGGATGGAAATCAAGTACAGAGTAGGTAATTAGGGGTAAATGAACAGGGGTTTCAATTAAGGAAACAATCAGTAAGAATCAGCAAAATAACAAATAAGGCAAGAAAAAAATTAATTAAGGCAACCAGTCCAATTAAACCGAGTAGAGAGGTAAGATCAAAGTTTTGTTAAGGAAAAGTGTTCAAATCAAACCAAGAAATAAGGACTTCAGAATAATCAAGGGTTCAATCAAAGAGAAAATCACGTAAAGAGTCAGTAAGCTTAGTAAAATAAGGTAAGAAATGAATAGTCAGGATTCGGCATATAATTTTAACGAAACAAATAGTTAAATCGACATTGATTCGAGGAGAAAGATATAGGTCTTAACATGAATAGTTGATGAACACAAACATATAGAATCAGTGAAAGGTTGAACTAAGAAATTCAGTAGGGGCATATTAAGAAAAGAAAACCACCAGGCATTCAAATGGCTAAAGAGAAATCACAAGAACCAAGGCAAGAACACAGTCAGTACACCAGTACTCAGAAACCAAACAAAGAATGTCAAAAATTAGAGTTTTTATTATAAACGAGTTAAGGTTGTAGCAAACTTAGGAAATCAGTCAAAACACATAAGAAGCAGAAGATTAAACACTACAAAATTACCAAATGTTTTGGAAAAAGAAATTTTAGGGAACCCTAGTTTAGAAAAAAATGAAAATTCGAAAATCCCACGATTCTTGTAAAAAACCGAAAGGCTCTTGTAAAACTCATATGAAATAGGTCTAAACCATCTCAGATCTATACAGATCTAAGAGGTTCAGAAGAAAAAAATTAGGGCTTCAAGAAGAACAATCACAGAGATGAAGAATCAAACCTTGAAACCTATAGATATAAGAATATCTCACTCGGAATCAAACTAGGACAACTTGAAACAGGCGAGAAAGGGCCATAGATGCAAGCAAACTAACCCTGGTCCCTTGATGACCATGGAGATGGCAATACCAACGTGAGGGAGGCCATTAGAGGCCTGGGGAGTGGTGAAAAACCACCAAGATAGCCATAGATGAGTGACGATTAGGGTTAGGTTTGAGAGCATTTGAGAGAGGTGAGAGATTTCAGGGCGGCGGATGGTGAGGAAATAAGAGGGTTTGGGGGGTCGTTTGGTTTATTTTTAGGTAAGGGCTGTTTGTGGCCGTTGATCTCTATGATCAACGACCAAGATTGAAAGGGTTTTGGGGACGGATCGGGTATTAGGGTTTGGGCTGGGTAAATTGAAATTGAAATTGGGCTAGTATTGGGTTGAAATAGACTTAAAATTGAAATAAAAATAGGCCATATTTTAAATAGCCACTTTTAATAACTACATAATTTATAAAAATAATAAATGAGTTTTAAAATATTTTCGTGTACTAAAATGATTTAAAAAAGTTATTTAACATTTTAAAATATAAAATACCATTTTATGCATCAATAATATAATTATGCATTAGTATGGGCTATAATTGCAAAGATGTGCAATTTAGCCTAAAATGTAAATATAATTACAAAAATACACTAGAAATATTTAAACACTATGTTGGCATAGATAAAGAATTTAGATGACTAAATCATCACAAAAGTAATTTGGAGGATAATTATTGGTTATTTTATAAATAAAAGAGAAGAAATAAATTGATTTGGAGCTTTTAAAAATTATAAAAAATGTTATGCATGCTTATAATTACATATGTGCTATTTTGAAAGTATATATATGTATTAAAAATATATGAGAAAAAATTGGGTATCAACAACTGCCCCTCTTTACCCGGGAAGGATGAAAGAGTTTTCGGGTAAAGAAATAATGGCCAATTTTGACCGGACGAGATGTTTTGAAAGATAGAGACCAGACTTCGGTCTTTGATCTACCTATATATTCCTGGTTTTACAGGAATCAGGCCATGTGTAGTTCTGGATTTATTGGCAGAATATATTGATGAAGTCATTGCAAGAACGAACACGAGATGCAAGAGCGATTATGGTGAGCGGTTAAGTTAGATAGTTTGAAAGAACTAGAGCGAGGTTGATCCTGCTAGGATAGCTATTGCTTGTTGTTCACCTGCAGATGAAAAGATGCTACCGACATGTATTTGTGCAAAAATTTAAACATGATGCAGATTCCCTTTGGACCATAAAGGTTGTCTTTGGATGGTTAAAAATGACGTCCTTGGACCATGATGTCCTGG
Organism: Nicotiana sylvestris; assembly: GCF_000393655.2. Lineage (NCBI taxonomy): Eukaryota > Viridiplantae > Streptophyta > Magnoliopsida > Solanales > Solanaceae > Nicotiana > Nicotiana sylvestris. The sequence continues at coordinate 211,196,341 of NC_091064.1, forward strand.
GCCATGGATTGTTTAGTGAGGGACTCGTAGGACATGAAATGGTGTTCTTCCGCCATGCAGATGATGCCTCCGAACCATGACGCCTTTGATTAATGATATGCAAATTTGAGGGATCCTCAGGCCATGGCATGATGTCTTCCGGCTACGAGGATGATGCCTTTGGATAGATTGGCGATATTTCAGCCCATGATATGCGATAATATGATGTTAACAAGACAAGGCTTAGTCTTGTGAAATGGAGGGCAGAGCTTAGCCTGATTGAAAAACAAATAGATAGTACTAGAAATAGAGCAATATTTGTGCAAAGAGGGACAATGCTTAGTCCCATGCAAATGTGGAGGTAGGAATAAGCCTCATGCAGATATGGAGGCAAGGATTAGCCTCATGTAAATATGGAGGCAAGGATTAGCCTCATGTAGATATGGAGGCAAGGATTAGCCTCATTCAAATATGGAAGCAAGGATTAGCCTCATGTAGATATGGAGGCAAGAATTAGCATAGAGGCAAGGATTAGCCTCATACAGATAGGGGGATAAGGATTAGCCTCTTGAAAATATGGGAGGCAAGGATTGGCCTCATGAAAATGGGGAGGCAAGGATTAGCCTCATGCAAGTATGGAGGCAAGGATTAGCCTCATGCAGATATGGAAGAAGGGATTAGCCTCATGCAAATAGGGAGGCAGGGATTAGCCTCTTGCAAATGGGGAGGAAAAGATTAGCCTCATGAAAATATGGGAGGCAAGGATTAGCCTCATGCAAATGGGGAGGCAAGTATTAGCCTCATACAAGTATGGAGGCAAGGATTAGCCTTACGTAGATATGGAGGCAGGGATTAGCTTTATGCAAATAGGGAGGCAAGGATTAACCTCATGCAAGTGTGGAGGCAAGGATTAGCCTCATATAGATATGGAGGCAAGGATTAGCCTCATGCAGGTGTGGAGTCAGTGATTAGACTCATGCAGATATGGAGGCAAGGATTAGCCTAATGCAAGTATGAGGGGCAGGTCTTAGTCCCAAGGAAAAAGTGAATAGCAAATAAGAGTAGTGTACTTCTTAGCTGGAGATATGTTTGGTGTTTGATTTCCGGATTGATAGTGAATTTACTTTGTGTATACATATTTGCGAATGCTATCATACGTCAAATGTGCCTGCGTTCAAACAAAAATTGTAAGTTTCTGAGGGGAGGTTGGTTCGTGCTTCTCTCCGCTAGCCTCGCTTTGCTCCGTTCTGGAGGCATTTTCAAGTTTCCCTAGGTAACACCTGACTATTCCGGAAATAGAATTTTCGAAAATATGCAATTATTGATAAAAATAGGGTCATTTTAGAAACATATTGATATATCAAGTGATTTTTAGATGAACTAGTGACTGTAACAAATTTCAAAGACATTGTAGCTCTCTTATGTTAGAATTTTGAGGGTCCTCCTCAAAATTCTGCCCTAGTTTGGTAGATGATCCTTTGACCGTTTGCGGTAATAGGCCTTGCTCAACCTTCTTCGGAATTTTGAGAATTCTTCTCAAAATTCTGCCCCAGTTTCTTAACCGATTTCTAACCGTCTGACATATGTTGGTGTTGGCTAGACTTGCTCCATATTTTTTAGGGTCCTCCTCAAAATTCTGCCCCAGTATCTGATCTTTGGGGAAATCGAATTTTATTATGATATGACCGAACCCATAAGGCTGCCTACGTCACCCCTCTTAAACGGGAATCATGTCAAGCGTAGTTCAATTACATCAAATGAGGAAATGTAAATAATCTAAGCATAGTATCTCTTGACTGCGTCTGAATTGATTGGTTTTGGCCAGCTTTCTTCATCCATCTCTGCAAGTATGAGTGCTCCTCTTATCAGCACCCTGTGAACCATGTAAGGACCTTGCCAGTTAGTAGAGAATTTCCCTTTGGCTTCATCTTGATGCGGGAAGATCTTCTTTAGCACCAGTTGTCCTGGTGCAAATTGTCTTGGTTTGATCCTTTTGTTGAAAGCTCTAGACATTCTGATCTGATAAAGTTGGCCGTGACACACTACGTTCATCCTCTTTCCATCGATAAGGGCCAATTGTTCATAGCATCTCCTTATCCACTCTGCATCGCTGAGTTCAGCTTCCTATATGATTCTTAAAGAAGGAATCTCTACCTCGGCTGGAATGATAGCTTCGGTACCATAAACCATCATGTAGGGAGTTTCCCCGGTTGATGTGCAAACTGTAGTGCGGTATCCCAACAAAGCAAAAGGTAGCTTCTCATGCCATTATTTTCGGTTCTCTACCATCTTCCTTAGCATCTTCTTAATGTTTTTGTTGGCGGCTTCTACGGCTCCATTCATCTGTGGTCTGTAGGCTGTGGAATTCTTGTGCTTGATTTTGAAAGTTTCACACATGGCTTTCATCAGATTACTGTTGAAATTGGCGGCATTATCGGTAACAATGGACTCGGGAACTCCGAATCGACAAACAATACGATCTTTGACAAAGTCTGCGATGACTTTCTTGGTCACAACTTTCTAAGATACAGCCTCTACCCATTTTGTGAAGTAATCAATGGCCACTAGAATAAACCTGTGCCCATTAGAAGCTTCTTTTGCATCGACACATCTTAGCAATCCCAAATCAAGAGTTCTTCTATACAGATTTCCTCTGTTGTGGAAGAAGTGATTGGACAATCTCCGGAGTGTGCGTTTCTGAGTGTGGTTTGCATGCTCCGGATATTCTCCCTTTGACAATACTCCTTAATGTCATGGAACCAAGGTTTTTCGTCTATTTCTTCTTCAATATGAGCACAATATGCCGGCTGATTATGGATTCTTACTGGAATGAGATCAATGAAATTCTTATCTGGATGTTGTATTGTAGATTATAAGGTAGCCAATGCATCGGCAAACTCATTCTAAATTCTGGGTACATGTCGAAACTCTATCTTCGTGAACCTCTTTCTCAATTCCTGTACATGGTGCAGATATGGAAATATATTGGAATTATCGGTGGCGCACTCTCCTTTTACCTGGTGCACAAGCAAACATGAATCATTGATTACTAACAGCTCTTGAATATTCCTGTCGACTGCCATGTTGAGTCCTAGTATGCAGGCTTCATATTCTGCCATATTTTTTGTGTAGGGAAATCTGAGTTTAGAAGATATTGGATAATGTTGACCAGTTTCTGATACCAAAACTGCTCCGATGCCCACTCCTTTGAAATTTTGCAGCTCCGTCAAAGAACATCCTCCAACCATCGTATGCTTCGGTAATGTCTTCCCTAACGAACGACACTTATTCATCAGGAAAATATGTTTTCAAGGGTTCGTATTCTCCTCCCATCGTATTTTCATCAAGATGATCTGCCAATGCTTGCCCTTTGACCACTTTTTGAGTTACATAGACAATGTCGAACTCACTCAACAGTATCTACCACTTGTCTAACTTCCCAGTCGGCATGGGTTTCTGAAATATGTACTTTAGAGGGTCCATCCTGGATATGAGGTATGTAGTACAAGCACAAAAATAATGCTCAATTTCTGAGCTGTCCAGGTCAAAGCACAACAAGTGCGTTCTAGCAGAGAGTACCGTGCTTCATAAGGTGTGAACTTCTTACTCAAGTAATATATGGCTTGCTCCTTTCTCCCTGTCCCGTCATGTTGTCCAGAACACATATGAAGGCTCCATCCAAAACAGATAGATAGAGTAACAAAGTCCGTCCTGGTTCCAGCGGGACCAGAACTAGTGGTGTGGACAAGTACTCCTTGATCTTGTCAAAAGCTTTCTGACAATCCTCGGTCCAACTTGTCTCGGCATCTTTCTTCAGCATCTTGAAAATGGGTTCACATATAACTATGGACTGTGCTATGAAGCGACTGATATAATTGAGACGTCCTAGGAAGCTCATCACGTCTTTTTTGCTCCTAGGTGGTGGTAACTTCTGAATAGCTTTAACTTTAGATGGATCCATCTCGATCCCTCGACGACTGACAATAAATCCTAGTAACTTTCCAGTGGGAACCCCGAATGCACATTTTGCGGGGTTCAGCTTTAAGTTGTACCTCCTTAGCCTGTCAAAGAACTTTCTCAAGTCCACTATGTGATCTGCAGCCCTCTTGGATTTGATAATGACGTCGTCCACATACACCTCTATCTCATTGTGTATCATATCATGGAAGATGGCTGTCATGGCTCTCATGTAAGTAGCCCCAGCATTCTTTAGACCAAATGTCATCATCTTGTACTAGTATATCCCCCAAGGTGTGATAAAAGCTATTTTCTCTGCGTCTTCTTCATCCATCTAGATCTGGTGATAACCCGCGAAGCAATCTACAAAGGATTGAAGTTTATGCTTGGTGCAGTTGTCAATCAAAATATGTATGTTTGGCAGTGGAAAGTCATCCTTGGGACTTGCTCTGTTTAAATCTCGATAGTCAACACATACTCTGACTTTCTCATCCTTCTTCGGAACTGACACAATGTTAGCTAACCAGGTTGGGTACTCGATCACCCCGAAAACTTTGGCTTTGATCTACTTGGTAACTTCCTCCTTGATTTTCAGGCTCATGTCTGGTTTGAACTTTCTGAGTTTCTGCTTTATTGGCAGACACATGGGATTAGTAGGCAACTTGTGAGCAACTATGGACATGCTCAAACTGATCATGTCATCATATGCCCATGCGAATGTCCTCATATTCTTTTAGGAAACAGATGTATTCTTCCTTTTCTGCTGGTGACAAGTGACTGATGCGAGTCTCCTTGACGGTCTCGGCGTTCCCCAAGTTTACTGCTTCGGTTTCGTCCAGATTGGACTTAGGCTTATTCTCAAAGTTTTCAACTTCCCTGAGAACTTCCTCGGGTATCTCATCTTCTTTATCTAAATCACCATTCTCATGTTGCATTGCCTCATTACATGTCACAGTTATCGGTTCATCAGGAAAAGTAATAATAACTTTATAGAAAAAAGTGTAGAAAATAGTAATGAAGAATAAAGAGAAAATGCATTTGATTAAAATTAAATAACATCCAGACAAGTGCGGCTCGATGAATCGAGCATTTATTTTGAAACAAGTAAGTCTTCAAATCAAAATTACTGAAAATCTTAAATGCCTAGAATGACTATAGAAATAAAATCTGCCAAGCTACCCAGGGACTCGGCGGGCCCGGGATGGTGTGGCGGTCCAATTCCTAAGAACAACTCCCATCTTCAAAGTCTGAATAGTGAAACCTTCTTTCTCCTCCTCCTCAATTATGGCACTGCAGTACATGTCTTCATCCTCCAATAACAGATTCTTTAACCCAGCTAATGCTTCCTCTTCTGCAGTTTCTCATATTGTATCAGCTTGGTAAAAAGCTTGATCTAGATGTGGAACTAGTTGCTCGAGAGGGTAATACGGTCCGCGCCATGGAGGTGACCAATCATTGTATTCTTTCCATATGTACTGATATCCGAGCCCAAAGGTAGTACCATGCCAATATGCTTCCCCAGCCTTTTGCCGGGCTCATATCCATACCATGCCAATATGCTTTCTATTTTACTACTCCACCATTTATCTTTCTCGATGGCATTGACACATTCAATGTGATGATAGGTTTCCCCTCCTAGCCTTCTTTTATGTCCAATGTCCGAGATGGTTTGACTGGTCTAAATGGGGTTACTCCCATCTTCGTGAATGATCACCTCCTGACGATTCCATTTAAATTTCATGTCTTGATGTCGTGTGGATGCCACAGCCCCAGCGACATGGATCCATGGTCGGCCTAACAAAAGATTGTATAAGGCCGGTATGTCGAGCACCTAAAACTCGACGTCAAACCAAGTTGGCCCCATCTGCAAGCACGTGTTAATTTCCCTAATCGTGGCTCTTTGAGACCCATCGAAAGCTTTCATATTGATGCTTCCAACCCATATTTCATGAAAACCTTTGTCCAATCTTTTCAGAGTGCCTAACAGACAAATATTGAGGCTTGAACCTCCGTCAACCAAAACATTGGCAATGAATTTGTCTTCAAATTGCACTGTAATATGCAATGCTCGGTTGTGATTCAACACTTCAGGTGCTAGCTCATCTTCGTAGAATATGATCTCATGACTTTCTAGTACTTACCCTACCATATTAGCCATCTCTCCGCCAGTGATGTTATTGGGTACATAAGCTTCACTCAGCACTTTTATTAAAGCGTTCTTATGCGCCTTTGAATTTTGCAACAGTGACAGGATGAATATCTAAGATGGGGTTTTTTTCAGATGGTCAATGACGGAATACTCCTTTGCTTGTACTTTACTCCACAAGTCATCTAGCCCTGTTTCAATGACATGCTGCCTGGTAGTGACATCCTTACTTGGTCCTCACAAATGTTCAGGTGTATAGACTCTTCCAGTCCTAGTCATTCCTTGTGCAGCATCTGATTCCTCCATTTTTGCCTTTCCCTTTTGCCGAGTTTCGGAAATATAATCCCAGGGTATTGCTTTTGAGTCGAAAGGAGGTGTGGTTGATACTGTCACTGTGAAAGGTGTGACCACTTCTACTTCAAATGGAGCGGGGGTGGTTGCAGGTGGAGCTACCTCTACCTCAAATGGAATCGGTGCAGCAACCTCAACCTCGATTGGTGAATGAGTCTGTACCACAATAGGAGTAAGTGTGACTACAACTTTAAAGTCAACACCTTCTTGAATAAGCCCAATCGACCCCTCAAGGTCCCGTTCTTTGTTCGTCTCTATCACATGTGCCCCACCACCTCTATGATCAGGGAGGGGGTTGTTGTGGACATTGGGTGCGACTTCTTTTGCCTGTATTACCTTGTTGTCAATTAGCGTCTGGATCTTATCCTTTAATGTTCGGCACTCATCAGTGGTGTGCCCCTTCATACTGGAGTGGTACGTACAAGTTTTGTTCGGATTGACCTAGGGATGGATTCTCTAATGCCACAGTAGGAATGTGGGTGACATAACCAGCGGCTTTCAACCTTTCATACAGTTGGTCGATAGGTTCAACAATGGCAGTGTATTGTTTGGGTGGCTTGTGGTCGAAATTGGGTCTTGGTCTTGGAAAGTTTGGCGAGTTGGAGGTGATTGGAAATGGGATAGTTGGGAGTTATAGGTGTGATGTACAGTGGCTGGTTGGGAATATCTGGGAGATGAAGGCTGATATGTAGGCGGTGATTCTTGGTATGTGGGCGGAGGTGTTTGATATGTGGGTGGAGGTGTTTGAAATGTGGGTAGGGGTGTTTGATCGGTAAGTGGAGATTTTGGGCGCTGGGCCACCATTACTGCCCGAACGTCTCTCTTCTTTGATATGCCGCCTGATTCTAATGCCTTGTTTGTGGCCTGTAATGCCTCAAAATTCATTACCATCTCGCTTTTGATGTCTTCCTCAATTCTTTCCCCAAGTTTGATGATATCGGAGAACTTATGGTTTTCAATAATCATCAATCTTTCATAGTATTGCGGATCCTATGCCCTGATGAAGAATTTGTTCATCTGTTCCTCGTCCAAAGATGGCCTAACCTTGGCTGCTTCCGACCTCCAACTAGTAGCATACTCGCGGAAGGTTTCGGTGGGTTTCCTCTTAAGATTCTAGATGTAGAAAACATCTCGTGCATTCTCTGTGTTGAACCTGAATCGGTCCATGAAATCAAACGCCATACTCACCCAATTGGACCACTTCCTGGGATCCTAGCTGATATACCAGGACAAAGCATCTCCAGTAAGACTCCTCATAAAGAGTTCATCTGGATCTTTTTATCCTTTCCAACCTCGACAAGCTTGTCACAATAGGTCCTCAAATGAACCTTGGGATCACCTGTTCCATCAAACATCTCGAACTTGGGAGGTTTGTACCCCTTTGACAGTTCTACATCTGGCTGTATGCATAGGTCTTCATAGTTCAACACTTCTATTCCTTTGCCGCCTTCGACACCCTGAACTCGACTCGTGAACTTCTTGAGTTCTTTAGCCATGTTTTTAATGAGCAGGTCCTTCTTGGAGGATTCTTGTGTATAGAAGATTGGTTGGAGAGAGTGATGTACGGTTTCTACGTATATAGGGTTGCTTTGATAGGTGCCAGGGACTTGGGTGTAATGATGGTCATTGGTTGAGTTTTGAGGATCGGGAATGGGTTGTGGTATGTTTTGGGGAGTGTGGTAAGTGGTGGTTGGTGGGTACTGAATTGGTTGATGGTGGTGTTATGGAGAAGTTGGTATTGGTAACTGGTTGAGATTTTGGGGTGGGGTTGCGTATTGTTGCGGTGCAGGAGGGTTTTGTGGATGTTGATTTTATGTATTTTGGGGAGGTGTTGGGTTCTTTGTGTTTTGTTGGTTGATGTCAGGGACATTCAGGGTGAGTGACAAGTTTTCCAAGTTGCGGACCTACTCAAGCTCTCCCTGTAGCTCCAATATCTTTTGTTATAACCTCAAGACTAGATCATTTGGTGTCGGAGTACTTCGTTCATCTGAAGTTTCTGTATTCTCAGCATTATCCTTTCGAATACCACTTAAATCGTCCATTTTTGCTTTTCCTTTGCCTTTTGTGTTGCTTGGAGGAGGAGAAGGTAGAGAGCCTCTAGATCTGGTGTGATATGCTGATGATGCCAGTATGAGCGAACAAACGAGTGGAATATGATATTGAGCATAATTTATGCAGCAATAAAGAGCATGTTGTCAAGTATTTGCACGTAAGAAAATAATAAATACAGTTGTAGACATGTGATTTTTGACCCTCCCCGAGATTTCACCTAGTTTAGCGTAAACTATTTAGTTTAGGTCTAATATAGTTATTTTAATTAGTTTTGACCCTTTTACTTTATTTTATCACAAAATGAAAATTACAAAAAATATTCTTCTTTTTAGTTGCTTTTAGTTTATATACCTTTCGTAAAACTAAAAAATAAAATAAAAACAGTATGATATTTGAAAATACCAAAATATGCTTGTTTTAACGGCTAGTTTTATTTTAATAATTATTTTACTTAAGTAGAATTAATTAGTAAATGGTGTAGTATTTTTGGCCTTGTTTTAAAAGAAAGAGTATGAAATTTGAGGCTAATTTTGTTTGGTCTTAATTGAAAAGGCCCAATTTCGGATAACCCAAAACATTGAGCTCATACCCATTCCCCATTTGACCTAACCTAATTCCTACCCCTATAAAATAATCCCTAAATCTTAGACCTAGTACCTAGACCTACACTCTAAGTTCACGACAGCCATTTCCATATTTTAAAAAAGGGATCGATGATCCTCATCTTCAAAAAAAAGCAAAAAGAAAGGACTTCACTTTCTTGATTATTACAATTGGAAAGGAAACACACACACAGTAACATACACCAAAGAAAAAGAGAACGAAGCCAATCTTTAAACAAATCGAAGAAAGGCATCTCGAAATTAAAGGCTTGGTTTGTGTGGAAATTCAATTGCGGAAAAGAGAAACTTCGATGACCTCCATTAACACCGATGAAGTTGCATTTTGTTTCTCGCCACTATCCTCCCCTAATTTTTATGTTATTTTGGTGACTTTGGTTATAAAAAATCAAATCCGACTGGTTTTTAATTTTCTGGCGAGGTTGTCCGGTGAGGTCTTGGTCGAGTTTTGCCGGTGAAGGTTTGTGGTCTAGGTCCCGGTCACGGCTGATTTTATACATCAGGAAGGTGGAATATCTGTATTTCTCTGGTTTTGTATTGTTTGGAATTCATTACCTAGAAGAGGTTCTTTTCAACTTTTGCTATTAATTTTTGTCTTTAATATAGTTGATTCCTTGAATAGAATTGAATAGGTTTCTCTCGTTGGAGATAAAATTTAATTATATACATAATCAGAGGCTAGGTTATAGCTTATTCAACTTTCTCTTGTTCTGTGGATGGTTGAAACTATGTCTAGTGTTTAGTACCTGTTCTAGTGTTCAACAATATTAAGGTATAATAGCTGTATTTTAGATAATCTTAAATTAGTTTCCATAACTATGAACCTTCACAATAATCTTAACCTAGTTCAGAAAAATTATGAACATCGTAGGTTGCTTTAGGCGCATTAGTTAAATAGTTATCATGGCTACGAGTATGGTTCTCGTGACGTAGTTGTAATTTGTAATTACTAAAATCCGGGTGTACATTTCATGTGACCCGATTCTAATTTCTAACAAGGTTAAATAGAATGACGTGTCGTGAACCACAGGTGCATTTCATGTAACGTGGCTTACGATGTGTTTTAAATAACTTTGAATTTTCCTGAAATATTAAAAGCGGCTAAAAGGTTAAAAAGGGCACGTAGGTTTTAAATGTGTAATTAAATCAGATAATTGAGCCAATAATAATAGTTGAACGACCGTGCTAGAACCACGAAACTCGGAAATGCCTAACACCTTCTCCCGGGTTAACATAATTCCTTACCCGGATTTCTGTGTTCGCAGACCATAAATAAGAGTCAAATTTCCTCGATTCAAGATTTTAAACCGATAACTTGGGACACCATAAATTATCCCAATTGGTGACTCTGAATTTTAATATAAATAATCCTATCTCGATTGTCACTTTAAATGAAAAAACTCCCCTATACCCCTTTCGGGTAGTAAAAAGGAGGTGTGACAGCTCTGGCGACTCTGCTGGGGAAAAAAACCCAGAACTTCTGGTTCAGGGTTTAGAATTCGAGCTTAGAATAACTGTTATAGTTGGCTTTTATTTATTAACTAATTTTTATATGTTTGAGCCTAATGTGCTAATTGCTGCCTTTTACCGCTTTGATATTGTTTGGATTGTATATAAATTGTTACGAAATCCTTCTCTCTCCGAGTTTTCTAAATTATCTGGGAAGTGTGCACTTTGTGTGACTTCTTTTCTGTTAGAGTCATATTCCAATTTTCGAACGAGGTTCGGACAAGTTGCAAAGCCGGTGAAGCTTTTGTATTCCCGGTACGCTGCCCCCCCCGGTTCGAGCTGTCCGCTCGGGTAAGCCAGGTCTAGAAAAAATAAACCCAAGTTTTTATGCCTAGAATAACATAGCCTCATGCCAGATCCCTAGTAGAAACGCTTGTTTGCATCACGCGCATCCGACTTTGGGGACTCAACACAGGGGTTGGGTCCGTCTAGGACAGGTGTACCCAAAAAATAAAAGACCATTCTGATGCATTCTATGTGCTATATGTTGCAATCTTCAAGGGTAAAAAGGGTCATTTGGCGGACCAATGGTAGTTGATAGCAAATGAAAAAAAGAAAAAAAGAGGGTGAAGTGTGAAAATAAAGTAAGTAGGGCTCAATTATGTTTTCTGTCATATTTTTGTTAAGAAAAAGACAAAAGAAACATGAAAAATTCAAAAAAAAAAAAAAGATTTTGCACTTTTCTATCATTTTCCGAAAATCAAAAAATCAAAAAAAAGGGAAAAGAAAATCCAAAAAAAAAGTTTACATGTTTCATCAATTTTCAAAAAAAAAAAGACAAAATATATTTTCTCTAAATTAGTTTTTTTTTTATTTCTCGCCCGTATCCAATCTGCCCGAACTACGCATACTTGATTCTCGTCTTTCGGGGCGCGATACGTAGGCAACCTACATAGGGTCCGGTCTTCCTAATGAGTCTTAGGTTCGTGGTTTTGCAGGGTCTTAGCCAAATTTTGCACTTCTAGCCACCTTTTGGCCACATAAGCCATTTTGCAAAAAATAGTCTCGATCATATCTTGCATGTGTCCAACAAGAAGTGTTATTGTCTCACATAGCGTTCTAGGTCTTTAACTTTATTTGGTCTAATTTTCTCATACAAGTGTGGATTTACTTACCGGAGTTTGAGCATGACAGACATCCCGGGACCATCCAGTCAGGATCACTCATTTAGGAGTTGCTTAAGGAGATTTTTATTTATTTATTATGTTTTGAGTCTGTTTTTTTTTCTTTTATGCCATCTTTTACCTTCTAGTTTTGTACAAGTAATGTCGAGTCTTTTAGGTGATGTTAGATTTTGTCCTAGTCTAGTTAAGTTTGCTGAGTCTTTTGTTATTGTATTTCCTTTTTGTATTTGGAAAATGTGTTATAAATCAAAAGTCCAAAAAAAAAAGAAATTTTGCGTTTTATATTTCCGTTAGAAGTTTTCTTTAGAATACTAATTTTAGGAATAAAATAATCATTTGAGGTGGTTTTTCTTTTGAGGTTCTTCTTTGGGAAATTAATAAAAAAAAATATATATTCTTTATTTTCACTAGAACTTTAGGACATTGTACATAGAAGAAAAAAAAATGTACTTTATCTTTTGTTTATCTTTAGAATTTCTTCTTTAGGTAATCAAAAATTGAAATCCAAAAATATTTTTTTATCTTTTTCATTGCTGGTTTCGAAACCTTTCTTCAGGATATCAAGTGAAAATTCAAAATATTTTCTTTGGTTCATTCTTCAGATTTTCTTAGTAAAAAAAAAATCAAAAAAATATTTCTCTTCTAGGGGGTTTTACTTAATAATTTCTGATAAGAGTATCTGTTTCAAGAAGGAAAAATAAGAGAAAAAAATATGCTCATTCAAGATTGAGTTAGAATAGATTATAAAACATTAAGTCTATTAAATTAAAAAAAAACGATTTGCTTCTTTTATTTCTCTTTTCTCATAAGAATAGTCATTAAGGTAAAAAAAAAATGTTAGTTTGTTTCCTTTATTCTCGATCTTCCCGAACTACGCAAAGAGCTTATTCATGCGGCGTCATGATACGTAGGCAACCTACATAGGGTTCGACCGAATCATTTTTTTTTATTTTTTTATTTTTATTAAAAGAAAAGGAAAAAAAAAAGAAAACAAAGAAAAGAAAAAAGAAAAAAGAGAGGTGAAATTATGGGATGCGAGAAATGAGAGGAATGAAAAGAGTGACAATTAAAAAAAAAGGAAGGAAAATGAGCAATCTAAAAAGTGTTAGAAAAGAAAGAAAAGAGAAGATTAAAATGAACAAAATTGGGATGATGCCAAGTGACCTTGTGACCCTAGAAGTCATTCTAGAATTGTTAATTGTTGCTAGGTGCATGGCTCGCCATGTGATATTTTTAGCTGTTAAATGCCCTAATGTTATCAGGATGTCCCCATTTTGTTCCTTTTGTTATCTTCATTGAGTAGAAGGGTGATTGGTTTGTGGTTCTTAAGTAACTCATCCATACAACACAAGGTCAAAGAGCAAGGTAGTCATGACTGGCAAAGAGTTGGACACAAGGGTTATTGATCCATTTAAGGGAATTGTTGAATCAGAATCTGAGCTGAAAGAAGAGGTCCTAAGGTTGAACGGACATATGGCCGGAATATACCAAGCCTGAATTAGTGAGCGTCCTCCAACATTGTTTCCCGCTAACTATATTGAAAGCCTTGTCACCATTCTGCCACTTTCACAAGTCCAGGATATCTCCCCACAACCTTTTCACACTCCACCCCCAGAACCACCTCATATCCCGCTTTTTTGACCACTCATATTTTTGTAGCTCATCCACCTGCTACCTTTCCTCGATCCTCTAGCGAGACTGTGTTCAAAATCCTCGATGACCAACACTATGCTCCAGAACCAATTTTCAAGGTATCGGGTCCACACTCTTACGTTCCTCATTTTGAGCCTCCCGGTGAGACTGCAAAGCTTGCTAAGATAGTGGAGCAAGATGAGATATCAAGAAAGCTGAAAGGGTTTAAGATGCCAAAGTTTAATTTGTATGATGGGCGTGGAGATCTAGTAGCCCATCTGAGGGGTTATTGCAGTGAAATGAGAAGTGTTGGCGGGATAGATGAGTTGCTGATGGCGTATTTCAGTGAGAGCCTAACTGGGGCAGCTTTGGAATGGCATACTCGTCAAGATGTCGGTAAGTGTCATACATGGGATGACATGACTCAAGATTTTGTGCGACACTTTCAGTACAATATAGACATTGTCCCAGACCGCTCCTCCTTATCTCAGATGGAAAAGAAACCCAAGGAAAGTTTTAGGGAATTTTGGTTTAGATGGAATGAACATGTTGCTCGGGACATTCTTCCCATTGATAGAAAAGATGTTGCTGAGCCCCGCCAATGGCAGGATCCAATAGGCATTCCTACTAAACGCTTTCAGCCTCAATACCGACCCCATGAACATCCCTAAACTCCACATAATCCACCCTAGTATTATCCTTCGTACAACATCCGACCGTCTGTCCAACCACTAGGTCACTCCCCAAGGCGAGCACCAATATCCCAAAATTATTGTGCACCTTCACAACATTTTCGAGCATCCAACAATCTTAGAAAACTGGGGCATGGAGGGAAACAAAGTCAAAAAGATAATTTCACGCCGATCGGAGAATCCTACACAAACTTGCTTGAAAAGTTAAAATATTCTAGCCTGATTGAGCCGCTCCTCAGCTATACGCCGAACCCATATGCAAAAGGTTTTGATCCTACTATGCGGTGCATTTACCACTCTAATGTCCAAGGTCATAGCATTGAAGATTTTTGTGCTTTGAAAAAGAAAATAGAAAGAATGATTCAAGAAGGGATAATTGTGATCTAGGACAGTGACACCCAACATATCCCGCATAATCCTTTACCTACACATGATGATGCATACTTTGTGGGGATGATGCGTGGTGACAGGGAGCATGAGAATTCTCTTGGGAACTTGCTGAATGAAGTTAATGAAATTGAAATTGGTAATAGTCTTGGTAATATGATGTGGAACTTAGTGGCTAAGATGCCGAGCTTGGTATTGGAAAGACGCTCCTTTCTTGGCTAGCCAGGGAGGATTCTTGGTGGTTCATTTTGTTGTCATTTCTATTTTCCGGGTTATTTTAGGTTTGTAATCCAGATATTGTCTTGTGACTCAAACCCTTCTATCCTTTTATTTTGCCTAGTTCCTTTAGTCTTAGTAACTTATTTAGTGTTATCTAGGTTTGTTCCAGGGTTGTACCCCAGTTTATTTTGCTTGTCTTGTTATTCAAACCCTTTCACCGTCTATCTGATGCAATTTTCTATTTTCTGTTATTTCTAGTCATTTTTGTTTTGTTCTCTTTTCCTTTTATATTTCTTTTCATGCTGGCTCTAGTGACATGACATGCACGCATAATTCTAGGGATGGTCTTAAAAGTTAGTTTAATCATGAAGCAATAAAACAATTTTGAAGATGATAGGGGCACTTGAGGGAAATAAGTATAGATTTGGACATTTTGACATCATTTGAAGCCCGAACTGTGTGAAATTAGGGCAGATAATTTGGGAAGTTAATAGGATGACAAGAATTCGTTAAAGGAGAGTGCATCCTAGATAATTTGAAGCAAGCAACTTTGAGTTCAAGTGCATCTCAAGTTACAAGATAAAGTCAAGAAAGTTTTCTCCGAATTGACGGAGGGTATCCATTGTGAAGAGGGAATCACCCAACGAGGGTTATGTACTTGACAAGGTGCTAAAGAAAAGTGGAAGGCATATCAATGATATCAATGCCTAAGCCGCAAAAGAAATATGGGCATGCTCTTCAATTTTATCCTCAAGTTGCATGTGTTGTACTTGGCATTTTCAGGGATTGGGAGGCCCTCCTTCAGCTACCCAAACACTTATACTATTCTATACCCTTTTGAGCCTGTACTGATTTCTTTGACCTCCCCTCTTTTGGAATCAAGTTAGAGTCATATGAAAAATAAAAAATAAAAAATTGTCCCTATAGGTTTATTTTAGAAAGTTCATTCCAAAAGGAAAATTCAAAAAAAAAAAGAAGAGAAAAATAGAGAAAAAAAAGGAAAAACAAAAAGACAAAAAAAAGAAGAAAAAAGAAAAAAAAGAGAAAAAAGGAAAAGGAAAATAGCAACAAAACGTATCTTGCGAACTACGTTCGACCTGATTCTTGTCACCACAAGATACAAGGTAGTCTTACGGTTCGGTCGCACCAAATAAAATATTTCATAATCCCATGAAGTCGAGAGTGGGGCAGTCTTTCTTAGTAACTCCATCAAAAGAAAAGAAAAAAAAGAATCAAATTCCCTTGTTTTAGAAATTGGGGCAAAGTTTTTAGAATGGATTCCAAGAATCAGATTGGATAATCAGAGTATTGAAGCCCAATTTCATGGTTTAGGGGGTATAACAAGAGTTGAACATCAGACTTGTTTGACAGATTAGGCCACTTAATCCAAAGGTACATGTCATGGTCATTAGAGTTGGTATCCACATCTGATAAGTTTCTACTTTGTAGTTTTCTTGTTAGAAATCTTCTCTTTCCATTTTCATTTACTCTGTTCCTTTTGTCTTGTTTATTTCCTCTTCCTGAGTCTGTTTGGTCAGAACACGTGAGAAATGACTTCAAAATTTGCCACCAGCTTTCCAATGCACAAAGCGGGGTCTGGCTAGCACATCAAAGTGGTATAAGTAAAGAAAGAGCAGCAAACGCACTGAGTTGGTAACAATCAACGGGCTTTGGGATTCATGTGAAATACAAAGGTTCAGTATATGTCAATTCATGGACAATGAAACAGATAGAGGGTGTTGGGTTTGAACGGATCAAAGGTATTTTTTGTAATAAGGTTGATAGAGAAAGTGTTTAATCAATAACAAGCAAGGTCTTCTAAGTGGAAATAAAAATTATCATGGCAAATGAAGGAGCAATAGACCTCAAGGCCAAGGCCAGTGGCATACGTCAGGAAAGAACAACAAGCAAACTGAGTTGGTAACAATCAATGTGCTTTGGAATTCACGTGAAATACAAAGGTTCGGCAAATGTCAATTCAGGAGCAAAATGCAACAGATAGAGGATGTGGGGTTTGAATGGATCAGAGGGATTTTCTGTGATAAGGGTAACAGAGAAAGTGGTTAGTCAATAAACAAGTAAGGTCTTTCGAGTTGAAATCAAAGTTATCATGAGAAGTGAAGGAGCAATCTCTCTCAAAGTCAAGGTTACAAACCAACTACCATATTTATAAACTCACAAGTTTTCTTAGTCTGAAATAGGGACAAAAATTGTGTCCAAATCAAAGATTGGAAGTTTGATTCGTTCAAGTGTCGTGCCCAAATTTTGTCAGCACAAAGGCGATTTGAGAAGGGGAAAGAAAAATTTGTTTGATATGCAGGAACCCTCCATGAGGAAAAGCATGGTTCAGGGGCAAGGAATTTTGTTCGTTCTGTAGAGATCCTCCAGGAAGAGAGCATGGCTCAGGTAAGATCATTCTCGGCTTTTCAGGATCCTCCTGGATAATGGAATTTAATTTATAATTTTCAGGGCCCTCCTGGATAATGGGATTTAATTTCAAAATTTTTTAGGGCCCTCCTGGATAATGGGACCTAGTTAAATTTCAAGACCTTCATAGATAACAAGATTTAGCATAAGTTCTACCTTTAGAAAATATAATTTAGATTTAAAGTTTTCACTCTTAAGATGATATTTAATTTGAAGTTTTCAGGACCCTCCTGGATAATGGGATTTAGCTTTTAAATTCTTAGAGATTTTGGGGTAACATGATTCGATTAACACTCACAGATGTGCCCAAATATCAAATTGGGGCAGAAAAGTATCTTTTTTTTGTCTGTTTTGTTGTAATGTCAGGCGCCCACCTGGAAAACAAGGAAATATAGTTCAAGTTTTGGCAATCAAGCACCCACCTCGAGAACAAGGGAATACAGTTCAAGTTTTGGCAATCAGGCGCCCACCTGGAGAACAAGGGAATACAATTCAAGTTTTGGCAATCAGGCACCCACCTGGAGAATAAGGGAATACAATTCAAGTTATTGGCAATCAGGCGCCCACTTGGAGAATAAGGGAATACAGTTCAAGTTTTTGGTAATCAGGCCCCAACCTGGAGAACAAGGGAATACGGTTCAAGTTTTTGGCAATCAGGCGCCCACCTGGAGAACAAGGGAATACAATTCAAGTTTTGCCAATCAGGTGCCCACCTAGAGAACAAGGGAATACAATTCAAGTTTTGGCAATCAGGCGCCCACCTGGAGAATAAGGGAATACCGTTCAAGTTTTGGCAATTATGCGCCCACTTGGAGAACAAGGGAATACAATTCATGTTTTTGGAAATCAGGCACCCACCTGGAGAACAAGGGAATACAGTTCAAGATTTTGGTAATCATGCACCCACCTGGAGAACAAGGGAATACAATTAAAGTTTTGGCAATCAGGCGCCCACCTAGAGAACAAGGGAATACTGTTTAAGTTTTGGAAATCAGGCGCCCACCTGGAGAACAAAGGAATACAATTCAAGTTTTGGTAATCAGGCGCCCACCTGGAGAACAAGGGAATATTGTTCAAGTTTTGGCAATCAGGCGCCCACTTGGAGAACAAGGAAATACAATTCAAGTTTTGGCAATCAGGTGCCTACATGGAGAACAAGGGAATACAATTCAAGATTTTGGCAATCAGGCGCCCACTTGGAGAATAAGGGAATATAGTTAAGTTTTGGAAATCAGGCGCCTACCTAGAGAACAAGGGAATACAAATCAAGTTTTTGGCAATCAGGCGCCCACATAGAGAACAAGGGAATACGGTTCAAGTTTTTGGAAATCAAGCACCCACCGGGAGAACAAGGGAATATAGTTCAAGTTTTAGCAATCAGGCACCTGCCTGGAGAACAAGGGAATACCGTTCATGTTTTGGTAATCAGGCACCCACCTAGAGAACAAGGGAATACAGTTAAGTTTTTGCAATCAGGCACCCACCTGGAGAACAAGGGAATACAGTTCAAGTTTTGGCAATTAGGCGCCTACCTAGAGAACAAGGGAATACAGTTCAAGTTTTGGCAATCAGGCACCCACCTGGAGAACAAGGAAATACCGTTCAAGTTTTGGCAATCAGGCGCCCACCTGGAGAACGGGGAATGCAGTTCAAGTTTTGGCAATCAGATGCCCACCTGGAGAACAAGGGAATGCAGTTCAAGTTTTGGCAATCAGGAGCCTACCTAAAGAATAAGGGAATATAGTTCAAGTTTTGGCAACCAGGCGCCCACCTGGAGAACAAGGGAATACAGTTCAAGTTTTAGCAATCAGGCGCCCACCTGGAGAACAAGGGAAGTCATTTCAAAATTCAATTCAAGTTAGAAGTAGTAGAAGCTCTCGGCAATAATGCGAGTCGACAGTCCAAGATGATCAACAGAAGTTAGTCACAATCCAGAATAAAAAGAAAAGAAAATCAAGAAGTGAATCCGAATGCAGAAGTAGATGAATAATGTGAGCTGCTCAAGACATGGCTGGGGTCACAAACACTACATGCACGGTCTTGATCCAAAAAGTTGAATAAGAACGAGCTAGCACCTGCAGCTAACAAGCGTCAAGGTTCAAATCTAAAGTCTGCATGAAGAACCATTCAAGACTCAAGATCAAGCTTCAGAAGACTTATAGATAGGAATCTTGTAACTCGTAGTTGACAGGCTTAATTAGTCTTTTTCATTTTGATTTTTGATGTAATAACAGGAACCGCGGACTGGAACCTCGACGGCACCTCAATCGGCACTCCACCTCGGTACTCCATCACTCTTCCTAATTCTGAACTACACGTGGCCTGATTCCTTTATAACCAAGAATATGTAGGCAGCTCAGATACCAGGGCTCGGTCACATTCTCCTTCCTCTTAGTTTTTGGTCTCCCTAAATAAGGGTCAGATCAAAAAACCTGTCTAGTCGTTCTTTGTCTGAAAACTCTTTGCATTTCCAGTCAAAGAAGGGCAGCCGTAGACATGTGATTTTTGACCCTCCCCGAGATTTCACCCAATTTAGCGTAAAATATTTAGTTTAGGTCTAATATAGTAATTTTAACTAGTTTTGACCCTTTTACTTTATTTTATCAAAAAATGAAAATTACAAAAAATATTTCTTTTTTTTAGATGCTTTTAGTTTATATACCTTTCGTAAAACTAAAAATATATATAAAAACAGTATGATATTTGAAAATACCAAAAATAGGCTTGTTTTAACGGTTAGTTTTATTTTAATAATTATTTTACTTAAGTTGGATTAATTAGTAAATGGTATAATATTTTTGGGCTTGTTTTTAAAGAAAGAGTATGAAATTTGAGGCTCATTTTGTTTGGTCTTAATTGAAAAAGCCCAATTTCGGCTAGCCCAAAACATTGAGCCCATACCCATTCCCCATTTGACCTAACCTAATTCTTACCCCTATAAAATAATCCCTAAATCCTAGACCTAGTACCTAGATTTACACTCTAAGTTCACGGCAACCATCTCCATATTTTAAAAAAGGAATCGATGATCCTCATCTTCAAAAAGCAAAAAGAAAGGACTTCACTTTCTTGATTCTTACAATTGGAAAGCAAACACACACACACATAGTAACATACACCAAAGAAAAAAGAGAACGAAGCCAATCTTTAAACAAATCGGAGAAAGGCATCTCGAAATTAAAGGCTTGGTCTGTGTGGAAATTCAATTGCGGAAAAGAGAAACTCTGGTGACCTCCATTAAAAGCGGCTAAAAGGTTAAAAAGGGCACATAGGTTTTAAATGTGTAATTAAATCAGATAATTGAGCCAATAATAATAGTTGAGTGACTATGCTAGAACCATGGAACTCGAGAATGCCTAACACCTTCTCCCGGGTTAATAGAATTCCTTACCCGGATTTTTGTGTTCGCAGACCATAAATAAGAGTCAAATTTCCTCGATTCGGGATTTTAAACAGGTGATTTGGGATACCATAAATTATCCCAAGTGGCGACTCTGAATTTTAATATAAATAATCCCCTCTCGATTGTCACTTTAATTAAAAAAACTCCCCTATACCCCTTTCGGGTAGTAAAAAGGAGGTGTGACAGCAGTATTTAAATAATTGAAAAGACATTTACAGAAAAGAAAATAAGGAGACAAGTCAGTTTTAGGAATAAAGAAATCATAAATGCTTAAAAATAGTTAAATTCAAATAAGGGGAAAGGGTACGTGGAATAGAGCATGCTTGGACTAATTCACAAAAGATAAGTTCGTTATGGTAAGAGCCTAAAAATATCCCTAGCGGAGTCGCCATGCTGTCGCACCCAGTTTTTTTCTCCGTGGACAAAGTCCGAGTTTTGACTTTCATGGGGGTAATAACTCATTTCCTTTTGGGATTTGGGTTTTTGAAGAGTCACCACCGAACGGATTATGGTGCGTTAGGGCACCTAGAGCGATTAACTCTTAGACTAGTTTGCATTACAAGAGATTTAGGGTAAGGGCTTGAAATAACCTTGAGGGGAAGGTGTTAGGCACCCCTATCAGTCCACAACGGTGGGTCCCGACTGAACTTATACTTATGTGAATTAGTCCTTTTAATAAATAAATAGTTCTCATACATACTTGCAAATAAAGGCATGTTTTGGCATTTTTTAAGCAAATGTATGATTTAAGTAATGAAACAAAGGGAAAAGACTTGAACAAGTGACACATATATAAAGGAAAGTAAAATTTATTTAAACAACGGGAATTAAGAAAGAGGGGTCCTAGGTTGGTTAGCCTACATGATCATACCCACACAATGTTTGGTAATCATTCCTCAACGAAGGGCTACACGTGACATTAGCGCGTAGTCATCATATCCTTACTTCCCAATTCCCCCCTTGGTCATAGCCTAAAGCGTTCTTGTAACCTTAAAAAATATCCTATGGGTGCACTAACCGTCCCTTCCTCGTGGCCCTAGAGGTATTTTAGGACCTCTACTTTTAGGTGGTTCTAGACCATCCTAAGGTATTTAAAGAAGAAAAGTCTAAACGTCAATCAAAACAATTAGGACTGCATTTAAAAAAAGGAACAATTAAAGGCTCATATTTACCTCCACAAACATAGCAAGTGAGTGCACGTCTCAAGCAACAGTTTCAAGCATTTAATTAAAAAAACCTTAGAATATGATATCTAGGTGAGCAGAAAGTATACAACATTGAATTAGGACTGAAGTATCAAAGACCTATTCAGCTTGCCTACTGATTTTAGACCTGTGAATGTGAGCAATCTTAAATAACAAAGCACAGTTTTTATCATTGCAGGATTTTAATCGCCCTATAGGCTTGCCTAAGCGCATAATAGTGATTTCCTAAGAGCATGATATCTATATTGATATGCAATAAAACAGTGAAAAAACGGACAACTTGAGATCCTATAGACATGCTTTCTAGGGCCATTTAACTGAGGCAACGTTCGAAAACTTTTTAAAGAAACGGACAAATTTAGTTAATTAAACCACTTCAGAACATATAAACACGAATTGAATTGACTGAACTGTTTTAAGTCAAATAGGCATGACTTCTAATTACGCATAAGGTAAACAAACAACATTCATTTAACTTAAGTGAAACTCCTATAGGCATGGTAACAAATAGACGTTGATTCGAGGAGAAAGATATAGGTCTTAACATAAATAGTCAGGATGAACACAAACATACAGAATCAGTGAAAGGTTGAACTAAGAAATTCAGTAGCAGCATATTAGGACAAGAAAACCACGAGACATTCAAATGGCTAAAGAGAAATCACAAGAACCAAGGCAAGAACACAGTCAGTACACCAGTACTCAGAAACCAAACAAAGAATGTCAAAAATTAGGGTTTTTAGTATAAACGAGTTAAGGTTGTAGAAAACTTACGAAATCAGTCAAAACACATAAGAAGCAGAAGATTAAACACTCGAAAATTACTAATTGTTTTGGAAAAAAGAAATTTCAAGGAACCCTAATTTAGAGAAAAATGAAAAATCATTCAAAAATCCCACGATTCTTGTAAAAAAACAAAAGGCTCTTGTAAAACTCATAAGAAATAGGTCTAAACCATCTCAGATCTATACATATCTAAGAGATTCAGAAGAAAGATATTAGGGCTTCGAGAAGAACTATCACAGAGATGAAGAATCAAGCCTAGAAACCCATAGATATAGGAATATCTCACTCGGAATCAAACTAGGACAGCTTGAAACAGGCGAGAAAGGGCCATAGATGCAATCAAACTAACCCTGGTCCCTTGAGGACCTTGGAGATAGAAATACCAATATGAGGGCGGCCATTAGAGGCTTGGGGAGTGGTGAGAAGCCACCAAGATAGCCATAAATGAGTGATGATTAGGGTTAGGTTTGAGAGCATTTGAGATAGGAGAGGGATTTCAGGACGACGAATGGTGAGGAGATGAGAGGGTTTGGGGGGTCGTTTGGTTTATTTTAGGTAAGGGCTGTTTGTGGCCGTTGATCTTTATGATCAACGACCGATATTGAATGGGTTTTGGGGCCGGATCAGGTATTAGGGTTTGGGCTGAGTAAATTTAAATTGAAATAGGGCTGGTATTGGGTTGAAATAGGGCTAAAATTAAAATAAAAATAGGCCAGATTTTAAATAGTCACTTTTAATAACTACATAATTTATAAAAATAATAAACGAGTTCCAAAAACTATTTTCGTGTTATAAAATGATTTAAAAAGTTATTTAACATTTTTAAAATATAAAATATCATTTTATGCATCAATAATGTAATTATGCATTAGTATGGGCTATTATTGCAAAGATGTGCAATTTAGCCTAAAAATGTAAATATAATTACAAAAAATGCACTAAAAATATTTAAAAACTATGTTGGCATAAATAAAGAATTTAGATGACTAAATCATCACAAAAGTAATTTGGAGAATAATTATTGAATATTTTATAAATAAAAGAGAAGAAATAAATTGATTTGGAGCTTTTAAAAATTATAGAAAAATTATAAAAAAGGTTTATGCATGCTTATAATTGCATATGTGCTATTTTGAAAGTATATATATGTATTAAAAATATATGAGGAAAAACTGGGTATCAACAACTGTCACTCTTTCTTGTTCACTTCAATCCTTTTTCTCCTTTCTAATCTTTCCATGCCTTTCATCTTTTGCTTTTATTGAATCCTTTAAGTTATTCTACATTTTTCACTTTCTTTTTGAATTTTTGGCTTTTCTTTCTTGTTATTTTTGCCTTTCCTTTTCTTCATTTTGTACCTTTTATCACTTTTGCATTCCTCGTCTCTCCTCCCAAACTTATGTTTTTGCCTTGTGTTAAGGAAAGATAGGGTTCCAAGAGAGGATCATCTTAAAACGGATAACAGCTTGTATCATGATTATTGAAAGAATAAGGGTTATGGCTCAACGGGGTTGACGAGGGATATCATCAATGGTAGACTATGGATGTTTTCAGATCTCAATTAGGATCAAGGAGGGCCTATAATCACTTCTCAAGTCGAGCTTCACTTAGGATTTCGCCTAGACAAACATTCAGGGAAAGTTCTAAACTTATTGACACTGGACTTGGACTTGCAAATCAATACCTTACCACACAAGCTATATGATTGTTAAAGAACAGAGTCGGGGGCCCACAACAACCTCAACTAAGATTTGAGCAACACAAATGGTTCCAAGAAACCACTCGATGATTGTTTAGCCAACACAAGAGTCTCAAGGTCACAACTATCACCATCCTATACTCAAAAATTTGTTTTTAACCATAAGGTCAAAGGTAAATGTGTTAGGCCCAAGTGAAGCTTTGCCTGAGGCACCATTTCTCACTAACTATTATTTACACAAAAACAAAAAGAAAAACAGACTCAAACCCTTAAGAAGGTTGTCATGACATCCATCATCGGGAAGAGCCACCCGGTTCATACAAACTCCACCTTTGGAAAGAACCGTGACATTAAGAAAATCAAAGGCTTATTAATCACACAAAATTGTAAAATAAGAAGCTACGAACCGAAAAGGAAGCTATTAAACGAAGTAAGAAGCTATACTATTATGGGAAATTGTAAAAGAAGCTATAAAGTAAAATGTAGAAAGTAAACTAAATATGTACATAGGGGGTTTAGATGAATATACATAAGAGGGAATGAATATATACATGAGAGAGTAACTTTATATACACACCAAAATCGAAAAATAATGAAAAGTAAAATAAAAGATAAAGTTATATACATGCCAAAAGTGAAATATAAGCATAAAGAAAGAAAATAGTATCATATTTACAAACCAACTACCAATTCATCAAAATCAAAGTAGGGCCACCCCCCTCAAATGAAAGATAGCATTGTCCTCAATGCTAACTAACCAAAAATAAGCTCAAAAAGAAAGTTAAACAGTAAAGAAAACTCCCTATGGGTCCTCTGTCTACATCAGGGCCTGTGGCTGGGGGGGGGTCATGTGGATGGGTGTCCAGATCAGCTGTCTCAAGGTCATGTGGTTGGTCAGAAGCAGCCCCCTCAGTCTCCTCAAGCTCAATCTCTACATCATCCACCTGGGGCATCACTCTCCTCCTCTTGGGCACTCTCTCAATCTCCTGCTCCTGAACCTGCTCTGACTGAGCCGCTGGAGGCTGATCATGCAATAGTAGCTCAAAAGGCAAGTGGTCAGCTACCTTCATTTTCTCCACTTCTCCCCTTAATTCCTTCACAGACTCCATCGAGGCCCGAGTCTTCTTCAGCTTCCTTGTTTGCTTGCTCAGCTCCTGAAGTGATTTTTCTTGAACTGCTAGAGCATCCATTATCAGCTTTTGGTTCTCCGGGAGCTTTTTCTGGTTGTCCAGAAGCTCCTTGAGAAACTCCTCTACCGAAGCTAGCACCTGTGGCTGTAGGGGCACTAACTGGGCTGCCACTGAACTAGATAGCACAGACAGCTTAGAAGTTGCTGCCTGCATCCAGTTGTTGATAATGGAGAGTGTTTGGCTCAATTAGTGGGAAGTCAATGGGTATGCTGAGGAGGATGGAATATCTGGAGGCATGGAAGTAGATGGGCCGTAGGCAGGCTCTGGTATGGCAGTGGGAGGCGGAGAAGTAGTGACTACCACCACTGGCTCTTCAGATTGGCCAGTAGAAGTAGTAGCCTTGCCCTTGGATCCCTTAGATTTGGGGTTGTCTGGACCCTTGAGGTTGTACCAGGAAAAGGGCATTTTGGGTTTCACCTTAAAGTTTCTTTTCTCCACCTCATGATTTTTCAAGTACATGGTAAGGAAGTTTGGGAAGGGGTATGATCTATCACCCTCATTGACCACTCTGGTGATTACCTAGACATGACATTCCCCACATTGATCGGGAACCCTGCCATAATAGCTGCCACTAATATCGCCCGGGAGACCAGCAAGGTGTTTTCATAGGTAGTGGGGTCCAGTCTATTGCATACGAAAGTCTCCCAACCCTTCGCCTCAAAGTTTAGGGTGTTCCTCAAGATAAGAACCCCTGT
Organism: Nicotiana sylvestris; assembly: GCF_000393655.2. NCBI lineage: Eukaryota > Viridiplantae > Streptophyta > Magnoliopsida > Solanales > Solanaceae > Nicotiana > Nicotiana sylvestris. Next base: position 211,222,414 of record NC_091064.1, read on the forward strand.
TGTCAACCATGCTGGAGTGGTATCTGGGAGAGCCAGGTATGATGCTAACCATGGTCTGGATGCTTCATCCAACGCCACCTTCTCCAAGTAAAATATATTATCTTCCTCATTGAATCCCATGTATTCATTTATTGTTTTCCCATCAAACTTCACTTTCAAATTCCGCACCTTAGTCACTTTTGTATCCTTCTTGATGTGGGAAGCATTGGTGTAGAACTCCTTGACTAAGTGCTAATTTGCATCCGACACTCTACTGGTGAAGTAATCCCATCCCACTCTGTCATTGAAATGCTACTTCACGTTGGGGTTGTGAGGCAGGAGATCTCGCTTTATGAACTGGCGCTCATGAATTAGTGACCTTAAAGGCCACCACTCTTGGAGCTTGTGATATGCCAGCTCACTGACAAACCTCCTTTGCCACACTTAAGGGTTTCTAGTTCTTTCCATACACCAATTTTGGGTCATACACCCTCCCTCTTCATCCGGTACCCCAACATCTACATCCTGCCCAGGTGACTAAGGTGTACATGAGGTTGAAGCTGAATTATCACTGCTCTCTACTGAGCCCTCAAACGACTGAGAAGAAATATGAATAGAAGTACGAGCAGTAAGAGAGGCCAGAGGTGTAGGTTCATGTCTTAATCTATGTCTTTCTGGGAACTCGGGTACACAAGATGACACAGAATCAGGCTCTGAGGCCTCCCAGGAGGGCAAGTACTCACTTCCCTCGGAATGGGAAGTAGCTCTATCTGCAGCTCTGATGTTTTTCCTCATCTCCCCAATTGATTTCCAAACTGCTGGGGTCAATTTAATCTGTCCTCGTCCCCTACCCCGAGAGGACTCTGCTCTACCCTTTTGTTTGTCACCACCTCCTCTAGATTTAACCATTGTCACTTGTGAAATTTGAGACAAATGAAGTTCAGTTCTTGTGTTTGTGCAAATTAGGGCATGGATGAACTATGGTCTATGTTGTTTGAGAATGCAATGCGCGAAAAGTGTAAAAAGGGGCCTTGAGGTTTTAATTATAGACAAACCCTGGGACCCACACAATCTTACCCACCGCGGCCGCGATAAATCACCGCAGACCGCGGTTGTGAAGTTCAGAAGGACTACTGTTTTGAGATCACCGCTGATCGCGAAAAATGATCCGTGACAGCGATAAGCCACCGCTGACCACGAAAAATGCATCACGGCAGCGGTTGAAACTTTAGAGAACCCCCATTTTGGATCTTTTAGCACCACTGGCCGCTATCAAATTCTGCCTCTGCGGTAAGGCCACTGCGACTGCAAAAAATGGATCGCAACAGTGGTCCAAACTTCAGAGAGTGTCAAATTTTCTAGCTTAGTCCTGCACTGCATCAAATATGCCTACACACATCTCACAACCAGTTAGTCCAAAAACAAATCCTACACTAAGAAGAAAATCAAAAAAGAAAGAAGAAAAACATATGGGTTGTCTCTCAAGAAGCACTTGATTTAACGTCGCGGCACGATGCAGGTTACCATCAATCACTTGAGATGGATCATTTCCACCACGTGGCTATCATCAAACTTGCCAAGATAGTGCTTGACTATGTTCCCATTAACTCTGAAGATCTCACCATTTTTGTTTTACAAATCAAGAGCACCAAATGGAGTCACAAGCACCACCTCAAAAGGTCCACTCCATTTTGACTTAAGCTTTCCCGGAAACAGTCGTAATCGGGAGTTAAACCAGAGAACCAAATCACCCACTTTGAACTCCTTGCCACGAGCATACTTGTTATGTAGGTACTTTATTTTGTCCTTATACAAGGACGGACTGGAATAGGCATGGAACCATAACTCATCAAGCTCATTAAGCTGCTCCACCCGAAGATTTGCTGCCACATCCCATTCAAGATTTAACTTCCTCAAAGCCCACATAGCCTTGTGCTCCAACTCAACCAGTAGATGGCATGCTTTCCCAAACACCAACCAGTATAAAGACATACCAAAAGAGTCTTGTAAGCAGTCCTATAAGCCCACAAAGCATCATCCAATTTCTTTGACCAATCGGTCCTATTTGCATTGACGGTCTTAGATAATATGCTCTTGATCTCCCTGTTGGAGACTTCAACTTTTCCACGATCTTGAGGATGGTAAGGGGTAGAAACCTTGTGATTGACACTATACTTTGCAAGCAAAGTGTCAGATGCCTTATTGCAGAAATGAGACCATCCATCACTGATGATTGCTCTAGGAGTGCCACACCGAGTAAACATACTCTTCTTGAGAAAAGCCAAAACACTCCGGGCCTCATTGTTGGGTAAAGCCATGGCCTCAACCCACTTTGAAACATAATTAACAGTCACCAAAATGTACGTGTTGCCACAAGAACTTACAAACGGACCCATGAAATCAATGCCCCACACATCAAATATGTCAACCTCAAGAATAGCGGCGAGAGACATCTCATCCTTCTTTGAAATTCCACCCGCTCTTTGACACTCATCACATCTCTTCACAAGCTCACCTACATCCTTGTATAATGTAGGCCAATAAAAACCACAACTAAGCACCCTTGAAGCTGTCTTCGCCCCACCATGATGACCTATGTAGGGAGAGGAGTGACAAGCATACAGAATACTCATTTGCTCTTCTTCCGAAACACATCTCTGGATCACACCATCTTTACAGATTTTGAACAAGTATGGCTCATCCCAGTAGTAGTCCAAGCTATCCCGTTTAAGCTTCTTTCTTTGGTTAGAAGAGAGCTCAAACGGAACAATACCGGTCACAAGAAAGTTGGCAACATCCGCAAACCAAGGCATGCTATTCACAGATACAGAGATGAGTTCCTCATCAGGGAATGAATCATTAATTTTGAGGCCATCACAAGGCCTCCCCTCCTCTTCCAAGCGGGACAAGTGGTCCGCCACTTGGTTTTCACACCCTTTCTGATCCACAATCTTGATATCAAACTCTTGAAGCAATAAAACCCATCTCATCAATTGAGCTTTGGAATCCTTCTTTGTCATCATGTAGCGGAGTGCTGCATGGTCAGTATGAAGTATCACCTTGGCACCCATGAGATAAGGCCTAAACTTCTCCATTGCGAACACAATTTCTAACAACTCTTTTTCAGTCACCGTGTAATTTACTTGAGCATCATTCATTGTCTTGCTTACATAATACACCGGGTGAAACATCTTGTTGACTCTTTTACCCAAAATCGCTCCTACCACAACATCGCTTGTGTCACACATGAGCTCAAAAGGTAAGCTCCAATTGGGTGCGGTAATAATGGGAGTGGTTGTCAATTTGTACTTGAGGAGTTCAAAAGCTTCCATACATTCCTCATTGAACACGAACTTAACATCTCTTTCCAATAACTTGCACAAAGGGTTCACTACCTTAGAAAAGTTTTTAATGAATCTTCGGTAGAACCCTGCATACCTAAGAAAACTCCTCACTTCCTTGACTAAAGTAGGAGGAGGAAGATTTGAGATCACTTCAATTTTAGCCTTGTCCACCTCTATGCCGTGCTTTGAGATCTTATAGCCGAGGACAATGCCCTCCTCGACCATAAAGTGGCATTTTTCCCAGTTAAGTACAAGATTGGTCTCTTCATTCCGGGCCAACACCTTGTCCAGATTCTTTAAACATTCATCAAAAGAGTCACCCACAACACTAAAGTCGTCCATAACACCTCCAAAACGTCCTCCACCATGTCGATAAATATGGCCATCATACACCGCTGGAACGTATGGCATCCTAGAAAATGCAAAGGTGCCATATGAACAAATGAGTGTTTTTTTCTCCTGATCTTCCGGAGCAATCAAAATTTGGTTGTACCCGGAGTACCCATCCAAGAAATAGTAGAAGGCACGCCCAGCAAGCCTATCTAGCATCTGGTCAAGAAAGGGTAATAGAAATTGATCATTGGGGGTAACTTTATTCAGTTTGCGGTAGTCCATGCACACCTTCCATCCGGTGACAGTCCTGGTGGGAATTAACTCATTTAGCTCATTGGTCACCACAGTCATACCACCATTCTTCGGCACACATTGCACCGGCGAAGTCCAAGAACTATCCAAGATGGGGTACACAACCCCTGCCTCTAACCACTTGATCACCTCCTTTTTGACAACCTCTTGCATAGCCTCGTTCAGCCTCCTTTGATGTTCCACGGAGGGCTTGGCATCATCTTCAAGTATGATATTGTGCAAGAAAAAGGCGGGGCTTATTCCCCGAATATCAGTAAGAGTCCATCCAATTGCCTTCTTTCTCCTTTGGAGCACCTCCAGTGTCGCATCTACCTGCACGTTAGTAAGACAGACAAAAGAATAATAGGTAAAGTTGAACTAGGGCCTAAGAATTCATACCAGAGATGTGAGGGCAAATGCTTCAACTTCAAAATGGGAGGTTCCTCAATTGAGGGCTTCGTTGGGGGAGTTTTTCTGTTCTCAAGATCCAAAGAGAGCTTTCGAGGCTCATAAGAGTAAGAGCCCATTCCATGTAAAGCATTGACACACTCCACCCGACCTTCATCCTCATTTACATCAAGTTTCAACAACACCGCTTCTAGAGGATCCTCCACATTGATCATTGCACTAGTATCTTCAACTATCACTTTCGTGACAAGATCCACAAAAGCGCACACTTCAGTACTGTTTGGCTGCTTCATTGATTTGCACACATGAAAAACCACTTTTTCATCACCCACCCGAAAGGTGAGCTCCCTTGCTTCAACATCAACCAAGGCCTTCCCAGTTGCAAGGAAAGGTCTTCCTAATATGATCGGAACCTCATAGTCAATCTCGCAGTCCAAGATCACAAAATCAGCAGGTAGAATAAACTTGTCCACTCGAACAAGAACATCATCGATAATACCAAACGGTATCTTCATTATTCTATCCACCATTTGCAACCTCATTGAAGTAGCCCTTGGTTGACCAATACCCAAAGTTTTGAACACAGATTAAGGCATCATATTGATACTTGCACCCAAATCGCACAATGCCTTTGCAAAATCCGCGCTTCCAATGGTACATGGAATGGTGAAAGCGCCGGGATCCTCAAGCTTTTGAGCCATCGAGTGCACAATTGCACTCACTTGGTGAGTCATTTTGATGGTCTCACAATCCATGGATATCTTTTTAGTCACCAAGTGTTTCATGAACTTGGCGTAACCCGACATTTGCTTAAGGGCTTCCACCAAAGGGACATTGATTGATAAGCTCTTCATCATGTCAATAAAATTTCCTAAATTGGTTCTCATTCTTTTGCTTTGCAAGCCTTTGAGGGTAAGGTGGAGGAGGCCTTGTAAAGGGAGCCTTAGCCTTTGGCACTAACATTTTCGGTATGTCTATTATGTGTTCCTTAGACGGGTTCACGTCATCTTGAGTCTCCACCCCATTATCATGAATATCAATTCTCACTTTCGCGTTCACATTCTCTTCACTCACTTGCTCATATATAGGAATATCATCATCTTGTACTTCAACCTCACCACTCACAATTTTCTTTTGCTTGGAGATATTTACATCACCACCTCAACCGCTTATAGTAATCACCGCCATTGCATGCCCGGTGTTGTTTCCACCTTTCGGGCTTACTACCGTATCACTAGGTAGCCCTCTTAGGGCGAGTATTCAAATATTGCAAAATCTGGCCAAGTTGAACCTCCAAATTCCGGATTGAAGTATTGTGGGATGCCAATTGGGCATCGGAAGGGTGACGGGAACGGATAAGTCCTCGGGATTAAAAACCCATGAAAACAAGAAAGCTCATAGTTTCTCTAAGTTATAGAAAGTTTAGTATAGCCTGAATGAACTCAAAGGAGTCTAAGACTAATAACATTCAGAAGAGATGGAATGTTGCCCTGTTAATAGAATGAGGGTGTAATTATTATAGAAAAAAACGACGTTTGGGCCTTCGATTGAGTAATGATCTGACGAATAACAGAAAGGGGTCTCATGAATTGGATAGGATTAAAATACTCATGCAAGGTAAATCACATTGAGATGACGTGAGATACGATTATGAAAGCAGGGTATCACCCCAGGTGGATCAATCTAATCATTTCATATGTTCCCCGATAAAACGTGAATCCTAGCAGTAATATTACATAAAAGGTTAAGTTATCAAGGGTGGATTATGGATCAAAATTGAGGTGAATCAACAATGGATGGATAAAAGTTATAAAGTATGAGAAGAGATTAGGCTGTCATTCTTAAGATGAACAGTAATGTGGAAGCATTACAGGACATAGATTTATACGTATAGGATAAGCAATGAAAGTAGCCTAGGATTTGGTAGCAGACCTTAGTAACGAGAAGTCGAGGTAAGAGTTATGGTATAGTATGACCTATGTAGATGTAGTAAAGTCATACGAATGGATTACCACGTCTATAAAATAAGAGATAGCAATATTCGTAAGTTCGACAAAAAGCGAAGAACTTCAGGATTGGCTAAAAACTGGAGGAAAAAGGAGAGGAGAGTTGCATAAGCACACTTACAAGGTCAGTATCGTAGAAGTTGCATGATGGGAGGTAACAACAGTTATGAGATTGGAAGGAATTTGATCACAAGTCATGGCATGGGAAAGAGGCCTAAATGGGGGGAATACCCTGACCTTTGGACTTATTCACAGAATAGTTTCCTAGATGGCAAGAGGACTACTAACATATTCACAAGAGCTATGGGATATGATAACGATAAGCGCATCAGTCAACATTTGAGGACAAATATTCCAAAGGGGGGAATGATGTTACACCCCATATTTTCAAACATGAAAATACACCATAAATAAATTAATGAGAGCCCGGAAGTGAGATGTCACGTCCTGCAGTATTACATTATGGTGATGTCGCATTTCGCAGTATTAAGTTACAACGATGTTTCACCCTGAAGTATTGTACGTTAAAATTTCATTTTCAGTTAACCGATGTAAGACTCGGGGATGAGATCATCTTGACGGTACTTACGCTATTTATAGCACGTAATAAATAGGTGTTATAAAGAATAAGAGGGTACACGAATTAAAGAAAATGAGTTTCGTTGAAAGTGGTCAATTTGCTGGAAATAAAAATCTGCCTTCTTTAATCTATGATTGATAAATAGTTTTCTAAGCGAAAGACAGACTAAGAATTATCAATAATAGAGGAACACCTAGTTTTTAAAGTGGGATACCACTATAACAACGATGTGTTTCCTATCTAACAATGGATAGATTTAATAAAAAAAATAATATTTAAAAAAAAATAAATTGAATCGAAAGTAGCGGGTGTGCTTACACTTATTGCTGAAGTCTACATCTACAACTGATGATAGGCATCATCATTAAGCATGTTCATAAAATATACACAAAATACACCATCAACAAACACACAGAAGCAAGTGTACACATCTGAGGAATTACCCTTCCGTTAATGGAATTCAATGCATTCCGAGCATCTGCTTCTGACTCAAAGGTAACAAATCCAAAACCTTTAGGCCTTTGCGTACTTGGGTCTTTAACAAGCCTCGCTTCGAATGATAATACCCGATAATTATGAACTAATACCATGTAAGGTACCATATGACCACGGTAGTATAATCTATAAAGTATATATGAAGTATTTTAAAAATAAGTAGAATTTTAAGTAATTTAAGATAATTTTTTAAATTATGCGGGTAATTGATTAATTATCGGGTAACAAAACATTACCCGGTTAACTAATAAGTGGATAAAGAATTATAACTATCACCACCCAAAAAGTGGCAGCTGGCCACATACGAAAGAAATGACTAAGAGTCACATTTCCTTATGTGGCCATCTAGGAACAAGATCTTAATATTGTGAGAGACAAATCATGAGACTTAATAAAGTCTCTGATAAGAACATTACGTTCTTTCCTTCAAAATGGAAAGAAAGCAATTCAAATATACTAATACCCATGAATCTTAGGAAGGAAACCTTGGAAGCCTAATTATCATTCCAAAAACGTTGGTAAAGCAACAATTTCGTTCAAGTGATTTCAAAGAAGCAGAAGTTGATTTGTTCATCAGTTTCAAAACGCAAAAGCTTAATCCGATTTTTGAGTTCTAAGTTCAATCCACGAAAGTTTCTAATGGGATAATTATATGGAGTTGTTCCTACTCCAGGTATGTTAAGGTTATCTCTTCTTTCTTTTGGCATGATCCATACGATACGAACGAAATGTGCAAATGCACAAATTCCATGAATGACTCTATTCATAGAGTATTAGAGATATCTATGTTCTTGAATTTTCGTGTGTCATATTATTTTATCATCTGTTCTTGGGTCTCAAAAAAATATGAAAGTTAAAAAAAGTTTACTTTATGATATTACTCAAAGGCAAAATGGTCTTATGAAGCTCCGAAAGATTTTATTAAGTATTTTTCATGCATTTCATACATGTGCATTGACCCATGACCAGATGGCATTATATACGTGTATATATGTAAATATATATATATATATATGGGATATGGAAAAAGGTTATGGAGTTATATACGTACCACCACCTAATCAGCTGGTATATGATGATGATGTTGCCCACAGTAGATGAAATATGATTCAAACGGCATTATATACGCGTATATATGTATGTATATGTATATGGGATATGGGAAGAGGTTATGGCATTATATATGCACCACCACCTGATCAGCTGGTGTACGTTGATGATTTTGCCCACAGTGGTCGTATGATATGATGGGATGCCCTCAAAGGCTGATGATGTTATAAGGCATGTACCCATGTATGACATGACGTTCATATGCATATGCATGACGCAAAAAGTATTTCATGATTTACAAAGTTATTCAGACTTACAGGTTGAGTCAAGTACTCTATATTTCTTCCATCGTTTTTATGTACTTATTTATGTGCCTTACATACTCGGTACATTTTTCGTACTGACGTCCCTTTTGCCTGGGGATGTTGTGTTTCATGCCCGCAGGTCCCGATAGACAGGTCGAGAGCCCTCCAAGTAGGCTATCAGCTCAACGGAAGATGTTGATGCGCTCCATTTGCTTCGGAGTTTCTTGTTTAGCTGGTATGATTTAGACGTATATTGATTGGTATGGCGGGACTTTGTCCTGACCTTTATGATATTTATGTACTCTTAGAGGCTTGTAGATATATTTCGTGTATGTGAAAGATTGTATGGCCTTGTTGGCCGATGTCTTGAGTTTATAAATAATCATGTTGGCCTATAAGGCCTGTATGTCATGTATATATGATAATATAATAAGAAAGATATGTTACATTGGTACTCGATTGAGTAAGGTACCAGGTGCCTATCGCGGCCATCGGTTTGGGCCGTGGTATCCAGGAGTATCTTTGGGGCTATATTCAGGCTCCCTATAGTTGTAGCACTCTCATTTCTGTAATTCATTATCAGTGTTGGTTTGTAATAATGTCCTTGTAAACAGATATTGGGGAATTAGTAAAAGGGGAGGGATTCTTATATAATTTTGTGGGAATTTGGGTAGAAATCATGTCTTAGGTTATTATGACTATTTGCGTGCATTAGAGACCATGTTTCTTAGGATTATTTACCTGCATTAGACACCATGCCTATAGGTATTGCAATATTTGTTCATTTGGAAACTAAGTTTATAGGTTATTGTAATGTTTAGACGCCATGCATATAGGGTTTTAAAAATCAATATTGTGTGTTTAGACACTATGCCTGTAAGTTTTTGAAAATAGTCTTTACATGCTTCCAAGTTTAAAACAGTTTCTGCATGTCAATAAAGTCTTGAGCTAACTATTGCATTTAGATACTACGCCTATAGTGTGTTTGAAAACAGATTTCTGCAAATCTAAATCAGTCATTACACTTAGACAGCATGCCTATAGGATACAAACTGCCTGCCTAAACTTGTTTACTGATTTACTGCACTCCTGATTAATGATTAGATACCATGCTTATGAGACATCAATATTACACGCCTAGGCAAGCCTGTAGGGCGACTAAAATCCTGCAAATCGTAAAACTGTGCTTTGTTATTTGTGACTACCCCTATTCAATCGGTCAAAAATCAATAGGCAGCTGATTAAGTTTTTACACTTTGGTCTTAACTTAATACTGCATGTTTTCTGCTCACCTAGATATCCTATTCTAGAGTTCCTTTTAAATACCTAAAAATACGTGCACTTATTTGCTTTGTTTGTGGAGGTAAACTTGAGCCTTTAATTGCTCTCTTTTAGTCCAGTCTTAATTGTTTTGATTGACGTCTAGATGTTTCTCCTTTAAGTACCTTAGGATGGTCTAGAACTACCTAAATTAGAGGTCCTAAATACCTCTAGGGCCACAAGGAAGGGACAGGTAGTGCACGCATAAGATATCTTTCAAGGTTGCTAGAACGATTTAGTCTATGACCAAGGGGAGAGAATTGGGTAGTAAGGGTATGATGACTACGCGCTAATGTCACGTGTAGCCCCTCATTGAGAAGTGATTACCAGGCATTGTGTGGGTATGATCCTGTAGGCTAACCAACCTAGGACCCCTCTTTCCCAACTCCCGTTGTTTAAATGAATTTAATTTTTTATTTATGTGCAACTTGTTCAAATTTTTTCCCTTATTTTCATCACTTGAATCATACATGTGAAAACATGCCTCTATTTGAGAATATGTGTTGAAATTATTTATTTGTTAAAATGACTAATTCACATAGTTTAAATTCTGTCGGGACCCACCATTGTGGACCGTGAGGGGTGCCTAACACCTTTCCCTCAAGGTTATTTCGAGCCTTTACCCTAATCGTTGGTAATGCAAACTAGTTATATGAGTTAATCGCTCTAGGTGCCCTAACGCACCATAATCCGTTAGGTGGAGACTCTTCAAATACCCAATTCCCAAAAGGAAATGAGTTATTCCCCCATGAATGTCGAAACCCGGACCTCCCTGCGAGGAAAAAGGGGGCGCAACACTTGGTGCATAAGATCGTGGGTTTCGAGTATCCCTCGAAGTACCTCCAACGGAAAAAGAAGACGGCAGTGGAGGATAAATCGACTCTTCAAAACCAAAAATCACGGGCGCGGTAGGCTTAGTCAATACTTCCACTTTGGGCACCCTGTCCAGGTTCGCCTTACTTCGAGCACCATCGCCATACAAAGGTATCTCTTGCTTATTATTACCGTTCTTTAGACCAGAAGCTAGCAATCCTTCTTCCCCCCCCCAAGGGGGCACGACCTCGCCTTAGAAGGCTTCCCGATGCATACAATAACAGGTTTAGTACGCAGAAAGAAAAAGTGTTTTTCCAACTAAGATAAAGGAAGGGAACTGATCGCGCAGCACATACCGTGGTATTTTGCCTCCCATATATCCTTAGATAAAGCTCGCCACTTACACTCGTCTTAAGTCGAGTGCCTCGCCAACTTCCGAACCCAATTCGACAGGTCGGTAACCTCGCCCGGTATCCACAAAATTGCTGCATAAAAAGAAAAGAAGGCACATTTATGGAACTCCCCTTCACCATAATTGAAAAACAACGAAGGCACAAGTGTACCACTTACGTGTATAATTCTATTCCTCAAGGAATGGCATAAACTCCACGGGGATAATATCAGCAGTTTGTGCTCGGACAAATTGACTCATCCACTCTTGACCCTTGTCTTCTTCATCATCAACAACGAAAGGCGTGGTCGACCGGCATCGTAAGGTTAGCATTCGATGATGAAATGGCCGATATAGCCTAATAAGATGGCTAAACGTAAATTCAATCCATGCCTTCTCCGCAAAGAACCTTACCATCAACACTATCCGCCAAAATGACGGGTGAATCTGGGCCAAGGTAACCTGATACTTTTGACAGAAGTCAAGCACAACCCTATCAAAGGGGCCCGGTATGAAAGGATATGTAAACACATTCAAAAAAACCCCGGCACGGTCCGTAATACTCTCACCCGAGGAAGGTACCTGCAGTAATACCTTTTCCCCCCATCCACAGTCTTTCCTCACTAACTCAAGGTGTCCTTCTCCTATCGAAGAAGTAAACTCCAAGGTATGCTCATGTTGGTCCTGAGCATCGGGGCACTTTTCTGACGAAAAGTCCCCCTCGAAGCAAAATGCCCCGAACCAACAAGGCGAGAGCCAGAGGCGAAACTCTCTCATTCCTGTCGAACGGGTACTGATGTAGTAGTCCTGACTACAACAAAATTAGAGAACTGGAGCAGGAATTTAGACAAGAGCGTTAATGCTGAAATAGCAGAAGGGCTAACGCAGGAAAAAGAAGGGTAACTGCTCAGAATGGTGGAATCTCCAAAAAGGCAGAAATAGCCCTATATATGGAAAAAGCGGCGACAATCTGCCTACCTCGGAGGCCAATTAAAATGTTGGCCAAAATCAGTTTGGGAAGATGTGCCGCAGGATTGCCTCGGTCACTTTGCAGCCGTGCCGTCCATTTGACGAACGCTGTGTGACATTTCGGGGTCGGAGACCCCTGCACCAGACAAGTCCCGAGATGGTACCCCATCTTGAGAACCTCCATCGAAAAGAAGCTAGGCTCCAGGAAGCCTTTGGCATCATCGCCAGTCTCGAGATGGTACCCGATCTCGAGGACCTCCATAAAAAAGAAGTTAGGCTCCAGAAAGCCATTGGCATCATCGCTAGTCCCGAGATGGTACCCGATCTCGAGGATCTCTCCAAGGGGCCATCAATATCATTACAAGACTCGAGATGGTACCTGGTTTCGAAGGCTCCTCTCAAGGAGAAAATAAGCACTTAAAACTCCACTCGTATGGGCTTGGCCTCGGGGTACCATCTAAGCCTGGGCAGTCCCTTATTCGGGATCCATCTACAACGCCTTAAGGCTATCTACACTAAGTCCAAGACAAGTTTCCAGATGGCCCAAGATCGAGCAAACACCCACTCAAGGACTATTCTCAAAAGCCAAAAGGCAGTCTCCATTCTCGAGCTTCCGAGCGAACCCCCCCTCGAAGATTATCGCATGGTCTAAGGGCTAAGTCTCGATTTGGGGGTTCGAAGACCTACTCTCATTCAACTCGAAGTCAGGTTCCCGATGACCTAAGTTTATCAGTCCAACCCGGGATCGATCCAAGAAACGGCAAAGGGTTCTGAGGGGAGCCATGTTAATCAATCAAAGGTCACAAAAAATACTCATACCTGAGCTCGATATTTTCACCAACCGATGGAGTCATGCACTCAAATTCTACACAAGCATAGATAAAGGGAAAATGGTATACATTAGAGATAAATTAAAAAAATATTTTTTATTCATAAACATTTGATTAAAAAAGCCTGTGAGGGGTCCTTACACAGAAATAAAGAAGAGAAAAGGTACATATGCAAGAAAAGCCTAGAGTCTATTCTCGAGGGTTCATCCTCAGTGGCAGTATCTTCGAGTGTCATCCCCTTGGGTATGCATCTTCGGCAACAGTGTCTTCGACCGCCACTCCCTCGGGGGGCTCATCTCAGTCCTCCAAAATTGTATTTCCAAGGGAGAAGATGAAGAAGAGGAAATTCGGTAAGATGATTATCAAGGTCGTTTCTTATCATTTTACTCTAAGAAACACGGGGACTATCTGTATACAGTAAAATCGGAGGATCCAATTCTCCATCGTTTTAATGTCTAGAAGACTCAAAATCACGGTCGAGTTTCATCCCTCGAGGGCCATCAACGCTCGATCTCGAGACTATATAAGACCGATGGAAATGGGAAGGAAGTGGAGAGTTCCCAAGGCGTGAAGCTAGAGCCGACAAAATCTGTCAGGCTAGTCTGAGCCCGTATCATGGCATTAACTAAGTGTCCCATCTCCATATCTTTGTAATAAATGCACTTGTACCATGTTGGGATTCTCCTCTTATATAAAGGGGATCCTTATCACTTTGTAAACATCTGTTGCTCCATACTAAATATACTAGAACATTCTCTCTGCTCTCTAACACATTCTCTTGGTCTCGTTATCTCATTTATTGCTCATATTAATTTTGTTCTATTTATTGTTCATCATTTATTGCTTATTATTGGCCATATATAGCCATCATTGATTTGTTTATAACTGTTATTCCTCATCGACCACCCTCGATATCTCCCAGCCGAACTTTAGATTCAACCCCAAAGCCCTCGAATAGGCAAGCTCGAGGCCCCAATTGACAACGATTCAGTTTGATCAATATCTCATTTTTAAACTCTCATCTTGTTTCTAAATCTTTCATATAGCATCAAGTGCTTAACAACCAGCATAAAAATAAATCACGTATTTTTAGAACCATTAAATTAAATTTAATTGTTATTACCATTTTCACGGTAAACACGTTATCATCCATGTATCAGATCTTACTCGTAATGCTTCATTATCTCTCTTCTTATTTTCTCTGCTAACATTTATGTCTATCACTTTATTCTAAAAATTTGAACCAGACATTCTTTTGCTTTTAGCTCCCCTTGCTCCATCTACCGGCTCTTTGAGTTGCCTAATATTCTTTCTCTACTAGGGACGGGAGCCACACTAAGGTAATATTTATCCCTTCAAGGCTTCTAGTGCCTATCTGTATGGTACTCATATCTAGCTATAATATTTGGAGTACACCATCTGGATGTCTCACAAGGAGATCTATTAGTACATTTGCAATATCCTCCGGAAATGTCAACTAACACAAACAATCCATTCACCATTTTGGGTTACTCTAACCCCAGCCAGATCCTGATATTCGTCCTTCTCTTATACTACTTCTGTTAGCCCCCGTAGGGCATAAATGAGATGAGTGTGGCCAATTTTACATACCTTTGTTATTGTTGAAGGTAACTCAAAAGGCTTATATTCCTCTGCCTGAATTGTAAATACTAACAATCTTCATTAACTGAGCGCCTCGTACCCTTCTTCATCTTACTTCTTTCACTTGTTGAAACTTGTATCTATCTTATGAATCTCTCATTGCCTTTCACCATAGGAGTGGATAGATATTATTGCCCTAAGGCTCCTTATTAAGAGGCTTACATGTCTTAGTACATATATGATCTACTAAAGACCTTATATTTACTCATCATAATCATCATAAAAAATTGAGTTCCTCTAACTCAACTCTTCCATAGCCACATTCAATCTCTTACCAACTGTCTTTATGGATGTAAGCATCGTCGTATTATGAATAAGATAGAGTCTAGGAAATTGAGTTCTTACAACTGAGCTCTACTACACGATCTAGAGTACGAAAAAAGTGTGACAGTCCTAAATGCCCTGTAGCCCCCTGCTTATAAGTGTGGTACACAACACACCCATAAACAAGACTCTACTAGACACAGCTTGTAGACTCCCTAGGACAAAACTACTCTGATACCACTTTTGTCACGACCCAAATCGAAGGGTCACGATGGGAAACCGGTGCCTTACTCAACCGAGTACCAATATAACATATCTTTCTTATCGTACTGCCATTGGTAACTGGGCCAATATGGACTCAACTCATAATATATAACTATAAGTGGGAAAGCACTGTATCAATGAACCATCTTTCTTACAACATGAATACATATGGGCCATCAAGGCCTTTGACATACTATGCAAAATGAACCTCTGTCTACAAAGCCTCTAAGAGTATTTTACATCAAATGGGATAGGGTATGGGCCTACCCATAAGTCTGTAGCAAAATTCTAACACGATGACTCATAGACTCGGCTGCACTTCGAATGAGGTGAAGTCTTACAGATCCTTCGCTTAATTCTAACCTCGTCTACTATAAGAGCTCGTCAAACTGATTGTCTATACCTGTAGACATGAATACAGCATCCCCAACAAAAGAACGTTGGTTCGAATAATGTACCGAGTATGTAATGCACATAAATAAGTATATAAAAGACATGGAAGAAACATGGAGTAAATGACTCAACCTGTAAGTCTTGGTAAATCTGTAAATCATGAAATACTTATAGTGTCATGCATATGCGTATGAATGTTGTGTCGTGCATAGGTACATGTGTTCATAACATCATCAAGCCTTTGAGGGCATCCCATCATATCATCTCGGTCACTGTGGGCAAAATCATCAACGTATACTAGTTGATCAGGTGTTGGTGCATATATAATATCATAACCTTTTTCCATATACCATATACATATAATATACATATATACGTATATATAACGCCATATGGTTATGGGTCAATGTACATGTATAAATGAATGCAATGCATGATAAGTGCATCAATAAAATCTCTCGGAATATCATAAGACCATTATGCCTTTGCTTAATATCATGAAGTAAACTTTATCAACTTACGTATTTTATACCCATGAACAGATGATAGAATAATAGGACACATGGGGAATTAAGAACATAGGCATCTCTAGTATTTCTATGAATGATTCATTTATAGAAGTTGTACATTTGTTAGTTTTATTTTATCGTACGGATCATGCCAAAAGCAAAGAAGGGATAGCCTTAACATACCTGGACCGATTCTATTGAAATTCCTCTAACACACGTCTTTTGCGATGAAACACGTAACGGTGGATCGAAGTAGGGAAAAATCTGTATGATGTTCTTGAGAAAGATTGTACCGCACTCCCTTAGAATTACAAATCCTGCTGCTATTACATTACATAGTCTCGTATCATTTTTGTAGCAAAATCATGTTGCTAACATATAATCTTTAGTTAATGAGTTTGCTAAAGCTTTCTTTGTGATTGTAGAGATTTCAAAATAATTTTGAGAGGTTTTTAAGTCTTTGGGTGTGGGCCCCACTTATGTGGTGACTTAGCCACACCAAATCTTCTAAGTATGCCACGTTTCACATGAATTTAAGAGTTACTAGGTGGGCTTAGTTGGCTGCCACGTGGGAGGCCTATCAATCTTATCCAAACATGCTTAATTACATAGTTAATCTCCCACTAAAAATTCCTAATTACCCAATTATCCACATAATTAAGAATTATCTCAAACTACTTAAAATACTACTCACTTTTAACATGCTTCATACACTTTACTATCATGGTCATGTGGTATCTTGTATGGTAATAGTCTATAAATACCAGATATTATAGCTTGGACCGTATTTTACCCCCAAATTATCGAACTTCGACGGATGCCATTATCTTCGATTTGCTTACCCTCTCAACTTCGCGAATTTACTTATCACTTGTTTGAAATAGCATAATACTTATAATCTCCAAATAATCTTTTCCTCGACCTGATATCAATTATCTTACGATAAATTCAACGTACAATACTGCAGGGTATAACATTATCATAATATAATACTGCTGAGCATAACATCATCATAATATAATACTGCGGAGCGTAACATCGACGTAATATTGCGGGGTATAACACTCTGAGACGGCTAAGTAAATTAGCAAGTGCTCGCCTTCTTCCGGCTTTGATAGTAACGGAGGGCTTGATAAATACCTTTTCAAATCTTTCAAGGCCTTCCAACATTTCGGAGTCCATTCAAAGTTGTTCTTCTTTTTCAGAAGCGAGAAGAAGTGATGGCATTTTTCTAAAGACCGAGAAATGATCCTTCTTAAAGTGGCCAGTCTTCCAGTTAACCTCTGAATCTCTTTCACATTTGATAGCTGGTCTGGAATGTCCTCGATAACTTTAGTTTTATCGAGATTGACTTCAATCCCCCTTTGTGATACCAGAAAACTCATGAACTTACCGGAGTTGACTCTGAATGTACACTTTTCGGGGTTTAGCTTTATGTTGAGCTTTCTTAGGATGTCAATGGTTTCTTGGAGGTGCTTCAGATGATCACCTCTATTCAAAGACTTAACCAACATATCATCTATGTAAACTTCCATCATTTTCCCTATTTGCTTTTCGAATATTTTGTTCACAAGCCTCAGATAAGTGGCTCCAGGCTTTCTTAAGCCCGAAAGGCATCAGATTGTAGCAATATGTGCCAAAGTTCGTTATGAACGAAGTCTTCTCCTGATCTTTCGGGTTCATTTGATTTGGTTGTACCCGGAATAAGCATCAAGGAAACTCATCAACTCATACCAAGCTGTCGCATCAATCGTTTGATCAATATTTGGTAACGGGAACGAGTCTTTTGGGCACGCTTTATTCAGATCCTTATAATCTACGCATATGCGTAATTTATTATTCTTTTTTGGAACTACTACTATGTTAGCTAGCCAGTCAGGATACTTTACCTCCCAGATTGAACCGATATCAAGCAATCGAGCTACCTCTTCTTTGACTAACCTATTTCTAACCTCGATAATAGAGCGTTTCTTCTGTCTTACCATAGGGATGTTGGGATCTAGGCTTAACTTGTACATGACCACCTCTAGTGGAATATTTGTCATTAATTTAAGAATTCTATAAGTCCTGACCTGAGCTCGGTGTTTAATCTTGTCCTCAAGTGGAACTTTATCTCTAAGAACTTTAAGAACTTCTCGAACAATGCGACTTGATCGAGTTCTTTCGTTGTGGATTTGGTTGCGTCTGTTTCTTCTATTACCTAGAAATACCTTGGTACCTGATAGGATTTTGATGGCTCCTCCCCTTTGTCGACTTTATTTGGCTCGGGAGCAGACGTTGATTCCTGTAATTGCTATGTCGCATGTTCTTTCCCTTTACCACTGGAAACCGAGATCACGTACATTTCCCTTGCCGCCGGTTGATCTCCTCTTATTTGTTTAATTCCTTTTGGAGTTGGGAATTTCAGAAGTTGATGGTATGTTGATGGCACAACCTTCATCTCGTGTAGCCATGGTCTTCCAAGAATAATGTTGTAGCCCATGTCGTCGTCTACTACTTCAAACAGGGTCGTCTTCATGACCCATTCGACGTTTGTAGGCAGCTGGATCTCCCATCGGGTTGTCATACTTGCTAAGTTGAACGCGACGAGGAGCTTTGTGGATGGAATGATACTTCTGGTTAGCTTGACTTGTTCCAACACTCTCCATTAGATAATATTGGTTGAACTCCCTAGGTCCACCAAAACATGTTTAATTTTAAAATCTAAAATATTAAGAGAAATTACTAGGGCATCGGTGTGCGGTAGTAGGAGTCCATCGGCATCCTCCTCCGTAAAGGTGATATTGTCTTTGGCAACTTCCTAGAGCCTTTTGATATGGGTCACCGATACCTTTGTCTTTTTTGCTGCTGAAAAGGTTACACCATTAATCTCGTTCCCTCCAAAAATCATGTTGATCGTTAGACGGGGAGGATTTTCTCTTATCTTCGAGGGTTCCGTGTTATCCCGTTGTGGCCATAGTTATTTTTATCCCAATCATTTAAGAACTTTCTGAGATGGTTGTTTTTCAGCAACACCATAACCTCCTCACACAGATGCCGGTAATCCCTAGTCTAGTGGCCATTAGTCCCATAATACTCACACTATAGATTAAGATCCCTCTGATTGGGATCGGATCTCATCGACCTCGAGAAACGTACTTCCTTAATGTTCCTCATCGGTGATATCAGTTCCACTACGCTGACATTGAAATTATACTCTAACAATCTGGAGTAGGTGGAATCTCGGGATCCTGATATCTCTTTGTCCTGCAATGATCTGGTATTCCAGCTACGACCAACTCTTCTATCGGTAGCACACCTGTTCACTGACTGGAAACCTCTATTTCATCCTTCGACCCTTTTATAGGGTAACCGGCCTTTAGAAAATCATCAATCTATGTCGAAATCATCATTCAACTTTTTCTTGTTCTTCTCTCGATCCCGACCCTTGGTTGATACCGGGAAACGAGCTGGTCATCCTCTATTCTTATCTTTGATTCGTAGCGATTGTGGACATCTACCATGTTGTTGCCTAGAACTCGAGTAGACTTTCTTTCAGTTTCTAGGAAGCGTTAGAGCTCTTCGGGTTCATCCCCTTAGTAAATGCCTCAGCCGCCCATCCATCTGGCATGACCGGTAGCAACATTCTTTCTTTATGAAATATGGTTACGAGCTCTCACAACAATCAGGACTCTCCTTGCGCAATTCTGGATATATTGGCCTTTCGGGCCTGCACCTCCTGGACTTTAAATGGTCCTTGATAAAAGAATCCGCGAGCATCTCAAATGAATCTATTGAGTTCTCGTGTAGAAGTGAATACCATGTTAGGGCCCCCTTCGTGAGGGTCTTCCCAAACTTCTTCAACAAGACTGACTCAATCTCGTGCGGAGCTAAGTCATTTCATTTCATCATCGTTGTGTAGGTGGTGATGTGCTCCTAAGGATCCGAAGTCCTATCATATTTTGGCACATCTGGCATTTTGAATTGCCTCGGGATTAACTCTAGTGCCGCTCGGTGTGAACGACAACTAGGTGTATTTCTTTAAATCCAGTCCTTTCAACACTGGCGGCATACTCGAGATTTGGTCCATTCGGGGTTTATTTCCCTCATAAACATGAGTTCGGTTTTAAAGAGATCATTCCCACAATTGTTAGAGATCTGCTGCCATTCCTCTGGCTTCGTCGAAGCCGACCTCACCCCTCAGGATGTTGTTATCAACCCTTTGTGTTGTCGCCTACCTCAAATACTTCCACTTCTGAAAAATGACGCCACCCGAATCGTACTCTTTTAGTATAATTCATCACCCTGCCTGCCGATGATATCTCCAGGCCGAACGATGAAGGGACTAGATACAAGGAAACTTCACCAATGTGTATGAAACTGACATGTACAATACTCCAATAAATGAAATAAAGCAAAATTTTACTCTTCATCAATCTCTGTTCGCAATCTAATGTTCGACATCACTCGAACCACAATGGGTTAACATTTCAACATCAACTCGAAATAACACCCCTACAGCCAAAGGCCATCGCCAAAAAAGAAGAATTCGACCTCGTTCGAATTACAACAGGTTAACATTTTGACTAACTCGAAATAACACCCCTACGGCCAAGGGCCATTGCCAAAAACGAAGAATTCGACCTCGTTCGAATTACGACGGGTTAACATTTTGACCAACTCGAAATAACACCCTTACGGCCAAGGTCCATCACCAAGAAAGAAGAATTCGACCTCGTTCGAATTATGACGGGTTAACATTTCGACCAACTTGAAATAACACCCCTACAACTAAGGGTCATTGCCAAAAAAGAAGAATTGGACCTCGTTCAAATTAAGACGGGTTAACATTTCGACCAACTCGAAATAACACCGTTACGGCCAAGGGTCATTGCCAAAAAAAGAAGAATTCGACCTCGTTCGAATTACGACGGGTTAACATTTCGACCAACTCGAAATAATACCCCTACGGCCAAGGGCCATAGCTAAGAAAGAAGAATTCAACCTCGTTCAAATTACGACGGGTTAACATTTCGACCAACTCGAAATAACACCCCTACAACTAAGGGCCATCACCAAGAAAGAAGAATTCGACCTCGTTCGAATTACGACGGGTTAACATTTCGACCAACTCGAAATAATACACCTACGGCCAAGGGACATCGCCAAGAAAAAAGAATTCGACCTCGTTCGAATTACGACGGGTTAACATTTCGACCAACTCGAAATAACACCGCTACGGCCAAGGGTCATCGCCAAAAAAAGAAGAATTTGACCTCGTTCGAATTACGACGGGTTAACATTTCGACCAACTCGAAATAATACCCCTACGGCCAAGGGCCATAGCTAAGAAAGAAGAATTCGACCTCGTTCGAATTACGACGGGTTAACATTTCGACCAACTCGAAATAACACCCCTACAACTAAGGGCCATCACCAAGAAAGAAGAATTCGACCTCGTTCGAATTACGACGGGTTAACATTTTGACCAACTCGAAATAACACACCTACGGCCAAGGGACATCGCCAAGAAAAAAGAATTCGACCTCGTTCGAATTACGAAGGGTTAACATTTCGACCAACTCGAAATAATACCCCTACGGCCAAGGGCCATTGCCAAAAAAGAAGAATTCGACCTCGTTCGAATTACGACAGGTTAACATTTTGACCAACTCAAAATAATACCCCTAACTCGAAATAACACTCCTACGGCCAAGGGCCATTGCCAAAAAGGGGGAGAATTCGACCTCGTTCGAATTACGAAGGGTTAACATTTCGACCAACTCGAAATAATACCCCTACGGCCAAGAGCCGTCACCGAAAAGAAGAGTTCGACCTCGTTCAAATCATTTAATACTCGATGTCGCACGGATTACTCTACATCCGACGTCATCCGAATCACTTTATACAACTTTGTTCGAGTTATTAAATTCCACGATCACCTACGACAAAACATCACATGAGGCTGGAAAGCCCCTCCCCCCTCCCCCTCCTCGATAATAAATAAAAATAACAATTCAGAGGCAAACAACAAAAAAGTAATTGTTCCATTACAACTGATATATTACAAAAGTTTTTTACAAAGGGCTCAAGGATGCCCTCACAAAAATAGCAAAGCAAAATATACAACAAAGTCTTATGCCACAACATCTCCTGTGGCATACTCCTCGATATACCAAGAATCGGAGGCGAGCTTGTTTGCATCATCATAATCAACATCGTCCCCGCCAGGCGTGTCGGGGTCATAACCACAAGCCTCACGAGTTGCACGTGCTTTAACATGCACATCCCGAAGTTCTGCCTCACACACCTTCCCATCAGCATGAAGGGACTTGTACACTTCAAATTGAGCTTCGGCATGGACCCACATCTCATAGAAGTCCCACGGTACGGCAGGATCAGCCGAAGCATGAGATGTAGAGGGTTGTGACTACCGTCGCGCATCCTCCGCCTTCAAAGCAGTGACTTATTCATTCAAAATGGACAACTCCGCCTCTGGATCTTGGATACATTCCTCAAACTTTGCTACCTTGAGCGCAGACGTCTCCACCTCATTGTCCCGTTCGAATATACAAACGCGAAGGGCGTTTTCCAAATCCGCTACCTCAGAGATGGCAACCACCCTATCCCTTTCAGCACGAGCCAATTCATCAGTCTTAACACTCAGCTCGCCCCTCAAGTCGATGACCTACGTTGCCCTCCTGTCAAGCTCAGCAGTTAAGGTGGCCATCCGCGCTTGAAGGTCAGCGTTCTCGGCCATCACCCCTTTGCTCATCTCAAGTTCATCTTTCTTGGCCTTAAGAGCCGCCTCAAGTTCACCGCATCGGTCAATGGCCTTCATCAGGTCTTCGTCCCGCCCTCTCAGATCTTCGACCTTTTGCGCCAACTATTTCTCCTTCTACTTAAGCCTTTCATGGAACAGCTGAAAATCGTTGTCCTGAGTAAAGAGGTCGGCCAATGCACGATGTTTTCTGCGGTACTCCTTGTATTTAGAGGCCACTTTCCCAAAAACAGTCGTCTTCTGCCTATCCCTCCGATCACGCTCAATCTCCATGATGAAGGTCTAGCATGCATAGCAAATTCAAAATGAGGAGTAGGTTAAGTATACAAAACAAACCCAAAAACAAAAAGAAAAGAGAGAAGCACTTACCCGCAAAGCCATCCGGGAAATGATCCGCAATAGCTCTACATCACTCATCGCCTTAAGTACTGCACTCTCAGAAGCAGCGCACAAAGGGCAAACGCCGATGTTGCCTGCTCGCAATTCGCCAACAAGTCATAATCTACAGGGATGAGTCGATCAGGACCTTCCGTCTTCACTTCCACGCGAGTATGTCACTCCAAGAAAGCTCATACATCTTCGGGGTCGACGTCCGAACCTGAACCGTCGTCCTCGGCATGCACAACTCCACCTCAACCGACAGCAGAAAATGTGCCACCCTCGGCGGATCATACAGATCCCCCGCCTTGATATATTCCTTTGGCCCTGGGGGACCTCTCCACTAAAATGGCATCCGCCATAAGAATGGGACATGTGCCTGAGCCAGGCAAAGACGCCGCTCCCGAAGTATCAATTTTGTTCTTTCCAATATTAGTGGCGACGGCCTTCCCAAGCTATACCCTAATCCTTTTCCTCGATGGTGATTCATCCCCATTGGAGGGCTCGAATATGAGGTGGTAGACAGGTCGAGAGGAGATCTCATCCCGTACAATGACATTATGAAAAGAGTCTGTGGCCGGTACAGTTTGAGCACGATCTCCTCGGACGGACTCAGCTAAGACAAATTGCATCCCCGCCGATGCAACGGCCTGGCGAAATGCCGGGACTGGGACTTTCTTCTTAGAAGCCTTACGACCTATCACTACGAAGAGGTCATGTCAACAAACGACATCGAACAGTCAAAGGCCAAAGTAAAAGAAACACTTACCAGATGGAACTTTCGGCCCAAAGCATTTGAGGAAGGCAGGCCAATCTTGAGTCCCCGCTACATAAAGTAGTACGTGAGCTACCTAGTCTTCAATACCGATGACGGGAGGAGGTTCACGTCTCTTAGCTGTACAGAAAAGTCACAAGTTAATACAAATTAGAAAAAACGAAAGTAAACAAGTAGTACCAACACCTACGGTC
Source organism: Nicotiana sylvestris (assembly GCF_000393655.2). Lineage (NCBI taxonomy): Eukaryota > Viridiplantae > Streptophyta > Magnoliopsida > Solanales > Solanaceae > Nicotiana > Nicotiana sylvestris. The sequence goes on from NC_091064.1 coordinate 211,246,727, forward strand.
ATGATTCCAATGTTCTGGAAATCCAGCGGGGTCCGATACCAGGTGCTTAGTTTTGATGAAAAAATATTTGTGCTAAACTTTATGGCTCGCCCGGTCGTCCGTTCCGACCACTAATCCCCTGGTCCCAAGATGTCGCAGGTGTATCATGGTGCCCCCATGAAAGCTCGGGGAAAATAAATGTAAAAGGTGATGAAGGTTAACTTCACACCCAACCAACTCCGCATACTTCGTCAATACTAGAAAGATTTTATACTTATACGGAGATAGTTGTGCCGAGTGGACTTCATAGAACCGACAGAATTCCTCTGCCAACGGAAAAAGAGGGAGGGTGTGACCGATCACAAAAGGGTACACGTAGACAACACAATATCCCGGTCTATGGACCTCCACGAGGTCTCTCCCAGCCGGAACCATCTCGACATGAGGAGGAATATTTTACTTAGACCGAAGTTCACTTATGTGAGCCGGCCCAGTTTCAGAGACCATCGGAACATGGGAAAGGGCAGGTTCCTTGTGGAAATCATTCATAGACATAGGGTTTCTTGGTAGTATCTCCTATATGGTGGGGAAACTATCCCCCTCTTCAAACGCTATATCCTCGCCACCGGAAGGAGGAGCCATGGATAACGGAGTGGCATCAAAAACTTCTTCATGTGTTCGATGTGTTCTAGGCATCTTGATAATAAAGGGTGTGCTGGTAAAACTTAAAATAAGGAACGGTGACTGAACAGAAAAGATGAGAAGCGAAACCACGAAAACTGAGCTAAAGAAATGAGAAAGATGATTAGTGCTGGAAATGTGTACACAAAGAAGTGGCTAAAAGTTTCTGAAGAAACAAAACCTTTACCTATTTATAGGGTTGGATGGCGTGGGAATCAAAGCATAAGACTGTCGGTGGTGCTAAAACCAAAGCGACAAGCAATCAGACGCTGTCTCGGGAAGGTGCGTAATGATGACGCACGTGGGAGTGACATCACATCATGATAACTATATCGATTAGGGTTCCATAGGACGTGTCAACCTCTCAACCTCGGTCGTACCGACATGACTCAACAACCAAATTCTACAACGTGAACGAGTGATATCCGCTCATCGAGGACGTGTAGGGCTATGACCTCAACGAGCGGAGGGACTAACTATATTGGTCCAAATTTGGCAACCATGACAACGGATAAGCGAGGCCTGGGACGGAGTCACTACTATACAATGACTAACAGTCGTTGTGGCAAAGGATGCTGACTAGAGGCAAGCAGTTGAAATGAAGCAGTTTCGGTAGTCTAAACTTAGAAAGAGGCAGGAAGAATATACCTTTGGAATATTCTTTGTGTTGTACTTTTTAGAATTTTTTTGGGAATGTCCCTTATAAATAGGAGGAGGTAGTAAAGGATAAAGCTCTCCCCTTTTTGAGAATTGAGAGATATTGTAGGGTTGAGAAGAGAATATACAAAAGTTGTCTTATTCTTTTCATCTATACGCATGTTGTTCATGATTTATCTACAAATCTCAAGATCCCACATAGATATTGACTACTTTCCTTTCCACGTCGTTAGAGAAAGAAAACACCCAATCATATAATCATTGGGTGACTACTCTTTTATACTACTATCCTTGTTATTTTTTGCATTTATTATACTTTTATGATATTGCACATCTTGTCAATCATAGCATGTTAAGTTCACTATTTAATGCTTATAAACTTCACTCATCGTACAAGAGTTTAGTTCCATTTGATCTAGAGATTATTAAATTCAACTGAGATTCATCCTACTAATTTGTTACTAATTAGTTTAGCATTTATTTGCTCAAACATTATTGTTATTGCACAACGACACGTTTTGAAAAGAAAGACAATTTAGTTACATATTCACTTAATTAAGATTTCTCAAATTAGAAACCTCCTAACGAAGTGGCAAAAGTTTAGAATAAACCTTCATTACTTGCTCATTGGCATAACAATTCAAAATTCTGAAATTTATTGAGTTAATTATTTCAATTTAAACAAAAATTTCAGGTTTGAGCCTTGGAAAGAAAGTATCTTTTGATATGAAATACTTTACCCCTAAAGTGGAACTTTTTAGTGTCAAATTAAAATTAGTTAGGCTCTAACGTAAATATCTGACACCGGATAAAAAAATCAAAAAATTAATATTACTTACTCATTTTCACATTTGTCCTTCGCAAACAAATTTTTCCAAACAAGTCTGCCCTTTCCATAACTAATTGACAAACATATATTTTGGGAGGACAAAAAAAAAGAGAGTTGGGAAGTAATGAGAGGATCTTTTCATTTGTTTTGGCATTAAACCATGTATTTAATGTGTTCCTAGATAAAGAAACAGAAGTTGGGAAATAATAGTGAAGAAACAAAACAGTTACGAATTTTCAATTTCTTCTCTTCGTTTTTAAGACCTCGAGAATTATTTTCCAATGAGCCCTTAAACCTTAGATAATTTACTTCTCCAACCCAAGAATTTTGTGACATAAAATACTCTCCGTTTCAATTAAAAGATTCACACTCTTTTATATCCAATATTATTTAATTTCACATTTTCATTTTGCCACTGACATGACTTTATATGTCCCATTGGATATGAGAGAACAAATTAGTTACTAATATTTAAAATAAAATTAGTAAACTTTAAAATAAAAATGTTCTCTTATGTGGTCGTGCCGAGAAAATGATAATAATGGTCCCTTATGTTTATAGGGTGGTTCAAAAGTAGTATTTTTAATATATTCTGAACAATTTTGTTTATTTAATTTGCTAAAGTAAGCATATTTGATCTCTATCAAATATTAAATAAACTTTGATTAGATTTAATGAGAACCGTAAAAAGATAGGAGTTAACACGAACTTATATTTGGAGGTGCAATTTTTATAATTTCGTCATTTTTTGCCTATTAGAAGTCTCGTGAAGCTTTTTGAGGTCTAATTTAGCGATTCTAATCTATTTCTAGTGGTTGATGCACTTTTTTAGTTTGTAATTTATGGGATTTATCGAGACTTTTTTGGAATTTCTGGTTAAATCTTTTTCCTTACAGTTTCTATTTAATATAATAACCAAAGTTTGTTATATATGGTGAAGAAAATCAAATGTGTATGGTAAAATTAAAGGACCAAAATTGTATAAAGTATAGTTAAAGGACCATTTTAGACCTACCCCAAACATAGAAGACATTTTATCATTTTCTTCTCATCTCCGATTTTGCCTATGTGAATTTTTAATTGTCAAGGAGCCCTTTAACTTTAACTAATTTTCTCCACCGACCCGCGAAATGGAAAATGTAATATAGTACTACTAGGAAAAATGTTCTTCTTTCGATTTCCCCTTTGATTCCGTCATTCCCATTTACACCATTTCTAATTCCCTCTGAAAAATTCACAAACGTATCCTTTTAGCAAATTATATTTTTCTACCCATATTTATAGATTGAAGAAAAGTAGATTCAGATTGAGTTGTGTAATTGGGTATTCAAAGTAATCGAATTTCGAACAAAAAAGATGGATTCTGCAATACCCACTTCTCAATCGGAAGAAGGGAAGCGAGAGGAGGAAGCAGAAGCCAAAGAAATGGCGCACAAGACTAAGGTTATTCAATTCTTGGGCCGAACCACACCAATCATCCTCCAGAACGACAATGGCCCATGTCCACTCCTTGCTATCTGTAAGCCTCCCTTCTCTTCCTTAGGGTTTATTGAGTTGTATGTATACTTTGAGATTGAGACATATTATGGAAAATGTTTGTTACTGTCTTAGTTCTGTTATTTTGGTTACTTGTTTTGATAAAGATCCTATTTTTATTTAATTTCTCTGTCAAATTTAGTATTTTATGGTGGAATTTGCCAGTATTCTTTGTCCGTTGGTTAGAGTTTTCTATAATAGTAAAGAATCTTTAGTTTTAGAGAACCCTGTAGAGAGAAAAGATATAGCAGATCCTTACTAATTTGGAATTGCCGTGTAGCTGTTGTTGTTGTTGTCTGTCATCGTAAAAAGGCAGTATAGTTTTCTTGAACTATTACTCCCTTGACAATAGGGGGTTGCTTCGATGATGAGCACTCCCCACCTACAATCCCAGGGTTGTGGGTTCGAGTCACCAAAAGAGCAATAGCTCCTACAAAGGGGATCAAAGTGGAATCAAAACCCCCCCAAAAAAAAATATTACTCCCTTCATCCCATTTTATCTGATGTCATTTGATTGGGAACAAAGTTTAAGGGAAAAAAAAAAGACTTCTCGAAACTTCTAAAGTAAGCTGTAGAAATTTGTGCGATTGTAAATCATCTCATTAAGGGTAAAGTAGGAAGTTCAAAGTTAAATTATTTCTAAATATAGAAAGATATCATTCTTTTTGGAATAAAATAAAAAGAAAGAACATCACATTAAATTGGAACAAAGGGAGTATTTACTATGAGAGTTGACTATACTTTAGCCAAAATCTGTAATGGCCTTTTAGGATAGAAGTCTGCATCTACTTATTGTGATGCTTACTTAATCGTTCCTTTTGTTTTATTTTGTGGTATCGAATCTGAATTGTAGCTTTTTCTGCTCTGGCTTGTAAGAGAGGCCAAAAGATGCAAATGAAATAGAAATAAAGAGAATTCAGAAAGAAAAGGAAATGAAGTAGAAAAAGGCAGAATTTCGTTCGCACTAATTGATCTATGGTTATAGTAATCTATAGAGATATGATCTTAGGGAATCGGTTGACATGTGATAGGTTGTTAGCAACTGCTGATGGAGGGACTAAACTGTAAATATTCATAAACGTAACTATGAAAATCAGTGATGACAGTTACCATCCTCACCTAAACCTCAAGGTACAACCCTTGCACGTTACATTTACCCCCTTCAAAGAACTTAATGCATACAATTGAAGCTTGGGGAATGGGCCGTATAACCTTAGGTGCCCAATTAGCTTCTTATAGCAAGAGATTTGCGCATTGTGCTAGAATCTCTGTTAAAGTCGAATTTTGCCCCTTTACCATGCTTTTGTAAAAGTTAGTCACGGGTTCAATCAAGGATTGTCCATCCTCAGCAAGTGTTGGTGGGTCAATTGAATTGTAACTTGGGCTGCTACATTCTAAATTAACCGTGATAACATGGAACACTAGATATATCTTAGCTGTTAGAGGCAATTGAAGTATAGGCAGCAGACCCGGCATTCTTTATATGGTTCTTTATTACCATACAAAGTCAAAATTTAGCGAGTCGCAAACCTTTTAAGTTCTTTTTATAAGGTAAAATAACTTTCATTAACCATGGTTGCGATTTCAGATTACCCAATCTCCCGTTACAAACACCCTTTCAATTGTTCTGAGTGTGCATAAAGTTTTACTCTTCCATGAGCCTTCTTCAAGTTCTCCTACTGCTTCTGAGCTATCAGTTGTGCTTGTTTGATTGAGCTACCGTATCAAAGATTGGGAAAGAGGGAATCTATACTGGGCTTCAGAAGGATTGTTTGTGAAGAACCGTGAAAACTTTATTGTTACCTTCTCAAAAAAAAAGACCGTGAAAACTATTTCTTGCACTCTCAGGTTTCTGATTAATGGTACATTTCACATAGGTATCCAAGTACCTGGTCACTCGCTATGTTGTTGATTGATACTTGAATTTTGTCAGAATGATCACCAAAAGGAGATGTGATGCTGTTGGAATACAGGAATAGCCATCAGAAAGAGGAAAGAGTATTAAATTATAAGGAAGGAAACTTTGACCGAGTAGCGGCTTAAGTTGGCGGAATCTTTTTAAGTCTAGCAAATTTGTCACGTCTATGACATCATTAAAAAAACTTATACCGTACAAGGGTGTCTCCCATCTAGTGCGAGGAAGAGTGGACATATACGGTATATAGCTTTCCCTTGCATTTATGCAAAGAGGTCTGGAACTATGTGACCAAAAAAAAAACGAGAGAAGCATGTAGGGTGTGACCCCGTGGTCAATGAAGTGTTATGTCAATTATTAAGAATATTTTTTTATAACTGTGGTGTACGGACCAGCGTGGACCTCGACTAATTCCACGCAGTACCTACTACCTCCCACCAGCACAAGGAAGAATTCACATAGTATTTTTACCTCTGTTGGGATCTCAACCTGACACCTCATGGTTCTCAACCCACTTCATTGGCCTAGGCCCCACCCCCTTGGGTGTGGCAATTATTAAGAATATTATAGTATAGCAATTTGTTACTGATTTTTTTGTCTTTCAACCCGCCCCAGCAAAGTAAAGGTATTGAAACACATCAAGTATGCTTATTTTGCAAACTAGAAATGGAAAGAAGTTACTGGAATCGCTTAAGTAGATACACATTGATTGTGTTGCCGAATATTTAACAATCATCCAAAATGAAGGTGGTGTTGTTTTCTCCAAAGAATAGATGGCAATTGTATGCTGCAAGAACTATGGTTTTGCAATTTACATGGAAAAGAATCTATTCTCAATCACCGAAAAAGGTACAGTGACAAACTTTCAAAAATTTGGAGTAGCTTGAATTGGCAGCTAAAGAGTAGTTAAGAAATTGCCTGAATAGCTTTCTTAAAAAAAATTAATAATTTGCCTGAAGAAAGGTCGAAAGTTGTTGAAAAAGTTACACAAATGGGAAGAGAAAGAAGAGGCTGGAAAAAGGTAGCCCCATGGAATTGGTCACTCAAAAGAAGTGCTCTGAGATGTTACCTTTCTCCAAAAAAAAGTGCCTAGAGGTGTGGCATCTGGAGTAGATATATATGTGGCGCCATCGAAGCAGTCACTAGAAATAAAAATCTTGTTGCCAGAATGGTCATCTAAAAGAAGCAAGATAGTGAAATTATGAAAAAGGAAGGAAAATTCTGGCCAGACAAGGCCATACATAGGTACGCAGAAGGTGCTTATGTCTCTACCAAGGTCTGTGGTAATTTCTGAATGAAGAAAAGACAGGAAAAAACACTTGCCAATTGCCATAATTGGTAGTTAACACATTCAGGAGAGCTCCTTATATATGAGTTTTTTTTTTTTTAATTTAAAGAAATATATGAGTGTTAAGTTGCATGAAATAAGAAAAGCTTTTGTTAAGTTGCATGAAATAAGAAAAGCTTTCTACTTCTGGGGATTTCTAATTATTGTGACATAATCATTAGTAATTCTCTTGACATTTAATACATCTCATCATGTTCAAGGTGATAAAACAACTTGAGTTCGCTTATTTTAAAGAGGAAATAAGCTGGGGGTTGAAGTTGTTCCTTGCTGTCGGAAAAATCATTTATAACAACAACAACAACAACCCAATGTATTCCTGCAATTAGGGTTTGGGGAGGGTAGGATGTACGCAGCATTACCCTACCCTGGAAGGGTAAAGAGACTGTTTTTGATAGACCCTCAGCTAAAGAAAAGATGGAAGAAGTACTGATAACAAGTAATAACAATATAAGATATGTAGTAATAGCAAACTCAGGATAAAAATGATACCATATTAACACTAATACTATTGAACTAAGGAAGACAAAGGGAAATGCTCGACTACCTACTAACCTTCTACCCTAATTCTCAACCTCCACACCCTCCTATCAAGGGTCATGTCCTCGATTAGCTCAAGTTGCGCCATGTCCCGCCTGATCACTTCTTCCCAATACTTCTTTGGCTTATCTCTACCTTCCTCTTACCTTGAGGGCATCTGTGCTTCTCCTTTTAACATGCGTGAACCATCTTAACCTCGCCTCTCGCATCTTATCCTCCACGGGTCCACTCTCACCTTGTCATGAATAACTTCATTCCTAATTCTCTCTAACCTAGTATGCCCAAACATTCATCTCAACATCCTCATTTCAGCTACTTTCATTTGCTGGTAAAAATATAGAAAAAAGGATACATTTTCGTGATCAATGGGATGCATTTCTGTTGTGTATAGTCATTTCTTGCTCATGAAGAAGGTTATGGTGTCATTAACTAGTTTGCTTTAAAATCTATGTTAATGCTGTGATTTATTTTTTAAGGATCAATTTGTGTATTTGATATGAATCTTTGTTATCTGTTCGACAGGTAACGTGCTATTGTTGAAGAACAACTTGAACTTGAGTCCTGATATTCCTGAGGTTTCACAGGAGAAATTGCTTTCTCTTGTTGCTGAGCGGCTGATAGATTCAAACAGTAATGTCAATGTAATTATTTGCCTTTATGGATAGGTTTTCTGTTCCTTTCATTTGTGCTATATAATATATCCAAACACACGTGTTCTCTCTTTACTGGATTTGAGGTAATTGTTAGTATTTTTGATTGCTGTCCAGGACAAAGATGAAGGATATGTTGAAAATCAGCAACAGAATATTGCTGATGCAATTGATTTGCTTCCTAGACTTGCCACTGGTATTGATGTAAATATAAAATTCAGGAGGTAGACAATCTTTCCTCTTTTCGATTGCTTTTATTCATTTTATTAACATATGGTTCTGTATATCTTTACGATGCAATAACATGCATGTTTCCAGTTGTGGTTCTGATTAAATACATGTCTTGTTTGGCAGAATTGATGACTTTGAGTTCACTCGTGAATGTGCAATATTTGATCTTTTGGATATTCCACTTTATCACGGTTGGATAGTTGATCCACAGGTATCAGTTTTGGCTACTTTCTTTGAGTTCACTCGTGAATGTCCGAGGACATTCTTGTCGCAGATTCTAATTGCTAAATCAATATTCGTTTTATATTTATAATTTATCTCTATTTTATCCACGAATGAAATGACTTCTTGATGTCCTATTCTAGTTTGGTCGAATGGTGGACAACTCATTTTGGCCTTCGAAAACCTTCTAAATTTTATTACTCAAGATGTGTATAACATATGGTAATGAAGTCTGAGATTGCATCAAGGATAAGTTTTTTTTTTCTGTAGAAGTTTAATGATGAAGCTGCATTATTTTGACCATTTTGCCCTAAAAGTTGTTTCTAGTTGTAAGATTAAAGACCTTATAGCAACTTTTGTTTAAAGTGAATTATTTTTTTGAGTTATCAATTTGTTCCAGGATCATGATACTGCAAATGCAATTGGATCAAAGTCGTATAATACTTTGATGGGGGAGCTTGTTGCCCTTGAAACGCAAAATATGGACACTGAGAATAAGAAAAGTTCTGAAGATGATGATGTTGATTTTGCTGCTGCTACAACTGCAGCACTAGGGGTACCTTCTCCATGCCTCTCGAGAGGGAGATCATTTGAAGATTCTCCTGTTTCTATTACCAATAACCATACAGCCAGAAAAGGAGATATTGAAGAAGAAGCAGAGCTGTTGAGAGCCCTTCAATTATCTGAAACTTCATTAGTAGAAACTGATGGACTGAATTCCTTAGGTGAAACAGCAAATCTAAAGTGTCCAGAGCCGATGGGTCTTACCAAGACATCAGAAGGAAATGATATTGAGACGACACAACCAGTTTTGCAGCATGAAGCATTGATACCCACAGAAGTAATAGCATCTAACAATAGAGATATATCTGGTGATGCCGATCCAAATAGTTCCCAAATAGTCTCCGGAGCAGCGATTAATTCATCCCTGAAAATTGATCAGGAAACCCCTCCCCAAGAACTTGGAAATGCAAAACTGCTGGCTGAAAATGAGAGTGTACCTCTTGAGTCAGGACAAGTTTTTTCATCTGCTTGTGAAAATCATGAGCATCTATCTGGAGGTACGAATGGCATTCAGGGAACACACACTATTGCTGGAAATGGGAATGCATCTGAACCTAAACAAGTTGGTTGTGATGCGTTTGATTCAGCTAGTTCCTCAATACCATCTGCAGTCTCAGGTTCATCGGGTGGCAGACGACATGACACAGATGAACCTGAAACCTTTAATTCTTCCATCGATGATGATGAGCCCATTTATGAAGGAGAGGATTGCATATTGGAGTCAGCAACCACCAGTTACCAAAGTCGAGAGCCTATGTATGAAGGTGAGGTGGTTCTTGCTGAACAAGTGAATGGAGGCAGTACAGATGTGCCTGAGACAATTGTGAATGATGAAATCACACAGAGAGAAGGTGAGAAATTCTTTAATATGAATGAATAAGGCAATTCAGGCGCTCTTGTGTAGGATTAATGTCTTCCTTGACACTTATCAAAGAAAAAGTAAAAATGAATGTCTCCTTGATCTAATTGTATTTTTTTTCCTTTCATGTATTTTTTTACTACTTTGTCAGTTTAAGTAGAACACTATGTTTGCTCTTCTTAATTCACATTAGGGGAACTGGTGAGGAACTTTCTGAAGAACAGTGCAAGCCAGTTAACAATCTTTGGGTATGCTTCCTTCCTTGTTATAAGTTCATTCTCCTGTTCAGAACTGTATTACTATGTTTTGCTAGTAGTAACAGAATACTATTTCATTCCTCTTTTGCACAGATTATTTTCCTTGCAAGAGGGTTTGAAAGAGCGGGAACTTTGTGTTTTCTTCAGGAATAATCATTTCAATACCATGTTTAAGGTCTGATGGGCTTGCTTTGTTACTATTATCATCTTCTATATGATTTGTACTAGGGTAAAATAATTTCCTGTGTGGATATGATTATATCTCCACTTCTCATGTTTTCTGGGCATACAAAACTGATGTCAGCTTACGTGCAGTTTGAAGGCGAATTATATATCTTGGCCACTGACCAGGGATATATAAATCAATCTGATTTGGTGTGGGAGAAGCTCAATGAGGTAAGAAGTGTGTCTTTTCATATATTCACCTTATATTTGACTAATGGGTAAAACTGAGTTTAAATTTTCAACCTGGGAATTTCATACTAGAATGATAAGTTGAATCTCTGTTTTTGCTTACACTTCCAACAGGTAGTTTCTGCTCCATTCTACTTGTTGTTAACTAATTTTTCGAGTAGGAAGTATCATGTTTCGTATGCTTAAATCCACCCACCTGTTTCAAGAGTACTTATTTTCTCCGTGAATGGCATTCAACAAATGCTTGGTTTCATTTGCTTAAATCCAACCACCTATTTTAAGAGTCCTGTCAACTCTCACTATGAATGGATTACAACAAAGTCTTGGTTTATGTGTGGATGTATTATTGAACCAAACTTGTAAGTGTTTCTAGTAATGATAACTATCAATATTCTCCCTTCTTTTGCGTGTCAAGGGGATGGAAGTTTTTATGAGTTGAGGGTGCATGTTTGACTGTAAATGAGGGACAACATGGAGAAACCGGATGGAGGGGCTATTTGAATGTCTGCACAGGAGAGGCACATATTTTATACTTTCTCTAACCCTAACCACAACATCCCGAAGTGGGTTTGTCAATTTTAACTCTGTTATTAGTATATGTGGAGGCCAACTTGTCTCTTATCCAAAAAAAAGGAAGACGGAAAAAATAATGGACTGAAGGACATAACTCCTCCTTGAATTTAATTGTCTGAATCGAGAATAATTAGATATTTTTAGTGGAGGAGCTAAACAATGCTATTGATAGTTTAGTAGGGCAATGTATTGAGGTGAGGCCGGGCAATGTATCTGACGCACTAGCACAGAGTATGTTATAGGTTTCTGATTGTCTTACGCTATATCCAAAATCCAAGATTCAAGGTTGTGAAGACATAAAAGAGGGAAGAAGATATCTTGGTTTGTTCTTTGAGTATCGTTAGAATTTATTATGTTACCATTTAATTAAAGCTGTACCTAGCCTATTTAATTTCTATTTACCAAATCATACGAAGTCATAGACAAATTTTAACATTAATTTCTATTTACCTACAAAGTCATAACAAAGGTTAGCCTCTATTTTCAGGGGCGGAGAAGCATACTAAGCAGTATGACGTGTAGTACACTAGAAACTCATTGTAACCTGTCGATTTGTAAGTTCCACTAGTGGCTGCAGATAGCTCAATTTTGAGCTCTAAGTATCACCTGATCATAGTAGTCACATAATTCTGTCACAGATTTAATGGCCTTTAGAAACCGAATATCAGCTAGTCCACATATACTTTTGAAACTTAGCAGTGCTTTTCCTCTACCAAGAGAACTTACACCTCTTTCTGTAAATCTATACGAGTATATGACCAACTGAGGGTTGAGAGCCGCTTATGCTATGTACAGCATTGTAGATCAGACGACAGGAATGATACTAATCAGGTGTTACTTCAATGTTTCCCTGCTCCTACTTTGATAATTTTTTGCAGTTGTACCTACCATGTGTCTACTTCTCGAGAAATAAACTCTTCGACCATTTTTAATCTTTTCTAGATATCATAAAGCTGAAAATGGGGACCACTTCTGCGTACTAGAAATTTCAAATAATCAGACGTTATATGTTATCTTCAAGACTTCAGCTTTGGACATGATTCCATTTAGAGATAATGAACTTCATTTTTCCCCTAATATTCATGCAGGTTAGAATTAGGTCATTTTGTATGGATTTACGGAGTAACCTTTTTCAGTAGTGTGTAAGGAAAATCGCAAGAAATGATCAAGTTAATAAGTTAGAACAGCAAAATTTGGTAATATAATAATTTCTTTACACGGTAAACTGGTAATATGATAATAACAACAGTAACATGAATAGCAAGTTCTACAATAACTTGCAGGTCTCTTGCTATCGGAGTTTTCTGCTTTTCTATCCTAGGCTGTTCAAAATTTAATATTTTTTCCTTCCGGTTTTAGGGGTCCTACATTAGATTGAACACGATTATTTGGTTCAATCTAATAATCTAAAAATAGATGTAGCTCCAAAAATGAGGCCAACATTTGAACAATTTGTATGAAAGTGAACCCATTAATTAATTTGAGAATAATATATTGAAAAAGCATTGGAAGAGTAAGATTACTTTTTTTAATTAGGAAATTAGACACTGAAGCACGCCAAAAGGGAAAGTTGGTCTCCTTACTTGGAATTAAGGAAGTATTATCTTATGACACTTGAACTGCTACTCAGCTAGGCTTTAACTATTCTGATAGAGCTAGACAATTTACATAAATCTGCAAAAACATCTTCTGCCTTTTTCCTAAGCATGTGTTATTTGCTATGTTTTATAGTGTCAAATTGCATTAAATTTGGTATACTTTATTGTTACCGACGTGATTACTGTACTTCACTTTTGCACGTTTTGTTGCCTCTTGGAAGGGACGAACAGTATGATGCAGCTCTATTAAAAATCTTCTGGTTCTTGGTTCTAGAAGTTAGTGTGTTATTACTTGCTTGCATTGCCTTTTAACTCTGAGTTCTCAATATTCTCCAGGTGAATGGAGACACGATATATGTGACTGGAAACTTCAAGGAGTTCAAGGTCGAAGATAATTCCAACACCAAATGGGATCAACAGAGTGCTATGGCCAGTACTGCAGTATGTAGTTCTCTGCTTGTAATAGAATGTTATTGATTTGTACCATCGTTTTTGAAACTGACTTCAGCTGTTATTCCCAGGACTATCTGGCAAACATGGACAATTCAGGACAAGGACATCCAACTTTCAAGTAATTATCTAATAGTAATATTTAAGCATCTTCTTTTCGCATATATTAACATGAGACTGGAACATTGCCAGATCATATACTGCATCAGGATCTATTCTCCTTCATTAGCTCTCCCATTATCTTTTAATTGACAAACAGCGGTTCGACCAGTCTTTCTGTTGATATTCAACTTTTGCCTTCATTGGTAGTTAGATGGAGATATTTGGGCAAGGTTGTTTTGTCTTCCTGTTCTATCAAAGTCGTTCTATTCTATGTCAACAAAATGTTGTATATGGAGAAGTTGCTGGCATGTTTAGTTACAATATAGCGTGAAACATTAATTTAGTTGGAGAGGGATAAGAGATGCTTGAAGGCCACAGTCATCACATTTCTGTTGCAAAAAACAGATGTTTGCAGAACTCTTAATATTTTTGGTCTAAGGATAGCATGATAGGTACTCTTTTAATAGAATTTACTTTACCTTATAAAAAAAAAATGGTTTTAATTGTAACATGGTAACTTTCTTTTGGAACATTAACTCTCTGGATGCTTTAAAGTTGATATGCTCAATTTCGCAACCTTAATTTGATAGTAATGAATATATCTACTTGGTGATAGCACTAACTTGTGCTGATTGTTGGCTGGCAGTTCCGATTTACAACTGGCAATAGCTCTTCAGCAACAGGAATTTGAGCAACAACAACAGGCACCACAGAGAAATCAAAACCCTCAACAACAAGCTGTAAATGGTGCGTCAAGGTTGATTACTGGTCCGCAGGTAGGCTTGAAATTTTCTGATATTCATTCTTCTGAGCAGGTTTTCGTGTTTTGAGTTTGCATATTTGATAACTCTTGACTTGAAGTACTTTCGACTAGTGGATTAGGTCACAAAATGAAGCAATATGTGAAAAATGTATACAACCAGCTGCATAATAATCTAATAGAGTAAACTACTTTTATACAGGTACCAAGGAGCAAACCTACATCTTCGTCGGCCAGGCCGGAGCCAAAGTCATCAAAAGACAAGTGTATTGTGATGTAAAGACTGCAATTTTTAAGTTTGTCTGTAAAGTAGAAAACACCTTCTTTTCCTAATGGGTCTCATGTTAATCAAAGCAATACTTTTTTATTTAATTTGCAGTTTTCAACTTTCTGTATAGAAGGTATATATCAGGGCATTTCTGGTTAATTACAAAAAATCAAAGATCTTTCTTTCTTAATGGAATGACCCTATTGTTGGTGAATCATTAGGCTACTTACATTGTTAAAACCTGTGCACTTTCCTGTTGGCTAATAATTCAATGCTTTGGAGATCTGTATTTCGATTTCATCAATTATGCCAATAGGTACTTTTACCTTGTTTGTCGGCTAGATTGACAAATAATTTAACTAGCGTCTGGACATAGATTTGGTTGAAACTTGAAAAAAGAGGTTTTGAAGTTGTGCTGAAAAATAATTTTTGGAAGTTAGAAGTTGTATTTGGATATGCATTTTATTTGAAAAAAAAAAAGTTGAAGTTTTGTAAGTGGATGAAAAAATTTCACCCAAAAACTGTCCTAAATCAGTTTCTGGGGAGTTGATTTTTTTTTTTTCAAAAACTGATCATATTCCATGAACAAACACTATTTTTAAATTTTTCTTGAAATAAAGTAGCCAAAATCTATGGTCAAACGAGAGCTTAATTTGAGACAGAGGTTGCGAAATATGGGGCATGTATATATAAGGCAATACTCATTTGTTGAGGTCAACTTTTTGTCACGTCAGTACAATAATTATAACAACCCAGTGGAATCTCACAAGTAGGATCTGGAGAGGGTAATGTGTATACACTATGCAGGCCTTACTTCTGGAAAGGTAGGTTGTTTCTGATGGATCCTTGACTCAAGAAAAGGAAAAGAAATAGTAAAACAAGCAATATCAACAAAGAGGGCCAAAAAGATAGTAACAATAATAACATAGCCAGAAAATGGATGGAAGGAAATAATAGAAATAAGCAGAACAACAACAAAATACTAAGAAATCGAAGCGGATGGTGTCATGTCAGTACGTTTACTTTTAGGTCTGATATATGTTATAAGTTTTTTTTTAGTCTTGTTAAAGATTTATATGTTAGTAGCAAATGTAAAGAGCTCCAAATTGATTCTTTAAATAAAATTTTGAAGTGGTGGATGCATCAATTACCCTTTTTACATCATAATTACAACTCGTGTCACATAATTACAAGTTAGAGTGCAACTTTAACTGCTTTTATACAATCTAATAAGTCAAGGTTTGGATTTGTTTTGGAATAAAAAGATTAAAGGAGCTAAATGATTTTGGTTAAAGATGATTAGAAGGTTTATTGACTTTGAGGGTTGTCATTAATTAAAGAAAGCAAAAGGGAAGATATTAAATTCATAGGGCAGATAAAAGAAAGAGAAAAGTCAGGATATGAGGGGTTAATGAAAGGGACAATACCCCTCCCAAAAAAAAACACAAAATTTATTTTATTTTATTTTCCTAAATAAAGGAATTTATTGTGTGTGAGGGGGACCATACTAATCCTTTGTCTCAATCTTAGGACTGGGAATATGACAATCCTACAGCTATGATGTTGACCCCACCACCCTCTCCCTTTAACTAACAATTCTGTTCACTGTGCACTATGTTTTTTTTCCCTTTTCTTTTTCTTACAAATTTTGCCTTTAAATTTCAATTACGTAATATTCCTTTTGGATAAATAACCTAAATACTCACCCAACTGTCTAAAATAATATATATATATATATATATATATATATATATATATATAGGAATTTGGTCATATGAATTGTAAATTTTTTAAAAAAAGTAAAAAAAATTCAAGTGAAAATGATATTTGAAAATTAGAGTTGTATTTGGATATAAATATAATTTTGAGTTGTTTTGAAGTTTTGCGAGTGATCTGAGAGAAAATTTTGAAAAACAGTTTTTTGGAGTTTTTCAAATTTTCGAAAAATTCCAAAATTCATCTTCAAGTGAAAATTGAAAATTTTATGGCCAAACACTAATTTCGAAAAAAGTAAAAAAAATAAATAAATCTTACGTCCAAACGGGCTCTATGTATAACATATTTATAAATTTGTAAACCGGCTAAAATAAATAAACAGTAAATTCAGCTTACTATTTCTATATAATCCTTTAGATTTTGTTGAAATTTGCAGTAATTAGGAGCAGAGCTAGAGCGCAGGGAGCGGTTTCGATCGAATCCAATAGGTTTGGTTCGAACCATGTATTTATCTTAAAAACTTCATTGAATATATATAAATTATTAATTTAGAATTCAATAACAGTAAACAATAAGAATCTCGAACTAATAAACTTGAAATCTTGGTTTCGCCCTCGGCAGTAATCTATATCAAAAGTACTTCTTGTATCATATACGTAGTAGTAATATCAAAAATATTTTTTCTGTACCAAAGTACTTACTTTTGTCTTCTGTATCCAATGGGGGCAAAGTAGGGACAAACTACTAATAAGAAGAATTATAGTTTCAGAATATAAGATGTCAATCTTTTTTGTTACTTGGTGAAAAGAAAAAGAATGTCAAACAATTAGGCACAAAAATAGTACGTAGTATTATCTATTTGTTATAATTAGAATTCTTTTTATGGTGAATGTCCATATTTAGAGAGATTCTAGGGTTTATTATTTGGTGGCTAAGTCACTCTCTCCCTATAAATAGAGGGTTCTATTCCATTGTAATTCATCTCATATCAATAAGAATTCTCTTCTCTCTACTTTTCTCTGCAATACTTTCTTCTTTTATTGTTTCATAACACGTTATCAGTACGAGTCTCTAATTATCTATTGAAATTTAGCCTATATTAATACTCGTCTTTGAGAGCTTGATGGTACCACCCACGACTGAAATCAAGATGAACTAGTTCTGGTTTCTTGGATATTATATTGGACAATTGATGCATTGGTTTTGCCTATGCAATGGTATAAATAGAGGCTTAATCATGGAAGCTGGCCACTGTCTTCCTTTAAAATTTCACCACGTTGTCCATTGATGAGCCACCACAATATGAGATATATTAAAGGCAGTAGAGATGTACGTTTTCCACCTGCAAAAGTAAAAAGATAAGGGATTTCCAAGCTTTGAGAATAAATTCTGGATTTAAGGTAAATATTTTATCTTATGTTTCTCTTTTAAATTCTTGAAAGTTTATAATTTGATTTTAAATACAAGCAAAGACAATTAATTTTGATTATAACTCTAATGGAGTTAGTAAGAAATTATAACCACTTGAAGTGGTAAAACTTCTATGTCTTGCCATGGTCAAAGTCATATATGATTGTGAGCACAAGAAGTAAAAACTCATCCCGTTGAATTTGCTTCATTCTCATTCCCTTTAGAGAATGTGATGGCAGTATGTGATAAGTCTGAAAGAAGACAAAATTACTAGTATGAATGTATCAATGGATGTGGACGTGGCAATAGACGAATAAATTATAATCGTCATTATTGAGTAATGAGAATAATAAGGATTCTCAAAATAATCCTTCACTTTGTGAAAGTAATATTTGTCATCGATTTGACATGAGATTTTATAAAGCACATATAGATGATTATGGTCCATTCATAATGTGAATGTGACAACATCTGATTTATGAATACATATTCATTCTTGGAAGAATATGAACGTGTTAGTGGTAGTGAATATATCATACTCACCTCTAGAAGGAGGTTTGAGATGATATAAGAAAATAATGTCATTATTATGGCATGAATGATCATTGGTCACGTACCTATTGTACGCCAAAACATTTTGGCAATGTGATTACTAAAGGACAACAATAATGCAAGAAACATATCTTGCATATAATTTTGACCATGACCATAATGGTATAACTTTCTCCTGGAAAGAGATATATGACCATATGAATGTTGATGAATATGTGATAGTATAAAATTAATTGAGAGCTCTGGAAGAGCCAATTATACTATTTTGGAGAAACACAATTGATTACCAATAAGGTATTGTGTTGTAGTAAGTCTCAAAGAAAATTATTCAGTTTCTAAAGTATTCACGAAAGCGGTTGGTTATATTGAGACTATAAATAAAGGAAGATTTAATATCTTCTATTACTACAACATGTAGCGGGATAATATTTATGTGAAAAGTTACCCATTTTATTCTCCAGTTTGTACTACACAAATAAAAGAACACCACACTAAAGTGGATATTTATTGATATAAAAACCCATATCATAATAAACTTGGAGTTTATTGATAATTGCACATGTCATGGTATAAACCTGAACTTATCAATATTGATAATTTATTCAGTAGGCATAATAAGTTTAGCCATATCAATTTAAGTATGATGTGCAAAAATAATAGAGAATTCACATGGGTAAATATTAAAGAACTAGGAAGTTCTTTACGAATTCTCTTATATTGCTTATTCTCATTAATTAATTGACCAACTAAAGTTGGGATTAATCCCATGAATTCTGGAAATATCAAAGGTGAATATGGGCTCATTCACCTGCCATGTATACCATATAAGATGTATTTATGAGATGGTTACATGTGCAATTATTATTAACTCGCAACATGGTGTTTTGCGAGGTAACTTGCTTAATAGTTTAATTTCGAGCATATTTTCCAGATTTTCTATTCAAGAAAGTTTATCTTGATAAGTTGGTTTACATCACAGTTGGTTTAGCAAAATAATTTATTGCCTCCACTTAATGGCTAAACTATTGCTTATGAGAACAAAGTTATAGTATATATCAATTTGATATATGTTATATAAGAAAGTATATTGCATTCTCCCCTCACAAGTGGATCAAGGTCAGGAACCAAATAATTTCATCTTATTATTATTGATGTGCGGTGTATATTTTCACTAACACCATAATGCACAAAGATGGATTTCCAAAGTTGAGGAAGCAAGTTAGTTTTTCTAACATGAGGGGGAGACAAGATACAACAGTTGAGAAAAAAGTTACATGGAATGAATTATTATTTATACATATAGACCCTCGAATAGGATAATATGAACCTGAAGTTCATAAAAGGATAATTCATTTGCAATACATTGCAAAGCATTCCATACGCATTTACTGACCCAAAGAAAGTAACTATATTCTCATTGCAAATGCTCATATTAAGTCCTAGAAGGACAAAGTCTATGGTACGCTTAAAGCGTATAGACAAATCGATTTCAAATAAAACTTCTTGATAAAGAAGATGAGCAAATGATCAAAGTGATCATAATAAGGAGGCAAGTGATCTAGAAAATCACATGACATAACACTTCATAAAATCTCATGAGAGATTCAGGTACCTGAATATATGAATGAAGAGATCTCTATGTTATGTCTTTATGAAAAATTATTGGAACTGATATAAAATGTTCGTCGACGACATCTATCATAGTGCTAAGTATAGATGGGGATCTTAAGGCTGTCGAGACAGATACAAAAATATTGGCCAAATAGACGATACACAATTCAAATAGAATTGGTTTAATATGAAAGACATGTAGTTTTGGACATGTAGTTCAAATACTTGAAAGTATAAAGTCAATGGTATGTGCAATCAGTTTCCGATATCTTATATGTCTAGCATGACATAAAAACTTGATATGCATCTAAAGTCTATTATATGGCTTATATGACTTAACTTATATGACATTCCATGAAGGATTTAAGTCGCTTAAAGCATATACAATTCTTGGTCTTGAAGTACCACACCCTAAGTGCAATTTGTGCACATATGTATCTTGCTATAACTATAAGCATGATAATGTGATAGCGAGAATACCTCTATGGAGATATTGAAAAGGCCATTTTACGGAAGTTTATGAAGACATTACATCTCTATCAAGAATGATGATTTCAAGATGCAATATATTCATTCAAGTTAATATGGTTGATTTTTTTATCAAGTCTCTACCAAAGATCATTTTGAAGATGGTGCACAAGATTGGAATGCAAATGCTTAAAGATGTGAATTGATGCTCTCATCAGGGGGAGTTAATGCGCGTTGCACTCTTTTTCCCTTACAAGGTTTTTTCCCATTGGGTTTGCCTTGCAAGGTTTTTAAGGAGGCAACCAAAAAGCGTATTGTTAGATATGTGTACTCTTTTTCCTTTTCTAGAAATTTTTTCCCATTGGGTCTTATTAATTAAGGTTTTAACGAGGCACATTACTTATCGAGTAGACATTCAAGGAGGAGTATTATAAATAGAATTCTATTTATGGTGAATGTCCATATTTAGAGAGATTCTAGGGTTTAATACTTGGTGGCTAAGTCATTCTCTCCCTATAAATAAAGGGTTCTATTCCATTGTAATTAATCTCATATCAATAAGAATTCTCTTCTCTCTACTTTTCTCTGCAATACTCTTCTTCTTCTTTTATTGTTTCATAATACTATTGTTTTTTTTTTCTTCAGAAAGTTGATCAAACACGATTTGATGCAATATTGACAATATCGCAATGTCGTTAGCTTTGGTTTATTTTTGGAATTTTTTTTGGGAATAAGTCGTGTGTTTTGATTAGGTTTTTTGGATAAGTTATTGGAAGAATATTTTTTTTTTTTAAAAAAAAAGAGAACGGTGTTTACATTGTTGAGGATTTTAAGATGGAAAAGTCTTAAAAAGAGGGTGAATGAGAAATGGAGGGAAAATGAAATTTTTGAGTAAAATTTTAAGTTTCTCTCTCTTGAAACATTGTCCCATATTGGAAGAGGAAAAGACTTTTGGTGGGTATATATACAAATGCTCTTCTTGTAGCTCTTAAAGAGTTAAGAAAAAGGCAAACCTCGCGCCGTCGTTGTCGCTCGCTCGCTCGGCTTCCGCTTCAGTTAAATGATCGATTGATTGATTAATTTTTTGGACCAAATTTATTTGCTAATAGTAAATATTAACGTAATATTATCTGTGTTTGTAATAGATATGTTCCAATCCGCGTATCTGTCCCACCAGTTCTATTAGCAGCCTAGTGCTCCTTCCACCATGGCCAAGTGCTTCCTCCATAACAGCCTAGTGCATGTTCCACCATGAATGGTGGCTGGCCATTCTCTTAATAGCTGACTGCACTATAAATATGTGCAGTAGCTGTTAGAGCAAGGACACACAAAAACTGAACAAAAAAAAACGAATAAGGAATTGTTAGGAGAAGGCACAGGCAGAAACGAATTTGAGAGCTTGGCTGTCGTTGATATCCTCTTCAGTAAGAACTCAACATCGGCTATAAATTGCAGTTTTTCCTCTCAGAATTTCCATTCGACTTCTGAGTTCTCCTCCCTTGTTCTGCATTGTTTTAAACTACAAACAAAGTAACCGTAAGTGTGATTTGCTACCGAACTTTGTGTTCGCTGAAACACTGGGGTTTGAAGTACCGTTACACCAGTGTGTAATTCGTTCTATCTTGGGAGGAAATAATCTATAACCTTGGTTACTAGGAGGGGATTAAATTCCTTAAGGAAACACTGTGAATTCAGTGGGCTCGAATTAATTACTGTTTCATTTATATTTACGTTTATACGCTAACGTTCTTTTCTCCGAAATTATTATTTACAAATACAACAAGTAAGAAGATAGCAACCAACATTCATTACAAAAGAAAAAATGTTCTACGAAAATGTTTCCAAAAATCTAAAGAAATTTTTAAAAAAAAAAAAAAAAAAGAGCGGTGTTTACATTACAAATGAAAAAAAGCTTCTTCGAAAATGTTTCCAAAAATCTAAAATATAATTTGCAAATATTGTTTGTCAAATTTAGTTAACTCTTGTTTATGCTCGGTGTTTTTGCAGTTTTTGCCAATTAAATTACTTTTCTAAACTCAGATTTTGAATTTCTGCAAAAACTTATAAATTGAGTTTGGAAAGTATACATATTTTTTTCTTCAAAAATAGCACAAATAAATAAAAGTCGCAAAAACTAAAGAAAAATTGCAAATTAATTGTTGAACATTTTCAACCAAATATGAGGAAATATGGAAGTATTTTCTAAAATCAAGCAAATAGGTTGTTTTTTGGGTTATTAAAAAAAAAGAGAGAATATAATTATTTTTTGGAAGGCTATTCATGAGAAGTTTGGATCATTTATTGATCACGGCCTTTTTGGATCGACCATTATTTAACTACGGAATTTTAGTGTTTGCACATTTCTGGGAATTATAAACATTTATTCTACTCGTTATCTTTATCACCAGAAAAATTCTAAAAATAAATAAATTTCTAAAGTATCACCAGAAATTCTCTGCATGAAGTTATTTTTCATATCCATAGCGGAATGGATTAATCTGATCCACTGTCGCAGTAAACTCAGGAGGTTTTGCTCATATAATGCATTTATATATGTTAAAAAAATTATTGAATATATATAAATATTAAATTTAAAATTCAGTTATTAGCACTTAAATCGTCAATTTAAAATTCAGAACCCATTAGACTGAACTCTTAGTTTCGCCTTTGTACAAGATATGCTAGCTAATTCAAAGTTTTTATTACAATATTTGGAACTAACAGTAAGGGTGTGTTTGGTATGAAGGAAAAAGTTTTCCATGAAAAATATTTTTCTGGAAAATAAGTGATTTTATTACTTATTTTTCCTTGTTTGGTTGGTGAATGAAAAACTTTTTTCGGAAAATATTTTCTAGTGTTTGGTTAGAGAGTATAAAATATTTTTAGGAAAATAATTTTTTATGCTACTCTCGTCAACCCACCTTTCCCAAAATCTGCATGTGTCACGTACTCCCCCCCCCCCCACCACCACCACCACCACCACCACGGACTCCATTTTCTTCAAGAGTTTAATTATTCTTTTCAAAATTCCCACAAACCCAAGGAACTAATGTGCTTCTTTTTCTACATCATGTAAAAAAGTACTTATTTTGTTGAAATAAAAGAAATTATTTTTTCTACATCATGAAAAAAGTACTTTTTTTGTTAAAATGAACAAAAATACTTTTACTATATCATGAAAAGAATATATTCATTTTGTTGAAATAAAAAAAGTATTCTATCTAAATAAAATACTCTTAATAATAGTTCTATTTAGGATGAGTGGTGGGCGAGGTTGGGGTGGGTGGAGTGTGGTTGAGGGTTGGGGTGGTTTGGGGGGGTGAGGTGGGTGAGGGTGGGTTGGTGGGCATGGGGAATATGGTGAAGAAGGTTGAAAATGAGTTTTGGAAAATATTTTCCCTCCTTTTCATAGCGAAAACATTTTCCTCCAATTGGAGGAAAATGAATTGATGATGAAACTTTTTTTCCAAAACATTTAAGCCAATCAAACATGGAAAAATTGGAAAATATTTTCCGAAAAATGCTTTTTTTCATACCAAACACACCCTAAGTATACAAAATTTGATTGGTTTAAAGTGTTTGCTAATGTAAGTTTCTCCTTCAAAAGTCAAATAATGCTTAATATTTTTGCTAAGTTCCCTTGTATAAAAATGGGAAGTTCTCATTGTTCGGAGAATCACAAAAAAAAGATTCAAAAGTTTAATATTTCTATTTGTAGAATTTTTGTTTATTTGTATTATCTAATTTAAATTTTGAAAGGGAACCTTCAGCCTTGGATCAACGTTCTGTGTGACTATAAGCTACAAGTTCGAGCCGTGAAAGCAGCCACCAGAGGCGAATCTAAAATTTAGATTTTATGGGTTCAATTTTTAAGGTTTTTAGCAATGAACCTATTATAATTTTAAAGTTATGGGTTCTGACTTACTATTTGTTGCAAATTTAATGAATTCTTACACATAAATTCATGTTCTGCATCGAAAGTACTGGATTCAAATGAATCCGGCGTCCAAACTCTACATCTGCCCCTGACAGTTACCAATTATGCTTGCATTATGATAGACTGTCTACATCATACCACTTGGGATGCGGCTCTTCCTCAGATCCTACATAAATGTGGAACGCTTTATGCATCAGGCTGTTTTTTTTTTCTAATTTAAATTTTAAACAATAGAAGCTTGCATGGCAAATTATTGAATGATGTCGGGTTTTTATTATAAACCAACCAACGTCTAGAAAGCTTGTTTGGTTCTAGTATATTATTAACTATTGATATTTGCAATTATATGATTAAGTTTAGAGAGACATCTTCTTACTACCAAACATTATCTTGACAAAAACTATTCTTCCTTGCTTGCTCCGCTACTTCACCACATAAACCAAACTAACACAATTAATTATTAGGAAAAAAGAAAAGAAGCAGAAGAAAAAGTTTTGATTTACTTTCTGCTTTCATATTGTTGCTTCACTCCTAAATCAATAGTGACATATCAAATACTATTATTTATCTAATCAATACCTTGCTTTTGTTACCATTTTGCTATTGTATTGCTTTTATATGTTTTTTTAGTACTTTATTTCTTTTGCTTTGTTGCTGTAACTATGTTGAGCCGGGTGTCTATTGGAAATAACTTTTTTATCTGCTTAAGGTAGGAGTAAGATTTAAGTACACATTACTCTTTTAAGCAGGAGTGGAGCTAGCTCATCAAGTACGAGTTCGGCCGAACCCAATTGCTTTGGTCCAATTCATTTATTTGTCTTAAAAATCTATTGAATATACAAATTTTTAATTTAGAACCCAGTAACTTAAAATGATTAGAACTTCGAACATATAAGCTTCAAATCTTTGCTCCATCTCTGCTTTTCAGACCACACTTGTGCGATTCCACTAAATTTGTTGTTGTTAATCAATACCTTATATTTTAGAAATCTCAACCTCTTGGAGTTGGAGGGTGGAGTGAATACTTCAACATCTACCCCCAAAGAACCTTATTAGTAAATGTAACAAAAGTTTTTTTTCTTCTCATGTTCATATTTAATTCACAATAAGTATAGCGACAAGACTAGGGATCGACTTAAATATTTTTTTTCTAATTTTTTCCTAAAATTTTAAAACAATAAAATTTCTTTCATAGTATCGATGAATTTAGACGAGAAACATGATAGATTCGAGGATTGAGAGTATAAAATAGGGCAAAATACAAAATTGCCGACTAATTATATTTGCTAGGCGAAAAGTATATAAAATATGTATATTATATTCAAAAAAATATGTATATGTACCAAAAAAACATTTGGTCCGTAATTATTTTCGGGAACTAACTAACTAACTATATATATATATATATATATATATATATATATATATATATATATATATATATATATATTGTGAAACATATGTGACATATATACGTGTGTATGTGGCATAGTAATTAGTAGGTAGGGGGTCATGTGTTGCCTAACAAACAGTTAACACATGTTGTTTTGTTTTTCCTTTGTGATGGACCTGCTGGTACACAATTGTTTAATAGCGTAGAAAATAGACTGAACCTGAAAATCAAACACCAGCCAAAGAAATGTGACATTTCAACTTCTTTTTGCATTTTCCTTCTTCATAATTAATATATGTTTGAATATTAAAAATACATTTTTTTGACCTCCCATATACAAGGCTAGCTAATTCTTTTTAGTTGATCTTAAAAATAAGTTAATCATGATATAAATTACCTTTCGCAATTCATTCCTTTCAAGTAGAAAAAGAGAACAATGAGATTAACTTTATTTTTTTTTCAATTGCCTGAAGTGATTTTTAGAGAGAATTTGAATAATTTAATAGCTAGACGTTTCTTTGGGATAAAGTGAACAATAAAATAAATTATAAAGGTTAAGGGTACAAGATTTTTAAGTGCATTGCTGATTTTACCATACACCAAAAAAGGTATATTGGTGCATTAGACGAGGGATTAATTAATTAATTAATTAATTAATTGTAGTGTGAAAGCAAAATTTCCTTGACATTAAGTGGCCATTTGGACATAAGAATTGTAAAATTCCGGAAAAAATAAAAATAAACAATTCAAGAAAAAATAATATTTGAAAATTAGAGTTGTGTTTGAATATGAATACAATTTGGAGTTGCTTTTGAATTTTTGTGAGTGATTTAAAATAAAAATTTTAAAAAATAATTTTTTGGAATTTTTAAAATTTTCGAAATTTAACTTCAAGTGAAATTTAAAATTTTCATGGCCAAATACTATAAAGATTTTCCTAGAAAAGTGAATTTTTTTTATGGCCAAACTAGGCCTAAATTTATTAAAGGAGATTATACCAAAGAAACATAAAAATGAAATACTTGTAATTTGTAAAGAGTAGGAAGTTAGAGCAAGAATGTCCACACCAAAAGAATTAAATAAGCTTCTAAAGTTAGGTTCAATTTTATATATCATGCTTAAAGAATACCCAATTCTTCTGATATTCTATCACCTAATCCTACCAATAACCTTATCTTAAGCAAGATTAGTGTCAATTTACTCTATTTTAAATATTAGCCCTCTTAATCAACCAAAAAAAAACTTAATCTATATACATAAAAAACAAAAAACTCCTCAAAATGTCAGGCCACAGCTGCAGCAAACAGCTTTATCTATAATCTCATTACCATCATCTTTCTCTTCTTGCTTCCCTTTCATAGTAATGATTCCACTCTGATGCTTCTTCTTCCTTTTCTCTTTTTTCCTCTGTATCATTTACTACACTTTTTCCAAGAAAACCAAAAAGCAAACTAATTCTTTTTTTATTTTCTTCTTCTTTCTGTGTATGTGTTAAAATCTGTAGCTCTTCAGAATAGGTGCAGAAAGTTTTGTTGCTTCAGATCCCAATATATATGCCATCTTTTTCTCTCTCTCTATCTCTTGAACCAATAGTAACAAAACTGTCTGCTTTATGATTTTGCTCATATTTTCTTTCATCATATTTCTCTGAAACCAAACAGTCCAAAAGTATACATCATCATATCATATTATCACTGTCTATTATCAAGTACATCAAGATTCTCTTCAGTGGTGGTCCTAAAAACCCCAATATTTCTTTCTTTTTTTGCTTTTTCACACAACCCCTTTGTTTATATGTTGTAAAGAGAGGATCTTTGGTTATTTTAGAAATGCAAGAACAAGGAGTTGGATTAATGGGGTCAAGTAGTGGTGGAGGAATTGGTGGTTTAGGAGCTTTAGGTGATGTTTCAATGGTGATTTCTGAGGATAATCAGAGACAGTTAAAGGGTGAAATTGCTACACATCCTTTATATGAACAGTTACTTTCAGCACATGTAGCTTGTCTTCGTGTAGCTACACCTATTGATCAGTTACCACTTATTGAAGCTCAGTTTTCTCAGTCTCATCATCTTTTGCGTTCTTATGCTTCTCAACATCATTCTCACTCTCTTTCTCCTCATGAAAGACAAGAACTTGACAATTTCTTGGTATGTTTTAATTTCCCCTCTTCAATATCCTTTGTCGCCCATCCTTTCTTTAGCCGAGGATCTATCGGAAACGGTCTTTCTGTCCGTTCAGGGTAGAAGTAAGACTGCGCACAACCTAACTTCCCAGACCTCACTTGTGGCATTACACTGGGTTATTATTGTAATATCTTGTGTCGCTGAACCGAGGGTTTTATGGAAATAACCTCTCTATCTCCACAAGATAGGGGTAAGGTCTGCGTATACACTACCCTCTCAGACCCATTACGTGGGATTGCACTGTGTTTCTTGTTGTTGTTGAAATATCCTTTGCCAAGAACTTAGTTTATTCAACTTTTGTTAAAGATTTAAGCTTTATTTACCTTTACTGATGATTATGTTTCTTGACGGTGTGTTTGGTGTGTTATTTATTGAACAGGCACAGTATTTGTTAGTTTTATGTTCCTTTAAAGAACAGCTTCAGCAACATGTCAGAGTTCATGCTGTTGAAGCTGTCATGGCCTGCCGTGAAATTGAGCAGAATTTACAACTTCTTACAGGTATGTGAAGTGTTTTTAACTTTTAACCAATATCTTTTAGCTTAACTTCTATAGAATATCACAGTTTATGTAAGAGAAGTTTTACACTATTAAATCATCTATATAGATAATTACAGCTATCTATTAATATTAAATAAGTGGAACAAATTACTTAAAAAACAAAATAAACAACATGTCATCTGGGCGGAGGTAGTGTATTGTTTATGGGTTCGGACGAACCCAATAGCTTTTGCTTAAACCTTGTTTTATATTAAAAAATTTATTAAATATGTATAAATATTTTATTGCGAACCCAGTAACTAAACAACAATAATTTCCCTGGCAAGTTTAGAACTCATATACTTCAAATCCTAGTTCCGTCCATGCGTGTCATAATAGGTTAAATTCTATATATTGTAGATATACATAAGTTAAATCCTACTACATCTCTATGCATATTGCATCTTAACAAAACATGAAAACTTGTGTACGTGAGGAGTTTTGTTTTACCAAAGTACAATGAAGGGAAATATGTGAACCTTATGTGTTGAAGTGCATGGTAATTAATTGAATGAATTTATTATTCTGGTTTGATGCTTAGGATAAGTAATGGGAATTTGAGGTTCTTGTTTTAGTGCAACCATACAAGTTAGAGAGTTGGGTGGTAGTGGGACCAAGAAAGGATATATATATATATATATATATATATATATATATATATATATATATATATATATATATATATATATATATATATATATTAGGTGGAGAGTTTAGTTGGTTGGTGATGGAAGGAACAAATTAGAATAGGCTAACAAACTAACAACTGATGATTGATGAGAGGCTGCATTAGAATATTATTGGATTTTTAGAACCACTTTTCTAGCTTTGTTTGTGACTTGTGATTCACTGCATCGGATTCATCTTGCAAAAAGAAGATATGGAATCTTAATTCTTTTTCCTCCAACATCTCTTCCAATCATGTTTAGAGATTGTGTATATGATATGGTAATTGTACAATCATTAGTATTACCCGCCTAAGGAACTTGTGAATTACTTGCTTGATGATTTAAGTTATTTGGTAGAACGCTCATTTCCTGACATGAGTTGATACTTTTTATGTTTCATTTTATATGATATTTTTTTGTCCGTTCTAAAGAGAATCGTTAAGTTTTACATTAGCTGGGAGAACGTGTTATAGTATAGCAGTTATCTCTTTATGAGTTAGTTTTTTGGGATTGAGTCATATGCAAAGTGTGTTTTTTTACATGGTATCATAGTCAAATCCATAGAACCCTTATTATTGTGTTTTCCAATATTGGGATCTCCATGTTATATTATCCATGCCATGTATTGGGCGTGTGGGAGGGTGGGGTCTGGTGAGGTGGGGAGTGTGTTAGGTCCCATATTGGTTGAGAAAATGGGTTGAGGTCTTATATAGTTTTAGTCAATTCTCCCCCGTGAACTACCTTTTGGGGTACCCCAAGGTCCATTTCTTCACAAGAATGATATTACCGTTCTATATTTAGAGATCCTTTTTTTTTTAAAAAAATTCACATTTTACCCTTAATTAACAACATATATACTCGTCTAGCTGTAAGAATGTTATGATTACAAGTTCTAAGGACACTTTTAATATGTTATAGGTTCATTCTAAGCACCTGGGGAAAGCATAATTAGTATATCATAACAACTGACTTGTGTAATATATAGCTGGTAAATATCTCCACTTTTCTTTTAATCTCCTTTTAGCAAGTCAAGGATTTGCATAAGATAGGATTCAAAGTCCTTGTTTAATAACCAAGAAATTCGCGATGGCTAGTTAGTGCATGAATCACGGTGGATAATGAGTTTGTTTTTCTAGCCTTCTTCACTTAAATGCACACCTTTTGTTCATAACATTATTCGAATACGTGAATGTGCATCTAACTTACACATTATGCATTGCACTCTGACTATTGAACCAAATCATTCGAGACAAGAGTGACAGTCCTTGTTCCTTAACCCCATTATGAAATAAGCTTAACCTCGATCTTTTGATTTACCATTCTATATATATAAGCAAAAGTAATTAGCTTCCCTTTTTTCCACCCCGTTTTTTCTTTTAATCCGAAAGCATATTGCATATTTATGATGTCTCAGTTTTCTTTTTAAATTTTTATGTTTGTTCTTGATTTAAGGAGCTCAATCAGTTGTATAATATAAGATAAAAATATGAAACATGAAAATATAATATCAGTAGTTTCCAATTCTATATCTTCAACTGCAATAGTTTCCCTATTATGTGGACTGTTCCATACATACATGTAGCAATTAGAATTAGGTGAATAAATCAAAACTGTGCTACAACTGTCGGTTTCATGTGGCAGAAGTATTGGCATGACAGTTGACATATCCTTGCGAATATATGCAAGAAGACACATAGAAGAATACTCAACATCATTATTTTTTCCTAATGCAGTAAAATAATAAAGTGTATTATCATTTTAGTGTTTTCTATTTGTGGTGTCTAGTAGCATTTGTTATTCCCCTAGCTTGGTTATATTAATGCTTTGTTTTTTTATTGTTTATGTTTTTATCTTTAGTATTTCTGGCATGACCTTCTTATTACTGTTCTCCTGTTCTTATCTTATTTTCTTGAGTTATGGGTCTTTCGGAAACAATTTATCTACCTCCGCAAGATAGGCGTAAAGTATGCGTATACTTTATCCTCCCCAGACCTCACAATATGAAATTACACTGAGTATGTTATTGTTGTTGTTTAGTAAAATAATAAAGTGCTTACATAAAAATGTAATACAACTTTGCTTATGTCAAGAACGTTCATATGAATAATTATGACCGTTGCATAGGCTGAAAAAAGTACTCATATCTGATGTTTACATCAATTATATGTAAGTTGTTTTCCCTATTAATAAGTTTTTTCCTTGTCAGCAAATGAAATAACTGTCAAATCTAGACCAACATATAATGTATTAGTGTGAAAATTAAATTTACATGACTAGTACTGCTGCAAAAATAAATGTGGATAACATTACATCTTATCCTTTTTGTCCCTTCATAAGGATATGAAAGGAGGAACTATACACGTATGATTGCCTCTCTGTATATGTGTATAGTTATTTTACTTACATTAATGTCATGTTTACCAATAATTGAAGATAAATTATAATTATTCCACTTAAAAAAGGTAAGCTTTTGTGCATGTAAAAAGGCAATAAATCAATGAGACTAATAGCTACCAAGTATTTTTACTTGTTTAAGAATGTGTTTTAACCAAGTGCAAGAAGTCAGAAACCTACATCCAAGTTTATTTTAATTTTCTGAAATGTATATCCCCATTTTTTTTTTCTACCTCAGGAGCAACACTTGGAGAAGGATCAGGTGCAACAATGTCAGATGATGAGGATGAGCTACAGATGGATTTTTCATTAGATCAATCAGGAGGTGATGCGCATGATTTAATGGGTATGGGATTTGGTCTTCCAACTGAATCTGAAAGGTCCCTTATGGAGAGAGTCAGACAGGAATTAAAGATTGAGCTTAAACAGGTGACCTCCTCAAAATCTATCATTTCCCTAAAAGAATTTCAACTCTTATGATAGTGTAAAATAATTTTTACATTGACAAATCATCTGAAAGATAATTACAGGTAATAACTACTGTCCATAGTAAGTGAGATTAGTAACATGAAAAATAATATGGATTATATGAGATAATTACAGGTAATAACTACTGTCCATAGTAAGTGAGATTAGTAACATGAAAAATAATATGGATTATCTGTTAAAACATAAAGGGTAGGGTGCACTACGTTCACGCAATGCGCGGGATGCGGGAAAGGGCCGGACCACAAGGGTCTTATTGTACACAGACTTACCTTGCATTTCTCTAAAAGTCTGTTTTCACAGCTTGAACCCATGATGTCCTGGTCACATGATAACAATTTTACCAGTTACGCCAGTTGCAACCCCACTTATCAAATGGGCCTGGCCAGTTGTGGACTGACTTTGCCCAGTTGACATGTATACTTTTGCTTTGGTGAAATATATAGGAAGCCAACTAAATACTAGTAGCTCACAAGTCTTAATTTGTATAGCTTTTTGATTTTGATATCATAACTACTGATAAGGGGTGGCAATTCGAGCTCAAACCCGCCCAATCAGCCCAAGATTTGGTTGGTCATTGATCCGTTCATTTGTTGAACTCAACCTATCTTGACCAACCACATCTTAGCCCATCTAAAGTTGGACTGATTTTTAGCCTTAACATTGTTAAAATATCTTAATTTTTTTTTAAATTTGATATGTTATATATGACCATGACAAAATAAAAAAGTCTTTTTTGGTAATTAAACAATTTATAAGAAAATAATACACATTATTAAAACTCGGTAAAAGTTGGACGAGTTGGGCCATAACTCAAAATTTAGCCCATCTTGACTTAGTCGATATTCTCAGCTCAAATAACTTTTGGACGGGTCAGTCACTCGGCCTATATTGAACCGCCCAAAATTAACTCAACCCGCTCATTTGACACCTTAGCTACCAACTGGTTATTGCAGGGATTTAGATCAAGAATTGAAGATGTGAGGGAAGAGATACTGAGAAAGAGAAGGGCAGGAAAGTTACCAGGTGACACCACTACTGTTTTAAAGAATTGGTGGCAGCAACACTCAAAATGGCCTTATCCAACTGTGAGTCTGTTGCCTAGTAATTTATATCATTTCCTCTGAAATCTGAAAACTTTTATAAGTCCCTTTAAATTTTATCATCATTGTTTATAGTCAAGATTTCTAATATGCAGGAAGATGATAAGGCAAAACTTGTGGAAGAAACAGGGTTACAACTGAAGCAAATAAATAACTGGTTCATCAATCAAAGAAAGCGCAATTGGCATAGCAACTCACAATCTGTGACATCCCTAAAGTCCAAGCGCAAGAGATAGACAAAAACAACAAGGTCCCTTGAAATCAAGAACATATATAAGTGATGGTGATCATATATGAATATCAGAAAATCTTAGAAAAATCAGTAGATTAGGGCGGATTGTAATGTATGGTACTCAGAATGGTATACATATATTGAATGGTAGGAGTAATTCTGTTTTCTGAATACAACTAACATCTTTTGAGCTCTGGAATGACACTGTTTCCTGTAATTCTAATGGTTTAGTGGTTTGTGTTTTTTAAGTAGAAAAATATCATACAAACAGATAAAGAGTATTGAAGCTGATATCATGTTTTCTGAGTAACACACTATTGACAGAAATGAAATTGGAAGAGTTTTATTATCTGCAGAACATATATACATTTTGTGTTTCTTTACTTGTTTATTACTACTTGTTATTCTTGCATTAGGGTAGCTGTCTACAGTACACCTCTTGGGGTGCGATCCTTCTCCTGATCCTGCATGAACGCGAGATACCTTATGCATTGAACTGCCCTTTCTTATTTGTCTACGAAGGTAAAGTTGTAGATTTTAATTAATCAATCAACTTTCAACAATAGAAGAAATTGGGAATTGACGGTTGTGCTCTTTCATTCCTTTAATTTTTACTTTATTCTTATAAATTTTTTACACTAGTGCTATCTCTCTAAATTGCGGACAACTTGACTATTTCTCTAAGTATCTACAGTAATTATTACAAGAAACTGCTATACCCGTACTCCTATTTTTATTTTTATTTTTATTTTTATATATATAAGCTCCTAATTTTTATTACATGACGATTGGACTTTTCATTCCTGGAAATGCCCTGACCCATATTTAGAGCCCGTTTGGGCGTGAAAATTTTCACTTTTTTTCGATTTTTTTTTACTTTTTTTTCGACATCAGTGTTTGGCCATAAAATTTTCAATTTTCACTTGAAAATAAATTTTGTAATTTTTCGAAAATTTAAAAAACTCCAAAAAGCCGTTTTTCAAAATTTTCACTCAGATCACACAAATTCAAAAATAACCCAAATTTATATTCATATCCAAACACAATTCAGAAGGAAAAAGAGCTTTTTTTAAAAAAAAATCAAATTGCTAATCAAATCGATGAAGGGGAATTTTGGTGTAATGGGTAAAGTTACTGCCATGTGACCAGGAGATCATGAGTTCAAGTCGTAAAAAACGCTAATCAAATCGATATCACGTTTATATTATAGGCTCTTACCAAACTCCCCCCAATCTTTTTATATGTCTTTTGAATTTTTGGTACACCATTTAATAGCATTATTATAAATGATAGCGGAGCCGCAAGATGATTCAATTGAATTTTCTTCAGTGCAAAATTACACTGCTTTTATAGGATAAAAACAAAAGCTTTCATACTTATATAGAATTTGAATCCGCTTAACATAAGAGAAATACATGTTTAAATCTTAGGTGTAACATTTTTGGATTTTCTGAATTCCTTTTCAGAATTTCTGGCTTAGCCGCTCAAGTGCCGGATTTTATCAATCTCTTCACGTGAAGATCTTGCTTAACATGCGCTACTTCCCCTTGTTATTATAACTTAATTGCTACAGCCGTCCAGTTAACCGAACCAATAAACCTTTTTTTTTTTTTTTTTTGCAAATAATTTAAATAAACAAAAAGTTAAGTGTTGAACGCATTCAACGAAAAAGAAATGGTATTTGTACTTACTACATCCATCTAAGCAAGTTATCCAAATAAAATAGGGACAAAGTTGAACATGACTTAGAATTTTACCAACCAATGTCACCATCTTCTAAACTACTATTTTCTCCTATCTGTATGGGTCGAAATCTAACCACGGGTCGAAATCTAACCACACGAGAATCGGCGCAAAAAAGGAATGGCGAGGAGTCGATTAAGTCGTGGTTGTATCCATAAGGCACCATAACGACGAGTATCTCGGCCACGGCCGAGGTCGAACCATCAGAAAGCCTGCATGGCGAAGTACATGTCATGGTATTTAGGGGGGATGACCTAAAGTACAATTGACATATTAGGGTATCCTGGCTAAGTACTATTGAATAAAGGGAAATACTTACTATATATATACTAGGTAAGAGAACAAGAAGGGGAACTCTTTCTCTTCTTCTAAAAACACAGAAGAACGGGAGAATGTTTCTCAGGAAAAACAAGAGAAGGTTTAGAACTTGGTTGCTGATCTTTGTAATCATCATTATTGAATCAATAAAGATAGATCTTGCAACTATTAATGACATTCCTTATTTTTCTTCTTCATTCTTACATTATAGAACAATACGTCAAGAATGTAAGCCCGTCATTTACATTTGATACATTTTATAATCTTAAAGAGTTTATGAGCTTAATTATATCCTATTTTCTTGTTCAATATTCTTTGATCTAGAGTTAATTATCCATGGCTAGGATTTATCCTCTATTTTCTTATTAATTTGTTTTTAATGAAAGGTTTAATACTTTTTTGATAAAAACATTTGGCGTTGTCTGTGATGATTTTCTAGCCAAAATCTTAGTTCCCTCTAGATCTAAAGTCAACCAGAGTTTTACTTTCCGGTTGTCATAGCCTCGCCCTCTCAATATAAACACCAACTTGAGAAAGTTGTAGGCAAGCTTTTGAAATAACCAAACCAACCAGGGTTAGATCTTTGCATGAAATCAAAATTATGTCTGATATCTATACAAAATCCATGTCTTGTTGTAGCGATGAGTTTGGTACGTCGTATGAGTTCTCAAAGTAGGATTATGGTCACTACGCACTAAGCATGTCCGTAATCCTATTTGCTATATTGACGTTAGATACCGATCTATACTTCCACCTCTTAGGAAGGGACGATAGCCTACTGTGTGATATTTTGAAATAACCAGCTTATCCTGCCTTATTTTTGTACCCGTATGTACAGAGTGCAATTTATGGACGAAGTATAACTTATGTTTCCCTTATTTTTGTGCACATCGGACGGGATCAGACTAGGAAAATGTTCCACACCGTACCATCCCGCAGGCAACGGTCAAGCAAAACCCTCCACACCACACCATATATTACAAATAATAGACAAACGGTTCAGAACAAGCCCGCATTATTAAGAAAACCTACATAATCTGGACTAAGCGGTGAGCCCATGGAACGTACAGTCTCTCCAACATAGGTAGAACATGAACTCGAAAAGCTTGCACATATACTCGCCATGACAATCCTACGCCAATTGAACTGACTAAATATTACGAATCACGTCCGAACTTCGTTTGAATTAATCAAGACCTAGGGTGCCGAGAAGCCCAAGCAATAAGTTCATCTCTCGTCCCATCAACGGCCTTTCCAGGCCGAGCAATGAATGGACTAAATAAACTGGGACTCATCCTGACGCACACATAAATGATACATCAACGAGCAATATTCTCCAATAAAAACAAGGCCGGGTGCGACATTCTTACCACTCTACAGAACCAGCACATCGCCAAGTGAAAGTTAAATTCGATCTCGTTTGAATTAACAAGTCAAGGTTCGACCTCGTCGAACTCATAACGGGTCATAATTCAGCCTCGCTCGAATTTACACCCTTACGTCCCGGCCATCGCCAAGCGAAATTTAAATTCGATCTTATTCAAATTAACAAGTCAAAGTTCGACCTCGTTCGAACCTATAACGGGTTATAATTCGACCTCATTCAAATTTACAACCTTACGGCCCCCGGCCATCGCCAAGCAAAAGTTAAATTCGATCTCGTTTGAAATAACAAGTCAAAGTTTGACCTCGTTCGAACCCATAATGGGTT
This sequence comes from Nicotiana sylvestris, assembly GCF_000393655.2. NCBI lineage: Eukaryota > Viridiplantae > Streptophyta > Magnoliopsida > Solanales > Solanaceae > Nicotiana > Nicotiana sylvestris. The sequence continues at coordinate 211,283,621 of NC_091064.1, forward strand.
ATAATTCGGCCTCATTCAAATTTACACCCTTACGGCCCCCACCATTGCCAAGCGGAAGTAAAATTCGACCTCGCTCGAATGTACAAGTCAAAACTGACTTTGCTCAAGTTGGCAAGTCTGAATTCGACCTTGCTCGAATATACAAGTCAAAACTAACTTCGCCCAAGTTGGAAAGTATGAATTCGACCTCGTTTGAATATACAAGTCAAAACTGACTTCGCCCAAGTTGGTAAGTCTGAATTCGACCTTGCGTGAATTTACAAGTCAAAACCGATTTCGCCCAAGTTGGAAAGTCTAAATTCGACCTCGCTCGAATTTACAAATCAAAACTGACTTCGCCCAAGTTGGCAAATCAGAATTCAACCTCG